>NC_000077.6:66876620-67176620 GCF_000001635.26 Mus musculus
AGGCTCAGTCTCTTCCTAGCTTTATTACAGAGACCAAGGCATCAACCCTCTGTTAGGAGTCTGAGAGCACCACCAATAACAGTGTGAAGCCATTCCAAAACTCCCTAAGGCTAATATGGAGCCTCATGAAGGTGGAGGAAGGGCTAAATATGCGGGCATGGACAGGTTTGTCTGGTGTGTATTGGGCCAAGGACATGCTCTGAAACAACTCGTTTATTCCTGCAAAGAGCTTGTTTGGCCTTGGAGGTGAATTTGTGTGTGGGGAGGGTGTATTTCCTTTTAGGGGGTCAAAAGGAGACTGTAGGGGTTTTGTTGGTATAGGCAGCCATAGCCACAGCCAGATGAGGTTTACTCCTCCATCTAACTTATAATAAGGACAAGAGAAGACTCCATTTAAGGTGCTCACACTTGACCCTGGTGAACAGACTTAAATGATGCCTGGCATAGGAGATGGCAAATCAGCCCCCACACTACCCATCTTGCCTCTTCTCAAATGATATCTCTGAAGGAAACTGCATCACTTTGCTCTCCAGCTCATGGCCCTCAGATTCTCCAGCCTGCCATTCAATCATCTAGTCCCTAGACGCTAGATTGGATAATGCAGAAGATGTCATGGTCCGCCCTGTGGCATCTGTTCTCGGTGCCATGGATGGTGTATGTGAAGTTTCAACAAATATTTATGGTGCTTGTAGGTCTTTCCTTTGGCAGGAATGGGATGGGGGAATCCAGATCTGTGGTCACTGCAACCAAGAGCTGCACTGGGTGTCTAATGTGGGAGTGGCACAGACTGCCCTGGAGTTGTGCAGAGTTCAGTACACATAGAGCCTGCTTGCCTATTTCTTGGATAAATTTGATTTGAATCTAGACTGGGGAGAAATTTATCTCCATGAGTTGAAGAGAAGAGGAACCCAGATCATTGAAATGTAGCTTTCCCACTTCAGAGTTTCAGTTGAGACCTGAGTTGAGGGGGGAAATGCTGCTGTGTAGACCCCCTTAGAGGCTCTGGGGCATAGCTCCACGTCTTTTTTGCTTGTGTTAGGCCACAGTTGACACTAACTGGAGGTGGAGGAGGGGGAAATGAAGGGGCTTGAAGCCCTCAGGGGATTAGTGTGGTTGGCTTTGCGCACTTGAGTGAGGTGGAGAAGGTGCTGCTCTGTGTCACCACCTCAGCACAGAAAGGAGAGGCCTTCAGGAAAACCATCGGAGGCTCCCGGCATGCGCGTCCTGACTGGACACGAGGTAGGCTGTCTTTCCTAAAGAGTCAGAAGGCAGGAGGCTGAGTCTACACCACTGTCTTAAGAGCAAATTGCATTTCCACTGAAAGAGGGGCCAGGAGTCCATCATTGTGTTCTGCATGGAAGCCTAAACAATTCTCTCAGCCATGAACATTCTAGAAAAATACCCTGTGTGGACATGTAATGTGGTAGAATTTCTTTCTTCTTGTTATTTCCTGTCTTTCTTTTTTCTGTTTCCGTCTGTGTTTATATTTATTTGGGTTTTTTGGTTTGGTTTGGTTTGGTTTGGTTTGGTTTGGTTTGGTTTGGTTTGGTTTTGATATTTTAGTTTTTGACAGAGTCTCACTAAGTATCCCAATCTGCTTTTGAACTCAAGATATTTGTACCTCAGCCTCCCCAGTGCTGGGATCCAAAGATGTGAACTATGTCCAGAAATATAAGGTTTTTATAGTTTTATTGAGATATAATTGGCATACACAGTAAGCTGTTTTCTTTGATTCTATAACAAAAACTTCCAACAAAAATAAATTGAGGGTTGTGAGTAGCCACAATGGCTGCCAAGATCGCCAAGGCTTAAATGGCCAGCACAGTAGCTACATGATCTTCCACAAAGAAATCCTCATCAAGATCTTCAAGGACAGCCAGTGTCTTGCTTTTCATGACATTTCCCCTCAAGCACCAAAACATTTCCTGGCGATACCCAAGAATATAGTCCAGATTTCTGTAGCGGAAGATGATAAAGTCTTCTAAGATGTCTAATAATTGTTGGCAAGAAATGTGCTGCAGATCTGGGCCTGAATTATGGTTGTCAGGTGGTTGCGAAGGTGCAGATGCGGACAATCAGACTATTACATGCATCTTCATGTTCTTGGGGTTCAGCAGGTGAACTGACCTAGTTAAGCATGTTGTGGGTAATTTTTCTTTCTTTGGGTTGGATTGGCAAGCTCTGGTATATTAAACGTCACACATAGTTTTGCTTGTGTATGAAGAAATTGAGGAGATCATTTACAATCATGTGTCTAATAAAAGAAATTGTTGCATGTCAAAGGAAGGAAGGAAGGAAGGAAGGAAGGAAGGAAGAAAGAAAGAAAGAAAGAAAGAAAGAAAGAAAGAAAGAAAGAAAGAAAGAAAGGGAGAGAGAGAGAGGGAGGGAGGGAGGGAGGGAAAGAGAGAGAGAGAAAGGAAAGGAAGGAAGGAAAGGAAAGGAAAGGAAAGGAAAGGAAAGGAAAGGAAAGGAAAGGAAAGGAAAGGAAAGGAAAGGAAAGGAAAGGAAAGTAGAAAGACAGACTTGTCATGGCTCATGGTTTGAGGGTACACGCCATCTTGGTGGGCAGCTGTGATGGCAGGATTATGAAGCTGTTAATTACACTATGCTGCTGTCAGGAAGGAGAGGGGTGACTGCTGATACTCAGCTTGTCTCCTTTTCCCTTTTTATTCAGTCTGGGACTCCAGTCCCTGGGATGGTGCCACCCATGTTCAGTGATGAACTTCTCTTCTTACTTCTGAAAGTGCCCTCAAAGATGTACTCAGAAGTTTGTCTTCTGGGTGATTCCAGCCAAATTGAAAATGAAGATTCATTGTCACAGCATAAAGTGAACTCAGCATAGCTAAAAGATACAACATGATACAAATGTAACGGCTTCCATGATGCCAAAGTAACAATGTCTGAGATCAAGTTTTCTCCTGAAGTTGGATGTGGTGGCCCACACTTTTAATCCCAGCACTCAGGAGGTAGAGGCAGAGCTGTTTCTGTGAGTTTGAGGTCAGCCTGGCCTACAGAGTGCATTCCAGGACAGTCAGGGCTACACAGAGAAACTGTCTCAAAACAACAACAAAAGGGAATTTCATCCTGCCCTAGGGAATCCATTCCTGTTATTCCCTCTCCACAGATAAACTGATGGTTTCCATCTCTGAGTGTCCTAAGATGATCTGTCATTACAATCCAAAATGTCAAAATGCAGTCTTGCCCAGAAAAAGGAAAGCTCGACAAAACTTTCTAATCCCAGCAACCCCAGCATAATGAAACCAAACCGTGAGACCCAGACTTTCTTCCCTTGTAAGGAAAATAGAGACCACCAATGTCACTGGTGTCCTAACTATAGAGGAAGCTCTTCCTTAAGAAGCACACACTAGCAGGATTAATGCTCTTGGTTGTCTCTGACAACCACTCAGGGTTCTCACACTGTGCATATGGGTTGGCCATATCTGTTGGAATGAAAGGTTCATACTCAATCCCCCATTCTACATCAGTGAGTCCCTCCCAATAAACATATGATCATAACTACATTTGCCTAGCCTTTGTCACTTTCATCCTCGAAACAGTCCTAAGAAATACTTTATGTATGGAGAAATTAGTTATTTAGAAATATTAGATTATAGACCCCAAATCATGTCACTAAACAGCAACACAGATATAACCAAGCCTAGGTGTGTCTGGTTCTAACTCTTGAGATCTTTCCATCATGTAAGACAGTTACTGTGGGTTGTCACACGTAAGATGGGAGCAGTGTATGACTAGTATCACAATATAAGATGTTATTTGCTAAGATGCCAGTGGATCATCCCATGAGAAAAGGACAACAGATTGTCTTCCATAATGTCTTATAAACAAAGCCAGTATCTCTTACTTCAGAGAAGACTCCAACCTCAAGAAAAATCCTTAGGTCTGATATTTGGACATAGCCAACCGAAAAAGGGACACATGTCTTGGAAAATACACTAACCAGACACAACACTATTGTATAAAGCTGGAGTGTTGGTGCCTCCATTCACAGTGGAGAATTGTTGAGACTGAGGCCTAAAACCTCAGTCTAGACAGAAGGGTCACAAGTTAAGAAAACATAGTACATTTGTAAAGGACCAGACTACAGTTCCCCTCACCCATATCAAGTGGTTCAAAACTGCCTGTAATTCCAGATCCAGGGGATCCAATACCCTCTTCTGACTTCCGTAGGTACCTGCATGAAGGCACACTACACACACACACACACACACACACACACACACACACACACACACAATCAATCAATCAATCAATCTTTAAAACAACAACAACAACAACAAAAGCCATCCATATCAGTAGCCCATTTTTCCCTCAAAGTAAAACAAGGAGAGGATAAATCATAGAGAATAGATTTCTAGTGAGGGTGATGGAGATGGCTCATTCACGCAAACAATGAGACCTGAGTACGACGAATTTCTATCATCCAAGTAAAAGGTGCATATCCGTAACCCTCACACTGGAGAGGGGGAGGCCAGCAGCTCCCTGGAGCTTGCTGCTTAGTACCCTTCATCAAACTCTAAGTTCAGAGACCTTGCTCAGAATATAAGGTGAACAGCAATATAGGAAGAAATCTAATGTCTGTCCTTCGCCTCTCATTACAAGCATAAACACATGCATTCGCAACTGTATGCACATGTGTGCATATAAACACCATGCATACACACACAGAAGAGTTTCCAGTGAGCCTAGACTCACACCAAGAGAAGTTTAACAAGTCTAGGATTCAGGCAGGTTGGGGAGATAGAAGTTTCCATTCTATGAAGATTGACATGCAAACTATGTGGGCTCCACCCTTCCTGCATGACACCAGAACTCTCCCACTGATTGACTAGAGTTCCCTCCTCCCAGGAATGGGCTGGGCTGGGGAACCCTGCCAACATTTGTGTTGGGAGGGCTAGTTTCTTTTGCTTTCAGGGTTGATTTTGTCTTCCTTTGATGGGCACATCAAATAGAAATCATAGTAAGCGATCCAATCTAGAGATAGTGAAGGCCTGCCCCGCTGGAAATGGTATCTTCTCTTTCAGCTCACTCTGCCATGAGCCACCATGTGACCCTACAGCTTTAACTCCCGAGAACCCTGATTCTTCTGTTTCCAAATCTAGAAAAGGCAAACATATACTGGGAGCAAAGAAAGATGCATGAAGGAGAGTGCTTTCTTTGTAGATGAATTTATAAATCCTTCTACACTTGGATATAAGGCTTTTTGAATGACAGAGGCATTTTGAGAAAGGCAGGGATAACCAATGCATGCAGAGAACTCAAAAGGAAAAACTGTATCAGCTTCCAAGCATTTCCTACGGGCCTAGGGTTGTGCTAGGGCTATGGTCAGTGCTCCAACCCTACTTCTGTTGTCACTATACAGTTGGGAGGACTGGAAGTCAGAATAGTAGTGACTGCTCCTTCTAAGCCAGCAGGGATCTCCATTCAAAACTTATCTGATTGGGAGACCCACCAAGTCAAGAAAAATACTGATGTACGTGATTGTTTTGTGAGCTGCCAATAGGTCTGAGTTGCTGTATCCAAAACTAAAGGAGAGCTGTGGAGCCACACTTCCCAATTAGCAGACTGCTTTTTCAGCTAAAACGGCAGTCAGTCACCTGGGATGTTGCAAAGAGGCTTAGCTACTCAGCCTCATTGCATTGCCATTATGTCACTGCTGAAGTCCAACAGTCTCTCTGCCACAAGCCAGCTTCACAGCTCTTTCCAAATAGTTCCATCCTGGACACTAAAACCAGGAAGGTGAAGGCTGCCAAGTTCCTTCAAACATAAAAGAAAGGAAAAAAAACGTTTCCCTCCACAACCATAGGCTGTGCCAATGATTACAGCACGCAGAGAATTCACTCACAGTTACAGGGCATGGATCCTTTAAGGAAATACGAAGCTGTTCAAGGGACAGGGACACAGTTTGCTCCAGGCCACAGGCAGCCTGGAATCCACTGAGGTTTTGCTCATTCCTCCCATCACTCACACAAACCCCCAAATCACTGTCCTGGCAGCTCCTGCATGGAGGCCCAGGGGAACATTGTGTTCTTGGCTTCCTGAGCCTTGTCATTTTTCTGCTGCAAGAAAAGAAAGAGCAGAGGAAGCCCTTAGGGGGGCTTCCATTCCCACAGATTAAAAATGAAAACAAAATATGGGCAAAAGAGGCAGAAGACTGCAACCTCCACAGTGGGATAACACTGACTTCCTGTTCCTGGAAGCACATCACTTCCGCCCCTCACACAGAGAGACACGCCCCCTCGCTGAGAAGTGTTCTGTGTATCTCCCATTCAGTAGTCCAAACTCCCAGGATTGGGAAAGAAATATCCAGGAAAGAAAAAATAGAAAAAATGCATTTATCCTGGTTTTTTTTTTTGAAAATGCATTTTTAATTTAATTTAATCCTTCAAAAATGTTACTACGCCCTGCATTTTATGGAGAAAGAACCCGAGGCTCAAAGAAATGAAATGGGTAATCCTAAATTACAGTAAGTTAAAAACCCAGGCCTGAGGGATAGGAGATCAATAATCTTCACCAACATATGGATCCTTCATATGCCAATCAGAAGAGGAAAAGTTTCAAGTTTACTAAGCACCAAGTTTTCCTAAACCAGAGGGTCTTTTTTAAAGAAATCTGTATGTTAACATTTTTTCCTTTCCCACACTCTCCCCAGGAATAATGTCTGGCCCCAAGGCTGCTCATGTGTCACTCACTGGGACATGTGTGTTTATAAGTGACACTAGGAAAGGAAAACTAGGGTTGCTAACCAGCTCATCAGAGATTGGTCTTCCATTTGGGTAAATGGAAGAAGCCACAAGTCTGGGATTGCTGGGTGTCTCTAGAAAGCGAAACAAGTAAATTTTAAGGTGGATTCTTTTCTAGAGCCACCAGAAAGCATTTACTCTGCCAGCATCTTAGTGTTATCTCATTGAGACCCATGTCAGATTTCCAACCTCCAGAATTGCAAGCTAATAAAGCTACAATGTTCTATGCCACTGAACCTATGGTAATTTGTTACTATAGCAATAGAAAGCTAAAATATCCAATGGTGAAACTGAATCATTACACAACAAGATACTGCTTTCCCTGTCATATTGACAGGCCATGAATCATAGATGTAGACCTCGACTCAAATTCCAGCCTGAGACAGCTTGATCCATGCATCTTACTCACAGTGGATGTCCCCATCAAAGAAAACTGAGAAAGCCAAACCTATCAATTAAAAGCCCATCTTATGGGATGAATTGCTTGTGTGTGTACATTGCACTTGAGTAAAGTGGGAAGGCTATTTAGAAGCATGGCAAGACTTATGGAATACATACATCTCTCTGTCTCTGTCTCTCTCTGTCTCTGTCTGTCTGTCTCTCTCTGTCTCTGTCTCTCTCTGTCTCTCTCTCTCTCTGTCTCTCTCTCTCTCTGTCTCTCTCTCTGCATATTGCCTTTATTCTTCTCTTGTTACGACAGTTCCTCATTGGTACATGGCGTCAATATGACCACCTCCCACCCCCGGATAGCAGCTTTCTGTTACAGTGATGCTCCAGCTTTCCAGCCTGTTTCTCCTTACAGCCAGCTGACCCAGTCTCCTAGCACCTAATTTAAATAGTTAGAACATGGAGACCACCATAAACCAGGTTCTGCTGTGCCATCAGTTATGGTCAAGGTCAAGGACTGGGAGCCAAGGACACTCTCTTCAGAGACCTGCCTCATCTAGGGCTTGAGGTTGGGCAGTACCTTTAAGAAGGCATCAGATGCATCAGAGAGCAGAGAAAAGATGGCTAACATCTTCAATGCCTCTCTGTACCCTGGAGACTGGCTTATCTTTGGAAGCCAAAATGCATCCCCTCTGTCTGACAATCTGCTCTTTCCCGTCCTCCCCTCAACTGGTCATGTGGATCTCCATTCACCTCTGTGACACCTCTGTGTTTTTCAGTCCTTCCATCCTTTGATTGACAGTATCTCTTTAAATATGTTAATATAGTCACCAAGTTACATTCAAATGGTGCTAGCCCGAGAACCATTCCATTTATTTTTGGTGACTTTGCATATTTTACAGTTTAACTCTCAAAGGAAAAGAATGGATGCCCAGTTCTTGGGGAAATAATTCAGACTCAATGCGGGTCCCAAGTGTTGACCATTACAATAAGTAATGACAAAATTATTATTAATGACAAGAAATGCAAGTCTTACAGTTTAGTGTGGTAGAGATGTAAATAATGGCACGGATTCTGATGACAGCACTCAGAGAGTTGAAAGGCTGTGTGTGAAGTCTCACAGCTCTCTGCAGTACTCAGGCTGAAACAAAGCAGTAATGGTTGTCATCTGTAAAGTATAGTGCCGGGCATTCTGCACTTAATATTTCTAATCTCACTGTAACCCTTCAGTGTATAACCTTCCCAACTCCCATAATTAGGAGGAGTATCTGACTTGAAAGCCCAGTTCCTCCCCTACAGCTCCCCCTATACCCTTGGGTCCTTAAGGGCCTCACATGAATCGCTTTATCTTCCCTTCAAGTCTCAGCTCAGACTCTGTAAAAATTTCCCTTTATCTTTTTGCAAACTCAGGTGTTATTTCTCCAGCACTCTCCAACTCATCAATACAACCAGAAACCCACTAAGAGCTGCATACGCAGCTGGGAACAAACCATTCTGATTCCCACCTCCAAGAAGCTGATGTGTTCAGGGAGAAATATAGAATGCCAAGAAAGCCTCCTCCATAGGGCACTGGCCTCATCTGAAAGGCCAATCACTAACCTCCTTAAAGAAATGGGATGTGAGCCGCAACCTTCTCTGTTTCCGTTAAACCTTTGCTGAATGTGATAGGAGGTCCAGGTAAGGCACCTGCAGCCAGAGCAGGGCTCTGCCCAAGGTGTGGTGTCAGAGAGGCTGTAAGCAGTAGGTACTGTCAGGACAGAAGCATAACTGTCCCTTTGGGACCACAGGCAATTGGTCTTAGGGTTCTCCACAGATACCAAAATCTATAGAGATTCCAACCCCTTATTTATAATTGTATAATATTTGCCTGTAATCTATCACACGCTCCTGTATAAATATATCTTTTCTTAAAAATCATCTCTGGATTACTTATAACACCTAATGCATAGTAAATGCTATATAACATTTTTAATGTATCCTTCGGGGAATAATTCCAAGAAAAAATCTGCCTGTGTTAGATGAAATAGCAATTATTCTCTAGATGGTTTTGATTCATAGCTTCCTGAAATTCTAGGTGTAGAAACTGCAGGCACATAGGTTTCACTCTATTTCTGCAGTGCCTGTCCCTCTGTCTTCTTCATGCGTATCAGTCATGGGCAGCCATGCAAGCCAGCCCAGACTACCAAAGCCTTGCTTAACAGAGGAAGAAACCAAAGCTTAATGAATGAGGCAGCTGGAAGAAAGGCCCATAGCCAATGCACAATTGACAACAAAAAACATGGCTTCTCTTTTAAATGTTACTACATTTTTTTATTTATTCAGTGAGTGTACACATTTATTTATTTAGTGAGTATACATGTATGCATGTGTGTGTTTGTGGGGTGTGTGTGTGTGTGTGTGTGTGTGTGTGTGTGTGTAGCACAGCATTCACGTGATTGTCTCCTTGTACCTTATGGGTTCCTGGGATAAAAGCCGGGTCTTCAGACATAGGAACAAATACCTTTATCTACTGAGCCATTCTGCTGGTCCAAAACTTATTTGTTTCTTAATTCACAAACCTTCTGCTGTATTCTATGCCATCACCTGTGGGTTTCCCCCAGAACTATAATGAGAAATCATGACTTGTCCCCAATGGAGCATGCTAAAAACCAGGACTTGATGAACAACTGTGCCACCCTAACCATCACCACAAGGTCCCAGGGAGGCATTTCCTCCATGGGAAGTCCATAATTCGTATTAAGAAATGACATATCCTAAAGAAGCTGGTTAAAGGGAGAAGCAGATGGGTTCTGTCACATTCTCCCAGGGTGAAACCCTCTGTGGGTGATCCATCTGACTCAGTTTCACAAGAAGCTGCATCGTTCTCCATGACTTTTGCACATAGCTAATATTCTAGGTACAAGGCACAATAATTAACTGCGTGCGCTAATAAACTGGGTGGCAATTAAAGCTGAGATTGCTAAGCAGGTCTTAAGAAGTCACATTCTATGGCGTGATCCTAATATTTTCTGACAAAGGTCTAAAGAGAAGCATAGACTGACTCCTTCTATTAGTTATGTTTTAATTATAAATTATACGGATGAAGCAGCAGGCCGTAATTGAGCTTCTCTGTAATCTGGTTCCTTGGTTGTCACCTAATTCTTGCTCTTTCAGCTACCAGACTGTGGGACTCTCAATGGGAGAAATTTATTCTAGAGTGTGTTTTTCCTTGTGCCCCTGATCTTATATTCCTGAAACATTGAAGCAAGAACAAACCTCCTAGGCAGATAAAGTGATGTGTTCCGGTGCACAGTCATCAATGGCTTTGAGTGGAAGCCTGGCCAATCAAAGTGTTCAGAATTGCACTGCCTCTACTATGGAATCTAGAAAAACCGGGAAGAAGTAAAATCGAGTGGATGATTTGCCTGAACTCCTTGCTGAGTTGAGAATGTCGACCCAGTGCTTCCAGAGTATATCTCTCTTTACTGCGTGTCTAGAGTTTTGTCTGCTCTAGCTTTTTGGAAATAGATGCTCTGTTTCCCTTAGAATCTGTTCAAATGCAATACTTCTGGGCCCTGTAAGCAGAACTAGGAGTCCAGGAGAAAGGAAAAAGGAAGATGATGAGAAAGAGCTATGTCCAGAGAAAGCAGACAATCAGGGCCACATCGAGAGGAATGAGCTCCCCATCAAAAGTGACTGGGGGAGCGACATAGAAAATCACCCGTCAAGGCTAGACCACTTTCTGTGAGTGAGGTGCGGCTTACTGCTAATCACACAAGGCGTAGCTGAAGATACAAACAGTGTACTGGGTACCTTATACAAGGATGCTTTAAAAGATGGGTCAGGATAGACATGATCACATGCGATAGCTACCCATACAGGGTGTACATGTGTGCATGTATCTATCAAAGGTAGCTGTGCTCTTCCTGGGAAGAATATGCTGCTACTATCATAGGCTACTTCCTGCACATGCCACCTATCACAACACACACAGGTATGTTCTAGTGGCTTCTTTGATCCATTTGTCCTTCAAACTATTTAAACTTCAAATCTACATTACTTTGCTTATTGCAGTTTTGTTATATACTTTGTTGCCCTTCCAGATTCAAAATTTTATTCTTAGGATAGCTAATCTGTTATCACACATTTTTATTCCAGGTTCGGTTTCTCTTTGGTATTAAATAGTTTCACAAATTCTTACTGAATTCCTTTGTAAGTCAGTGTTACTCATAAAAGCCAATTTTAGTTGAGTTGGCTGAAAAAGACTTCCCACCGGGAACATAGTAGTTCTCTATTAATTATTAGTTATTATTAATGATTGTTGACTGTTATTAATCCATCTTGTGCCATTCTCAATAGTTTCCTTGTTACTCTTTACATAGAAAGCCTACCTTGTCTAATGGTTTGATCATAGTATAGTTTTTGAATTATCAACTATTGCTTTTTAAAAATATTCTCCATTTTTTTAATACTTTGTGTTTACCTCTTTCTCAGACTCCTAAGAAGCAGGCTACCTCTAGGGATGGGTGACAAGGAAAAAATAAAACACAGGAATAGGCAAAGAAATGATCTTACAGAAAGAAAGAAATTGGTTCAAAAACATCTCTCCAGTGGGTTGGCTGAGAGTGCCTCCCTTGGCTGCAGGCTCCTTGGTCTCTGTTCTGCCCACTGCTGTTATCTTCTCCTGTATTCTCTGGTACCACCAGTTTGCCTCTGCTCTGGGCGTTTGCTGCCCAGATTTCTTGCTCATCTGAGGATGCCTCTGATTCGATTCCCACACTCCCACAGTTGACAAATAAGGTCTGTATCTGTGCTATGGGTCTCTTTGAGAACAAAGAGAAGCAGGTAGCCTTTTCCTTTTGTCTGTTTTCCTTAATCAATAGTGCCAGTGTCGGACATTTGATGGCATTTGATCCTGAATTGTTTTCCAGCTTTCCCATGGACTTCCCCTAAAGCAACCCGCTGTGAGTAGAGTGCAGGGTTCATGATCTAAGACAAGCGGCTATGGTGTGGATGTTGTTTGTTCTCCAAAGGTTGTGTGGTGGGTGTTTGCTTCTCATTGTGAAGGGGCCTTTAATACATGGGGCCTGAAAGATGGTAATTAGCTTATTGGGGGTTCCACACTCATGAAGGGATAATGGGCTAAATTCATCAGAGAGCAGGTTCCTTGAAGGCAGGCCACTCAGGCACTGGCATCTTCTGCACACGGTCATTTCCCTTTCTGATCATCTACCTACCTAGTTCTGATCTTCAGAACCCAGCAGAATCAGCCATGAACCTCTGTTGAGAGAGCGATCCCTAAGGCTTCTCCATCTCATAGCTCTTAACTCTTCCAAACATTCCTCCTGAAAACAAGTTCTAAAGGCCTAGGAACAGCAAGGCCAAGTTTACCACAGAATTGACTCCACTTGTCTGAGTACCAATTGTCTATATTAGTTACTTGATGGCTAATATTGACTGTCAACTTGATAGGACTTTGAGTCACCTAGGAGACAAACCTCTTGGCAAGTATTGTGATGGACCTTCTGCATTGAGTTAATTGAGGTTAGAAGATCCACTCCACATACGGCCAACAGCATCTCGTGGACTTGGATCCAGGGACAACAATTTTTTAAAAAAGAGCTGATGAGTAGCATCCATTACTCTGCATCCTGACTGAAGTTGTAATGTGACAAGTTGCTTAAAGCTGCTGGTTGACTATAAAGCATCAATCCTCTCTTCAATTGCTTCTCTTGAGTATTTTTTTACAACAAAAAATAACTAATGCATTACTATTCTTTCTGATGGGACCAAAACACCTACAGAAACAAGTCAAGAGATGGGGGTTTATTTTCCTTCAGGGATGCAGAAGGATTTTAGGCTACCCTGGTAGGGAAGGCGAGGCAGAGTAGTTCTGTCAATTTCTAAAGACCCACTCCTGTCAGGTTGACCCCATACCTCAAAGCTTCCATAGCCTCCCCAACCGGTATCTTCAGCTCCAGAACAAACATCCAGAGGCATGAGTCTGTGGGGGAACAGCTCCCATCTAACCCACTACACTTCTTAGTCTGGGTGTTATAGTATATTAACACAGAAGTCACTAAGACGCCAGGGTTTCCCAAGCTACGGAGCACATACAGATCACTAAGGTATCTTACTGAAGTATATATAGGCTTTGATTCAGTAATGTTGAGATGGATGCTGAGAACCTGTGGATCTTATCAGTCCCCAGGGACCACATTTGAATACCAAGGGCTCACAGCAGGGCTTCCCACCTTCAGGTGACAGAGTCTCACATTTTCCCAGGCTGGTTTCAACTCTCTAAGTAGCCAAAGATGACCTTTAACTCCTGATCCTCTACTTCCACATCCCAAGTGCTAGGATTATAGCTCTGTGCCAGCACGGCTTATTTTGGGTTGACATATTTCCTTATCACTCCACGAAGCTGGTCTTTGCATTACAGGATACTTAGTAACACCTCTGTACTCCTCCTACCACACCTCTTCCAAATTCCTTTTTATTTCTTAATTTATTCATTTATTCACTTTGCATCCCTCCCAGCTCCCTCCTACTCCCAGTACCACCTCATAAGGATCCTCCCTACACACCCATTTCCTCCCTCAGAGAAGGGGAAGCCCCCTTCCGGGTAACACCACACACACACACACACACACACACACACACACACACACACACACCAGCACATCAAGAAGCTACAGGACTAGGTGCACCCTCTCCTACTGAGGCCAGACAAGGTGTGACCCAGTTAGGGAAACAGGGTCCTGGGATCCACAGGCAGGCAGGCAACAGATTTAGGGACAGACCCCATTCCTGTTGTTGGGGACTCCTCATCAAAACCAGGCGGTCCATTTGCTACTTATGTGCAGGAGGCATGGGTCCAGCCTGTGCTCACTCTTTGCATAGAACCTCTTCTAGATTCTGACAGCTAATGGGGTCTTCAGAAATTGTCATGGTCCCTGTGACACAAAGCCTGGTCCTGCAAACCTGAGGCCTGTTGACTTAACCCATAGAGAACTGGGTGAGCTACTCTAGAAGGTTTCAGTGTGGCAGACACTCTCAAATGTTGACCAACTATTAAGTGATTACATGTTAATCCAGCAGGCATTGCTTGTCACAGGTAATTTATGAGAGAGATGGTCTCATGTGAAATATTTGAACTCTTTCCTTTGCATGGTTATATAAATATTCCCCTTGCTGATGCTTTCTGCCTGCCGTTTAAATCATGCACTAGTCAAAAGATTAATTTTGTTTCCAAAAGCAAGAATGAATGTTTTTAATAATATACATTTATACTTTGTCCTACAGAACTATAGGCTGTTTGAGAATGTCATGTATAAACAGAGCCCTCCAAAAGGAGGAAAGCAAATTTCAGCAAATGTCTGCAAAGTACCAAGAAGTATTGTCTGTGGTGTTGCAATTACAGAACTAGTTTGTGGAGTGTGGAAAAAGCTTTATTTAATATGTAAACAAATAGGCATAGATAATAGAAAAAACATGGCTAAAGACGATGGGAATCAAGATAAAGACATCACAGCCTGTGGCTGACTTCCTAGGCCTGATCTAGGTGGATATTTGCATATTGTCGCTCTACTAAGATTGTCAACAAGATTCACTTCCCTCCTCTCTCAGATGGATACTCTTTACAAATCTCACCCATCAGCACCAGCTCAGCCTGCACTATCCGATGCAGCAGCCACCAGTGCTGTGTAGCTATTTAAATTAAAATTAGACAAAATTTAAAATGCAATTCTTCACTCACACTGGTCACCTTCAAAGTCTTCACAACCATACTGGCCACGGGCTGTGATTTGGACAAAGAGAGAAGACATTGTTATCATCGTAGAAAATTCTCCCAGACCTTCCTGGTTTCAAGAGTAAAGCCAGGTATAGATACAAGTTATGTTAGTACTGCCACTGGTGATGGCTGGGATGCTCACACACAAGGAAAACACTCAGTCATGTACAACTACCTACAGCATGCTGTGGCGCGGCACTGCCCAGGCACTCATATTTCATCGTTGCATCTACTGCAGCCATGAATGCAATGAACACATAAACTTGAATCTTGAATCAGAGTAGGGGCCAAATAATTACGGGCACACTGTTTTCTATAAATGTCATTGTCTAAGCTCCAAATAGCATCACAGATATTCTAGTTATAGCAGAATAAAAGAGTGCCATAGTAGTCTCCTATAAAAGTGCTAGTTTGGGGGGCTGGAGAGATGGCTCAGTGGTTAAGAGCACTGACTGCTCTTCTAGAGGTCCTGAGTTCAATTCCGAGCAACCACATGGTGGCTCACAACCATCTGTAATGGAATCTAACGCCCTCTTCTGGTGTGTCTGAAGATAGCTACAGTGTACGTAAAATAAATAAAAAAAAAATTTTTTTTTAAAGTACTCGTTTGGTTTGCATTTGTAAAAGGGCATGCTACCTTCTGGACTCGTGTTCTGCAAGGGGTATAGGCAGGACTAAGGGAGCGTAGGTTAGAAGGGATAACACGGGACAGTTGCAGCAAGCAGAATCCTGCTCAGCAGATACATGGCTCTCTTATTCATAACACCAGAAGGGGACAATCAAAAAGAAACATGTGACTCTCCAAGGACTTGATAAAGCAGTAACAGATAACAACAAAAGGAACATTACTATCACATCCCAGAGCTTAAGCTAAATGAACTTAAGCTACTCAACTTAAGCTAAATGGTCAAAGAGGCCCTTTGTCGGTGGTGTTGATCTTCTACCAGTCAGGGGCAGAACAGATGGCAGTCCTTTGTTCATCCTAGCTTGGTGCCTGGCTTGGTGACCAAAGCTGTTTTAAGCCTAGGACACATATAAATCAAATCAAATCAAATCAAATCCAGTCAGTACAATGCAGGAGGAGAATGGCAGCAGAGACCTGGGGTCCTCCATGCCACACAGTGAGAGAGGGAAAAGATGCCCACAGACCTGCCCAACACCCCATGGCACTGGTGGTCCATAGACACTGGCTTGCTCTCACACCATCCAGCGCAGAGGGAGGATGTCACTCAGGGCTCTGCCAGCCACGTGAGCAGGCTGCAGCAGCAGGAGCCATGACAGTGTGCTAGTGTGTGGTGGACAGATGGGAGAGAGAGAGAGAGAGAAACAGCTTAAGCATTAGACAGAGATAGACCTGGAGAGTGGACGGTGCAGAGAAGTAGCCTCTTGTGAGTGACCCATGGGGAGGTTTGAGCTCGAGCTGCCACTGAGACCATGTCTGGGTCTGTGGCTAAGCACCACCCGGGGGTCTGTGTCGATGACCCTGGCTCATATTATCACTAGAGAACATGTCCTGTCAGGGCATTCACCAGTCAGAGCAGCCACCAGGGACCACATGGAAATCCAAAGGTTGGACGGTGCTGACCCCATCTCTCACTGGCACAGGGGAAAGCTGGCCCAACACCTCACCCAAGCAGCACACTGGAACTGGCCCTAGTGGAGAGGGTGTGGATGAGCTAGACCTGAGGGTGTGAGTGTGGGAAAGCTGACCCTGTCACATGTCTGCTGTGGCGTGTCTCGGGTACAGCGGTGAAGCGGCCCCCTTCCCCGCGCCAGCCCCTCTTCACCTCTGCAGTCCAGAAAGCTGCTAGCCCTGCCCCTCACCAGCTTCAGCACTCAGAAGAGCAGGCCCTGTACCTCACCTGGGCCTGGACAGCACAACAGAGCTGACTCTGCAGGGGCCAGAGCAGGGGGGGGAGGTGGGGTCGGTAAGCCAGCCGAGGGCAAGCAAGAGGGAGATCTGGCCCCATCATGCATCTGCTATGAGGTGGTGCTATGAGGAGGTACTGGGGTAATGATATCCCTCCCTCCCAGCCCCAAGCCCCTTCAGCAGTTGGGAGAGCTAGCCCTGAGGGCATGAGCAAGCAAGCTAGCTCTGCCCCCCTCACTGGCTGTAGCACTCAGAAAAGCAGGCCCCATACCTCATCTAAGTAACACAGCGGAGCTGGCCTCATTGAGAAAGGCACAGGTGAGCCAGCCCCAAGGGTGTGAGAGTGGGAGAGCTGTCCTAGCCCCTCACAGGCTGCAGCACTTGGGAGAGTGGGCTCTGAACCTTGACTGGGCAGTGCAGTAGAGCTGGCTTTGGAGGTGTGGTGCAGGTGAACTGACCCCAAGGGCATGAGAGCAGAATTGGAGAGCTGACCCTGCCAGCTGCAATGGGTGGCAGCATTGGGTGGCCTAGTGGAGCAGTGGTTGGAGACCTCACCCTGTTGGTGCAGATAAAGAAGAGCTGGCATTCTGACCAGCTCAGCTGTCACTGAGGACCAGTTCCAGGGCTCCGAGTTGTCCCACCCCAAAAGCTTTATCAACTGCAAATGGTTGGGATTCCTGAAAGGACCAGCCCTGCTGATCTAGGGCTGCAGGATCGCCACGATACGGGGCAACGACAGGATAACTGGGAAGGAGTTCCCGTGAGGATACAACATTGATGGTGTCTCAGAAGCCAGAGGCCTTGAACCAGACCAATGACTCGTTGCAATGAACATTTGCAAGTGAAGATGTGTGGACAAAGAGTATACTGTGGGACACACTGTGACATGCTACAGCATCTATGATGAGATGTTTTCTATGCTTTGGTTTGGGGTGTGTGTGTGTGTGTGTGTGTGTGTGTGTGTGTTTATTTTGGGGGTGAGGTAGCAAGGGAGAGGGACAGGTATTAGGGGTCAGGAGATGAGCAGGACTGGAGTGCATGATATGAAACTCACAAAAAAATCAACAAAAAGTTTAAAATAAATGTTTAAGATAAATATTTTTTAAAAGTGTCTTTTCAATTCATTGCCTTATACATTGGTTGGATGCTTTGGGGGTTTAATGTATGTGTGGGTATATGAATATATACATGTAATATATAATATAGTATATACAAATATGTAATATATAATATATTACATAATATATATATATAAATATATGCTATATAATGTACATTGTGTATATGCTGTATGTAATATACATTATATATACTTGCCTATATTATATATAACATATATATAACTGACTTTCTCCTTTGGTTGATACTTTATTGGTAAGGATATTCTCACATTCTGTACACCACCACTTCACCCTGGTTATTGTTTGCCATGTAGAAGCTTCTTAACCTCGCATAATCCCATTTGTCAACTCTCAGGATGACTCCCAGTGCTCTTGGAGCCTGGTTTAGAAGGGCTTTGTCTACGTCTCTATCTTGAAGTGGTTTTTCTTACGTTTTCCTTCAGCAGCTTCAGGCTGGATTTGCAGGTCTCCCACTAAGTCCTTTGGTCTGTGTTTCAGCTGATCCTTCCAAACAGGGGCAGAGTATCACATCTCTCTCATCTTCACGAGGAAACCAAGCTTCTCTGAGCCATTTGTTAAAGACGCTGTCTGTCCTGCAGCATGTGTTCTCCACAGCTCTTCCTCACCCATGGACATATGGTCAGCACTAATTGGGTTCCAGGAGTTATTAATAATATTTTTTTTTAAAAAAAGAGGATCTGAAGCTGAGAGAAAGATGGTTTGGAAGGCCCCAGGAATGATGGGGGAGCTAGTCGCATGTGGATATGATCAAAATATATTGTATGCATGTATGAAAATTTCAAGGAATAAATAAAATGTTATCTTTAAAATGTTCTTAATTAGGTGGCTGTACTGTGTGGGTTTATCTCTGGGCACTCCATGCTATCCCATTTGTCCAAGGCCTGTGTTGTGTTGGTACCGTGGTTCTGTATATAATATGGGATCAGGTGTTGTGATACCTCCAGCATCGTTCTTTCTGCTGAAAGTTGTTTTAGGAACCCTTAGTGCTCTCATGTGTCTTTTAGGATTTTTTTCTACTTCTGTGAAGAGAATGCCCTTAGCAATTTGGTGGGAATTGCGTTGACTCTGTAGACTGTTTTCAATTATATAGCAGCTTTTACAATATTAATGCTGCTTCTTTACCTGTCGTCAAGGAAGGCTCTATGCGAGAGATGGAGACCATTACAGAAAACCACAACCAATTCAAGTGCACATGGCTATAAACCTTTCTCTTTCTTTGCTCAAAAGATTTGTTTGTTTGTTTGTTTGTTTATTGATTGATTGATTGATTGTACTGGTGTTTTGTCTGCATGTATGCCTGAATACCACATGCACACAGTGCCTCTGGAGGCCAAAAGAGGGCTTGGATCCCCTGGAACTGTAGTTAACAGACAGTTGTGAGCTGCCATGCAAGAGTTAGAAATCAAACCCAGGTTCCTCTGGAAGAGCAGTCCGTGTTCTTAGCCCCAGAGCTGTCTCGCTAACCCCTAAACTTTCCTTTAATAACTGCTTTACCTTTGAGGCCAAGGTTTTGATAGATTGTGCTTTCATTTTCATTGTATTCTAGGAACTTTTAAAATTCCTCCCTGATTCCCTGATTTTGGTGACTCGGTGGTCACTCGTGAGTATACTGTTCAATCTCTGTGTGTTCATCCAGTTTCTATAATTTTTCTTGCTATTGAGTCCTACTTTTTTGAACTATGATCTGATGAGATATAAGAGAATATTTCAATTCTTTCTTATTTATTAAGACTTACTTTGTGGCATATAATGTAGCCTGTTTTTGAGATGGCTCCATGGGCTGCTGAAATGTATTCTATTTCTTAACTGTGTGAACATATATTATACCTTAATTCTGAGGTTTCTTTGTTGGTTTTCAGTTTGAATGAGTTGGCTAGAGATGAGAGTGGAGAATTGGACTCACCCACTATTATTGTACCAGAGCCTATAATGTTTTCTGTCCATCAGTGTTTTGTTTTATGGGACTGGAAGCCCCAACATTTGATGCATATATACTTAATAATAGATAAACCTTCTTTTGTATTAAGTATTTTTCTTCATTTACATTTCCAATGCTATCCCAAAATTCCCCCATGCCCTCCCCCCCCCAACTCCCCTACCCACCCACTCCCACTTCTTGGCCCTGGCATTCCCCTGTACTGAGGCATATAAAGTTTGCAAGACCAATGGGCCTCTCTTTCCACTGATGGCCGACTAGGCCATCTTCTGATACCTATGCAGCTAGAGACACGAGCTCCGGGGGGGGGGGGGGTACTGGTTAGTTCATATTGTTGCTCCACCTATAGGGTTGCAGATCCCTTTAGCTCCTTGGGTACTTTCTCTAGCTCCTCTATTGGGGGCCCTGTGATCCATCCAATAACTGACTGTGAGCATCCACTTCTGTTTGCTAGGCCCCGGCATAGCCTCACAAGAGACAGCTATATCAGGGTTCTTTCAGCAAAATCTTGCTAGTGTATGCAATGGTGTCAGCATTTGGAGGCTGATTATGGGATGGATCCCCGGGTATGGCAGTCTCTAGATGGTCCATCCTTTCGTCTCAGCTCCAAACTTTGTCTCTGTAACTCCTTCCATGGGTGTTTTGTTCCCAATTCTAAGAAGGGGCAAAGTGTCCACACTTTCAGATATCATAATAGCTGTGTGTGCTGGCTAGGCTTTCTGTCAGCTTGACATAAGCCACAGTCGTCTGGAGAGGGAGATCTTCACCTGAGGAAATGCCTTGTTCAGACTGTCTGTGCGAATTTTCTTGATTGATTGCTGTGGGTGGGCCCAGCCCATGGTGGGTGGTACCACCACTAGACTGTCCTGTGTGGTCCTGGGTCATACAAAACAAACAAACAAAACAAAACAAAACAAAACAAAACAAAACAAAAACAAAAACAGAGTGAGCAAGGCATGGGGAGGAAGCCAGTAAGCAGCACTCCTCCGTGGCCTCTCATCAGTTCCTGCCTCTGGTTCCTGCCTTGAGTTCTTGCCCCGACTTCCCTTCAGAACTGCAAGCTGTAGAATGAAATAAGCTCACCCTCCCAATGTTACTCCTAGTTGTGATGTTTTAATCACAGCAATAAAAACCCTACATAAGATACTACGAATCTGGTTTCTGTTCATGCAATAGATTATTTTCCATCCTTGTACTTTGTCTATTTATCTAGTAGTAAGGTGTGTGTCTTTGTGACAACAGAGGTTGTATCCAAGTTTTTAACCCAGTCCAGAAGTCTGTGTCTCTTTATTGATGAATTGAGGCCACTTACATTTATGGTTATCATAGAGGGTTGTTTCATAGTTCCTGTAATTTTGTTGGTTATTTTTCTGGTTGACAGAGTGTGTGTGTGTGTGTGTGTGTGTGTGTGTGAGTGTGTGTGTGTGTGTGTGTGTGTGTGTGTGTGTGTGTTTTCTCTCCAGCAGTGCCAAGACTCTGCTGGTTTACTGTGTTGATCATAATGGATTCCTTCCTAGTTCTCTTTTGTTCAGTCATTCCTCACTTGAAATTTATTCTTCCCTGCACTCTTGTGATTAAGACTGCCTTCCTTCTCTGTGTATAGCACTCCTTTCAGTGTCACCTGCACCAATGGCTCCGGAGTCATGTTGGCCTTCCCTCTTTACAGCTTTAAATGGTGATTCCTTGTGTTGTGTTTTGTCAGATTGGACATCATGTCCTGTGGGAAGGTTCTTCCTTGGTCACATCCATTTGGGGTTGTACATGCTTTGAATATCTGTCTCATCCTCTGCCACAGTTTCACCAACTAGATTCTCTCTGCCTTTGTGATGATCTAAGTTTCTCTTTTCCTTCTATGGATGGGTTCTTTCATCTGTCCTCTTGATCTTATCTCGGAGTCCTTGGATGTTATGGTAATGCCCATTTATTTTTTCTATATTAGTATTTGGATGTTTTGTTCCATCAACAGGTCCTGTATCCTTGGCATTCTTTCTTCTGACTAGTAGAGTCTCAGAAACAACAAAATAATATCCCCCGGGTGGAGAAATGGGTCAGCTGTTAAGGGCTCTTCTGTCTGCTCTTCCAAAAGACCCAGCTCTCACATATCAGATGGTTCATGACTACCTATAACTCCAGCTCCAAGGGAACAGATGCCCTCTTCTGGCTTCCAAAGACATCTGCACACAGACACCTACCTGTAAAACATAAATAATTAGATAATTAAGAGGAAATAGGTAAAGGTGTAATCCACTCCTAGCATATGCCTACCTTGCCCAAAGATCTGGGTTTGATTTCCAGTACTGAAAAAACAAAAAAACAAAAAACATGGTGTACAGGGGGGACTGGAGAGATAACTCAGCAGTTAAGAGCACTGGCTACTCTTCTGTAAGGCCAGTGTTCAATTCCCAGCACCCATATGACTGCTCACAACTGCCTGCAACTCCAGCAGTTCCAGTGATCTTCTGCCCTCTTCTGGACTCTGAAAGCACTGCATGCACATGGTCCACAGATATAGCCAGGCAAAAGTATTAATGCACACGAAATAGACAAATAAATATTTTTTAAGTTTCCAACAGTAAAAAAAAAAAAAAGTTCCAAATCAAAATTAGATAAATATAAGGAAAACTAATTTTTAAAAAGGTAATGGTATTTTTTAGCGTCAATAAAAATAAAATGGAAATGTTCCTCAGGATGGGTGGGGAAAAGCAGACACGTACACGTGGAGGGGGATACTATTAAAGAACAGAAAACATTGCCTAGGAATTTTTAAAAAATGTATGAGTAATATATGAGTGTATGAAGGGGAATAACATCAAAAATTTAAACCTAATTTTGATAGATTCAAAATTCTGCTGAACATTTAGGAAAAAGGGAATCGTGCAGTTACCAAAGAGAGACAGAGACAGAGAGAGAGAGAGCGAGAGAGGGGGAGGGAGAGGGATCGAGAGACAGAGAGAGACAGAGACAGAGAAACAGAGACAGAGACAGAGATTGGATGAGCAAGGCATGGAGGCTAGTATCCTTGTACGGATACTACAGGAGGAAAATAGACCAGCTTCTGATGTCACCCACGACTACAGTGGATCAGCGCCCTCTGCTGGCCACACTTAGTTTTACAGTCTGTAAACTGAGCGGACTAACCCTTCTGACTCCCCTATATTTATACTACCATCACCCACGCACCCCTGCACCCTCTCCGCACACATACACATGGGAATGGATGTTTTACCTTAAGAGTGTCTCATATGTGCACTAGGAGTGTGCAGGCAACCACATCTCTGAGGCTACTTTAGGCAGAGGACCCTTCTCTACATTAAAGGTGTCCTGAGTTTGAATCAGCCAGCTGAAGCAATGCAGCTGTGGAGAACATCTTGAACAACATCAGAACTTCAGAGTTCTCTGTCTGTATAACAGTGAATGCGGATAACTAACTCTGCAAATTGATTGGTCCACCTACCTCAAGCTCAGAGCCATTTTTTGACTTCAGGTAATTCTCAGTTGGTGATGTTTGTTCTAGTCCATTGGGCTATCTCTCCTCAGAAGTATGCCATTTCCTCCTCTGGAACAGGACCTCCTTTCTCCACAGCCCTGTACCTTCTCTGGAGCAGGCACTGCCAAACCAAACTGGGGCCCCTGACCTGCGGATGTTCCCTTGTGGCAAGCCCCCGAGGACGCTTGGTTTTTAATAGTAGATTCTCTCATGATAAAGGCTGGCCACTGCCTTCCAAGGCATATGTTGTAACAACACGGAGTTTCAGTCCTCCTCTAGCCCTCTTCCAGAGAAGTGATTGTGTCACTAACTTCCATGGAAGGGTTTGAAGCTCATGGGGGCTGTGAGCTTGCCTGAAGGTAGAGAATCCGCACTTTCATCCTCTTCCTCCTCTTAGAAGAGGCTTCTGAGTAGATACACCATGCCTTCCCTGCCCTAGCTCACCCCACCTCAACCCCCAGACTCTAGCACCTCTGCTTTAATAGCACGCCAGACGATTCCGATGCAGACTGATGTTTGAGAGCCATAGCCTTAGGGTGTATCTTGTTACACACACATACACATACTCACGACACAAATACATACATACATACATACATACATACACATAAATACATATAGACATACAAACACACATACATACATACACACACACTACACAAATACATACACATAAATACATATAGACACATAAACACACACACTCACGTATATACACAGTGTCTGAACAGTAGAGTTCAGACAGCCTTTCAGTTGGCAAACATTGGACGTGCTGAGAGAGTGCTGCACCCCGAGGAGTCATGGAGGCTCCTCAGCTTCCCTCACTGCCTGCCTATACATCGCTTTCTGAGTTGGGTCCTTTCTAATAAATATGTGAGGGCAAATACAGTGCTTCCCTGAGTTGTTTGACCCATTTGAGCAAGTTAGCCAAGAATGACAGAAACTCCCAACTAAGAAGTGGCCAGTCAATGGGAGATTTTAATTGAAAGAAATAAAAATAAAAATTAGTCATAAATACTAGTGACCCAGACCTGTGGCTAGCATATAAAGTGGGGGTTGTCTTGTGGAACCAACTCTAAGGTGTTAAAGTGGTTTATACCAGAAATGAAAGGAATCTGGACCCTCCATGGTGCCAGGAGAACTGGAGATCCGGCTGTTGCTGCCAGGAAACACGTCATGTGCTCAGGAATGCATAGTCTACATCACTCCAGGTGTGATTAATTGGTGCGTATGATGGACCCACACCGTTTGTATGGACTTGTAGTCTGAAGTCTCTGGGGAGACCTCTGGGAGCTGCTGATGTTGTTGAGATCCATGTGAAGTGTCTGCCCAAACAGAGTCCCCTGAGAAGCCAACGAAGTACTAAGGTCCATGTGCAGTCGACGCCATTGTTCTGACGTGGCATCATTCCTGGTTCTTCAAAATGTTTTCAGGTGGGATTTGTGAAAACCAAAGGGAGGGTTACTTCAGCTCTAACCTGCTGAGGAAGAAAGGATCGGAAAGAGCAACTGCTGGACACTGACTCCTGTGTCTCCAGTCCATTATTAGCTCAGTCTCTGAAGACAGAGGATTATCAACAAGGCAGGCAGAAATGAAAGATTCGGAAATCAGAGAAGGCCTTGACCCTCCATGGAGTTCTAGAATAGCTATGCCTGGATGTCTTGGTTACCTTTCCTGTTGGCTTGATAAAATAGGACAGCAAAAGCAACCTAAGGAAGGTAAGGTAGAGTTTATTTTGACCCCAGTCCCAGATGAGAGAGCAAATACGCAGGAAACTGAAGCAGCTGGTCACACAGCATCCGGAAACCATGAATACCTGTGCCCAGCTCAATTCTCCTTTTTATCCAGTAAAGAATTCAGTTATAAGGAATGGTGCTACCCACAGTGGGCAGGACTTTCCAACCCAATTAACCTAATCAAGATAAGCCCTTGCAGGCATGCCTAGAGCACTCTCTCACAGGGATTCTAGACCTCATCAAGCTGACAATTGAGAGATTAACCATCACACTGCATTTCAAGAAGCAAGCACACTTACAGCCATTTGGGTACTTGCCAAGATATGATCTTCAAGTCTGGATCCTCCAACCTCACAGCTTAGTGAACATACCAAGATATGCCTAGACTAAACAATAATGATATAAGCCCTGAGGTATTTTAATGGACTCGATGACAATGTTAACTTGGAAAAGACTTGATGGATTTTTTCTTCCTGGGTTTTAGAAACACTGTTTTAAATCAATGGTACTTTTTAGGGTCTTGGTGAATTTTGCAGGCATAAAGAAAGGCTGCAGCCTGGCTCTCTCTACATTGCCATGGACTGTCTATATGGACTATACAGAAAGTACAGAGTGATTCCATTACTGACTTAGTAAACAGAGCCATCAGATCCAAGAGCCCTGTTTTCTGTAAATTTGGAGAGAAGGCAAGATATGATCCCTCTTAATTTCATGGTTAGACTTACAACAAGGGTCTGGGACATTACTGTCACTGGCTGACACTTGTCTAATCTATTTTGAAAACTCCACCAGGAAGGACAGTTTGATTCAAATAACTCCACAGAGAAATTATGTGAAAGGACATGTGAGCGTCAGTTAAAACTGGCTAATGGTCCTGTGCGGTGGGATGAGGACTGGGCTAAGCAGAAGTGCCCATCCTTTGGGCAGCAAGACTCTTCGAGAAGTTCTACCCACAGCCGTGATGAGATCCTCAGCACAGCAAATGACCTCATTAGTTAAGTAGGTTAGTACTCCCACCACACTATGCTGGATTGTTCTTCTGATTTTCAAGAGGGAGATTTTGAACCAGACTAAATGCCAAAAATCAATCTGTGTGCAGGAGCAGGGATACGTCCACAGGCTGGGTGTGGTTTTGCTCATCTGTAATCCCAGCACTTGGGAGGTGGATACGGGATAGGAGCAAGTAGAAGGTTAGCCTGGGCTACATAGACTGTCTCAAAAACAAATAACCAATAAAGATAAGCGCTTACTCCTTCTGCTGAGTTTTACTTCATCTGCTGAGTGTAGTTCCTAAGCGCCCCACCCGACTGGCCTTGTCTTCCAAGCTGACCAGAAGCTGAGGTAGGTAGTAAAAGACTCCCTGCATCGCTAGATTCTTTCTTTTTCCACTTGAAAACATGCTGTAGTTGTTTTGATCTCTGAACCCATTTTGCTGAACACCTTCCACTGTGTTCTAGGCACACGTGTAAAGCAGTAAGCATGACATCCTAAAATCATGGATGGATGTGGCTTGAGTTGCGTAGGTTGACTCTCATGCATGACGTCACATTCTTTGGGTTGTATAAAAATGGCACTCTTTTCTGTTGTGTGCTACTCAGCATTTATCCCTGTCCCTCTGAAGAGCAGTGACCCTTTCTCATCCAAATGGTTCCCCCAGAGCCTGTCCTGGCACACTGCAGCTGCATCCGTGAGATTCTATGCAATAGACATCCTGCTGAAAGCACTCTGTTGTGGCCAATTTATTTATGTATTTATTTATTTATTTATTTTTGTCATCTTGACACAAGCTAGAGTTATGTGAAAGGAGGAAATCTCAACTGAATGAAAATGTCTCTGTAAGATCCGGCTGTAGAGCACTTTCCTGATTAGTGGCTGATGGAGAAGGGTGGACGGAGCTTTCTGTGGGTGAGGCTCCTCGTGGGTTGGTGGTCCTGGATCCCATAAGCAGGCTGAGCAAGCCATGATGAGCAAGTTAGTAAGCAACTCTCCTCCACGGCCTCTGCGTCAGTTTCTGCCTGTGGGTTCCTTGCCCTGTTTGAGCTCCTGTCCTGGCTTCCTTCAGTGAAGGATTACAACGTTGAAGTGTAAGCCAAATAAACCCTTTCCCCCAGTTTGCTTTCGGTCATGGCGTTTCACAGCAGCATTAGAAACCATGACTAAGACAAACAATGGCTTAAATAAGATGACCACTTATCTTTTCCCATCATTTAGTCTAGAAGGCCCAACAGGGACAGCTGTAAAATACCACCAGTGTCCCCGACTCCATTCATTTTTTTTTGGTTGACTTTCATTAGTGGTTAATTCCATTCTTAAGAATCCTTCGCTGTGCTGGGCAGTGGTGACACACGCCTTTAATCCCAGCACTTGGGAGGCAGAGGCAGGCGGATTTCTGAGTCTGAGACCAGCCTGGTCTACAGAGTGAGTTCCAGGACAGCCAGGGCTATACAGAGGGGGAAAAAAAAAACTGTCTCAAAAAACAAAAAACAAAACAAAAAAAAAAAGAATCCTTCATTGTCCCCTGGTGTCCGCTGCAATGATAGTCATACTCACAGCCAAAGCGGTGAGAAGGAGGGGGGTGGGAAGAGTGGATACTATGATTTTATCCCTCCCCAGACTCATGCTGAAACTGAATTGACACCGCAATTGTCGGGGGGGGGGGGGCCGGGGGAAGGGGGGTGGCTTTAGGAGATGACGAGCTCACAAGAGCTCCTGCCTCTCAAGTGAGTTAGTGCATCATCCCAGGAAGAGGCTCCAAATACAAAGCTAGAGTTTGATTGGTTTTCTCTGTCTTTCTGTCAAACTCTCACTTGGCCTGGCCACATTAGGACCCAGTGCTGAAGCCCTCATCAATCTCAGCACCACACCTTAGACAAGACAGCCTCTAGAACTTCTTAGCCAATAAACCCCGTCTCGGTAAACTCTGTGACACTCAGTTATAATGGCAGAAAATTGTACTCACACAGCAAACGTTCTAAGGTTTCCAGGAGCATTGAAAGACCCTCCTACAGCTCTCCTTTCCTTAAAATCACGTTGATTTTTAAATTCATCCCTAAGTTCTTATACAAGCCTCCTTCTGAAAGGTGGATTCATTCTCTCTCTCTCTCTCTCTCTCTCTCTCTCTCTCTCTCTCTCTCTCTAACATGTTACTAATGACTAAGATGAACAGAAAAAGTAGTGCATGGCTCCTCTCTAGATCTGCTTCTACTGGGGAAGCAAGTTGACTGTGGATGAACACTAGCCTGCCAACTGCTGCCAAGAACTCTCCAGCTCACTGGAATGTATCTGGGAGCCTCAGTTAAGCTTTTAAAGGGCACAGAGCCTTGGCTGTCATTTTGGCCATAACTTCCTGAGCTGACAATCACCAACTAAGTTACTCCACCTTTTAGCTCACAAAATCTATGTGGGACGATACATGTTTACTGTGCCAGTACACTACGTTTGAAGATATTTTGTTACACAGCAATAAAAAGGGAACACAAAAGAGGTACTGGCTTTGGTTAACACTGGTAGAAAATATAGTTTGCATCAAGACCTAGCTGCTGCTTCTCTGAATGCATAGCCAGACAACATTTCCCATCCCCCTTGCAGTTGGATGTGGCCACGTGACTAGAAGCTCTCCAATACAGGATGCAAAAGAGACAGACACTACTTCCAGCCTCGGCCAAAAGGATGCACACATGCCTCTCTAAACATTTTCCCCTCCCAACGGGACTTTTCTCTCTTTGCAGCCCAAAGCAAATAGCCGTGACAAGACCCTCAGAGAGGCCACACCCAAGCAGGAAGATCCTGAGTGTGTGCGTAGTGAAGTTAAATAGGGCAGCCTATTTAATAGCCTGTGACTGAACATTTGACAGTGGTTATTAGAGAAAAGTGAAATAAATGGGTTTAGTCATGAGATGTTGTGGGTTTTATTTTTTTACTTCAGTCTAGACTGTTTGTCCAAATAAAGAATTTTTTTTCCTAAACAAAATAGCAATGTTGGAAAGGGAGGGTTAGTGAGTGGACCCCAGTCTTTGACACAAAAGTATGCAGTGGACTGAGTGTTTGATGCATCTATTAGCAAGTATGAACGCGGAGGCTTGTGTCTGGGGTGGCTTATAAGACTCCCCGAAGGCAGAGCCTAATGGTCTCCAAGATCGTTGGCTATTCCACCATCAACTCAGACTTCGGTAAGGGCCGCACTACATTTTTCTAGAAGACAGAATAACACGAATACATGAGAAATCATACAGCAAGACTACAGAAAGTAATTTTACCCGGAATTTACCACTAGATGGCAGTCACACCCAAGGAGCGGGCTACTGCCGCCCTCTGGCGCCGCCAGGCCCGGCCTTTATCGACTGGGAGCACCAGGCAACCCAGCCCTTTCCCTAGCAGCTAAAAGGACAGATCCTAGCAGATAAGATCGGCCTGGGAGCCGCATCACTCCTCAAAAAAAAGATGGTCCCTGTCGCGCCCTTACACCTCTACCTCTGGTTTATTCTTCCTGTCCCCAGAGGACTTCTCCCCACAATAACATTTCCTTCACCGCCTTTGCGCTCTATTTTTCCCCAGGCGGGACCCAGCTGCTTGCTGTCTCACACCATCTGCTCCACTAACAGCTCTGAGGAGAAGGGGCCTTATCCCCTGGAGTGTTTCTCTAGGAACTTAAGACATTTTGAGAATTGTCAGGTGCCTGCGTGGAGTGCCAGGTAGGAGCAAAGGAAGAAGGATAGACAAGGGGGTGGGCGGAATGCTTAAAGAAAGTAGAAGCTGGGAGCACACGGAAGGACGGAAGGACGG
Source organism: Mus musculus (assembly GCF_000001635.26). NCBI lineage: Eukaryota > Metazoa > Chordata > Mammalia > Rodentia > Muridae > Mus > Mus musculus. Next base: position 66,906,496 of record NC_000077.6, read on the forward strand.
AAGGACGGACATATTCTCCAAGAATGTATGAAGGTTCTAGGCTTTTTGTTTATTTTTGTTTTGGTTTGGTTTTGTTTTCCCGAGACAGGGTTTCTCTGTGTAGCCCTGGCTGTCCAGGAACTCACTCTGTAGACCAAGCTGGCCTCAAACTCAGAAATCCGCCTACCTCTGCCTTCCAAGTGCTGGGATTAAAGGTGTGCCCTACCATTGTCCGCCATCTCGGCATTTTTTATGGTGATGCGCTACCATTGTGGGTTTTACACTACAGTGTACAAATGATGTAGAAAAGTGAAAGACATCGGTGCTTTTTTTCTTGTGCTTTTTCTCCTTACTCCCACCCACACTTCCCCACCCTTGCTAGCCTCAACCCCAGGCTCTCACGCAGGCTTGGTCCCTAGACTGCATTGGCAGTGAACAGCAAGGCCTGTGCTTGGTTAGGGCAGGGCCTGCTCTGAAGAAGAGCTCAGATCTGAATGTCTAGCAAGTTCCTGTGTCTTAAGTCTGTCTTCTTGAGAGGCAGGGAGGGGGAGGGAGAGATGATCCCTGAATTCAAGTCTTGGTCTTAGTGACTGGTCACAGAGAAGCTGCAGCCTGACTATATCACAGGTTACTGTGAGGACCAGGGGACACAGAGACACTGCCAGGTACCTCACCAGCAATTGGAATTGTGTGCCTCTTCCAGACCAAGGCAGTATAGGAGAATCTGAGGTCTTTGTGGAGTTTCAGACACAGCCTTGCAGAGTGGAGAAAACTGGTAAGTGACTCAAGAGGCCATATTCAAGATCAGAATGTGGGGGAAGATGATGAACACACACAGTAATATAAGTTAGGGCAATTTATCCATCCTGGTATATTTAGGTACTTCAAAACATTGTATTTTACAAGATAGGTACACACACTTTTACTTGTTAAATTCACCAAATAAATTATTTAAATTTTAAAAAAGAAAAAGCTATGATGTGAGAAGTCTCCTAAGTCAAAAGATCTGGTATTCTCCATAAATAAGATGCAGGGGCGGAGGAAGGAGACTCCCGCCAGTGAGAGGCTCCTCAGGACACCAGGCACCAAGAGCCATAGCTGCACTGCTGTTTGGATATTTTTCAGAAGAAATTGACTGTAAGAAGATGAGGGTCGTACAAACCTGAGCGCTGAGCTCATGGAATGGAATATTTCAGTCCTGTGTGTGATTCTGATGGACTTGTGTTTATAGGTTCTTACAGCAGAAAACGAAAGGAGGCGTGCTTTGACCCATGTAATGTAAACATCCCTAGGACTTGCAATGATGCTCTGAAGAGATGAGTGAAATGTGCCTCAGTTAAAAAGTGTAGTTATTACCCGTGGTCCTAAGGAACCCATCATGGAGACACCCCCAAAACAGCAGGCCTTGGGTACTGCGGGGGTGGGGGGGAAATGCTGTGGTATAAGGCCTTTACCAGTGACTTGTAGTGAGGCCTGCAAAAGGTTCTGGACCATCAAGACAAGATATATGAGCAGCTGTCTGTATTCCTTCAGAAACGTCATTGAGTGACTCCAGGAAACAAATCACTCAGTTATATATGCAGGTGGATTAGGGCTGTAACTTCGTTGACAGACACAGTGATCCCAGATACTTCATGCATCTATGTGGCCCTGGGATATATGTGTGTGTGTGTGTGTGTGTGTGTGTGTGTGTGTGTGTGTGTGTGTTTTCTGGAGTGACACTGGCTGAAGCTCTCAAGTTCATTGACAGCGAGAGTTCTCTCCTCACAGAGCTCAGCGACAACCTCACTAAGGACTCCGTGAATATCAAGGCTCAGATCTGCACGATGATTGAGTGACTTAGAGAACTACGCGGCCTGAAAATTTTCTCAGAGCCATCTCCCCACTGACAGCTTCTTCTCATCCTCCAATATTAAAGAGCCTAAAAACACTGGAAAATAAATAAATGAATAAATAAACAATCAATAGATAAATAAGTGTAAGGGGGATACAATTTTTTAAAAAGTGTGAGCACAAAGTACCCAAGGAGCTAAAGGGATCTGCAACCCTATAGGTGGAACAACATTATGAACTAACCAGTACCCCAGAGCTCTTGACTCTAGCTGCATATGTATCAAAAGATGGCCTAGTCGGCCATCAATGGAAAGAGAGGCCCATTGGACTTGCAAACTTTATATGCCCCAGTACAGGGGAACACCAGGGCCAAAAAGTGGGAGTGGGTGGGGAGGGGAGTTGGGGGGGGAGGGTATGGGGGACTTTTGGGATAGCATTGGAAATGTAAATGAGGAAAATACCTAATAAAAAATATTTTTTAAAAAAAAGTGTGATCACTGATCGTTGTTCCAGAAATAACCGCAGCAGGGGCATACGGTGGTTAATTAGGCAACTTTTCCCATTTTTCTAATTTGAAAATATTTCATAATAATTTTCTATTGAGGAAAGGCCCTCCAAGGAGCTGGAGAGACTGTGAGAAAGAGTAGGGAAGATGCAGATATCAAGTGTAATAGGTCAAAAAAGTGACCAACTATGAAGGCCCAGAGGAGGTGAGGCCAATCTCAGTCAGCAAAATGAAGACAAACAGAAAGAACATTCCAGAAGGAGCAAGTCCAGTTACACCAGCTGAGAGACGCTAACTGTGTAGTTGTGAGTTCAGTTAGGCTGCTTTGGCTCCTGGCGGGTTGCTCGTGTGTACCTACCCAGGAGCAATCTGGATTCTCGAATAAAAGATACACACACACACACACACACACACATACACACACACACACACAGCAGTTAATTTGAAAATGCCTTGGCTAACTCAAAGGTTGGGCAGTTCTACTCCTTCCCATGGCTACCACACATTTCCCCCCTGTAATCCTGGCTTAATGCCCTCTAATTCTATATTCTATCTTTGTTGCCCTGGCTCCTTCTGGGTGGCCCCCTAGTCTTTGCTGCCCAAGACCCTTCCGGGCAGCCCTTCCGGAGTCCACATTCCTTCTCAGCTACATTTCAGATGACTTTCCTTCTGCAGCTCTAAATCTGACCTGTCTGCCTCTCTCCAAATCACAGCAATTCCCTGTCCCTTTCTCCCAGTTCCTCTCCCTCGCAAATCTAAAAGGCCCGCCTCAGTCTGTTTGTCCAGCCATTGGCCATTGGCTCTTTACTAATCAGTCAAAAACCAGCTGGGTACAAGGACCTTCAGCATTTGGATACTCAGAGTCCCAATTTTGGGGGCCGAGTTAATTCAAAGCATTGAAACCAATCCCCAACATAACTGATATTGCATTGTTTACTAGTTTTTACTAAAGAAACCAGTTCGTTCTACTTAGGGCATACATATTTCTAGCTCTGAAAATCTCACATCAGGAAACTCACCTATTTCCAGACGAACACGGAAGGTTAGTCACCTTAGCATCTCATGGTTGTGTGGAAAACTGCATTTACCAATAACAAGGCAGCAGAACTTTAAACTAGAGAAATGATGAGGTTTAATAATGAGTCTGAAACAGAGGCCATTGCCAGGACCTGTTTACTACCCCCATCAATGCTAAACCTGAACAGCAACCCCATCAACTCAACCCCCCCCCCAAAGCCTACAGCCTAGAGCCAACTGTCTTCCTCCCTCCTCTGCTCTGCTAGAGGGAGCCTGCAGATGCCATTCTGTCCCAGTCTGACCCCTAATTTCAAGTACTTTATGTATATTTTCTGCATGCATATATTATAAATACACATTCCACATGAATATTCTTCAGGTAATTGCAATACGCATCTTCTCATTTATTTCTTATTAAAACTTCATGATGGGAGCCAGCAAGTTGGCTTAGTAAGTAAAGGCACCTACCACCAAGCCAGCAACCGAGGTTGTTGACCTGAGTGGTGAGGGGAAAAAAAAAAGAAAACTACTCCCAATTCTGGCAAGTTGTCCTTTGACAACCTACCCCACTCCCACCATACACACACACACACACACACACACACACACACGTGCCTGCTATACACAAAACAAATAAATGTAATTTAAATTAGGGATGGTAACATCTAATAAATAAATGAGTCCATTAATAAAGGAAGGCTTAGAGAACTAATTTGTGTAAGGCCAAAGAGAGAATAGCAATATATCTCTTTATACGCCACATGGGGTTTTGTAGTAAATAGTGAATTATTATATAAATAAAAATGCCTAGAATAATAAGTAGCACAGAAAAAACAATAGATTAGGCATTAACTCTTAGTGATGGTTAGTTCTGCACCATGTAGCCACATCCTGAAAAGGGAGAAGAAAACATAGAAATCTGAATTTAAAGAAAAATAAGTTCTTGTCTGCATTGCACAACAACTCATCCCAGGGCTCCTTGGCACCTGATAACTCCAGTCTCAGAAGCTGATCTGAACACAGAATAAGAGGCACCTACGTCAGAGAAGTGGCACCCACTAAATCCTTCAAAGTCAACTCCCTGGAGCCCTTAGCCTCCCTTCTTTCACTCCCTCAGCTGAAGGGTTCAGCTTTCAATGTCACCAAACACTGATGACATAGCCAAGCCCTCTTCATCTTTGCAAGTCATGAAAATCAAAAGGCTTGAGACGGAAGAGCCCATGGCTTTGAACTTGACTGGCTTTAGGCCTCCCTGATGACTCTTGGGAAAGACTTTTTTTTACACTCCACAGAGGAAGCCCCCAGTGTATCCTTGCTGGTATCAAAGTCCCCCTCCTGCCCCACCAGTAATGGCTTCCATCTTCTCAGAATAGCTGGGAGAAAGACAACCAATTAGTCTGGCCACCAGAATCTTAAATAATACTGCCGACCGCAGGGTATCCATCGACACCTTGAGAACTGGCATCCCATCAGCTCACACTGGCTTCCCCCACGCCCGGGCAGACGGGCTCAACAGTGGACGTCCTTCTGCCTCTTGCCATGATTTGCTTGCTTATCTTCATGATTGTAACTGGCATCTCACAAAAAAGATCAATAGAAAACTAGTGGGCTAGATGGGAGAAGCAAGAAGGAAATTCTTTAGACCTATCCCCGAGGGACATGTCTTGGCTCCTGGCATTGTGTAATGAAGGGTAGCCATCATGAGTGTGATTACTGGGGTGCTCCCAGAGATACTCCTTGCATCTTGGAGCTAAAGGTGTTCCCTAACTCAACAAACACAGAGCTCTCCAACATCCAAAGCAGGAAGAGAGGCCCAGATCTCACTATCAATAATACTGCCCCGAACACAGCTTCTGAGCCAGGCACACATATCACATGTAACCCACCATCACCACCTCACACCTCCCCCATCCCAGAACCTCCACAGCCTGCTGAACCTAGGTCAGGATCCTCTCTGCCCAGGCACTACCAGCCAAATACACACTTCTACTGAAACTCAAAGGCACACTGCAGAAAAACTTCATTAATTTTTCACAAGATTTGTCTAATAGTGGCTGAGCAGAGCTGAGAAAGCCACATTCGAGTGCCTGCGCCAGCAGGTTGCAAAGAGTTAACCCATTAGGCCACATCCTGGTGAGCTCATCCCAGCCGGAGCCTGCTCAGTGGCTGGGATTCGCAGCACACTGATGTGGCCAGGGTGCCTTTCTCCAGCTGGGATGAAGGACTTGAGCAGAAACTCATTGCCAGCTTCCTCCCTACGCGAGAGCCGACTGAGTCCCAGGTCCCCAGTCTTCCCCCGGGACGTTGTGCACGGTAAGTAAGAAAAAGGATCCCTCCACCCTCACCCACCTTGCCCTGCCACCCCAGTCCCAGCCCTTTGCTATGTCTCCCTGGAAAGAAGGACGGTTTGAAGTTTGCTTTGGAGTGCGTTGAGTCTCTGAAGTAGAGTTGGAAGGCAGTGTGAATACTAAAGATGAGATGGAATGAAGTTAGTTAGCTTCAAGCAGGCTGGATGGGCTGCCCTGAGAGACAGGCAGAAGTGGGCTGAGCTGGGTATCTCCTGCTGTACACCTGGGGAAAGACACCATGTGCAGTGAGGGCTGCCCTGCCTGTGGAGCTCTGAGCCTTTCTCCCTTGGAAGCCATTAAAGGGAAGGAATGAGCGGGCGCAGAAGCGGCAGCGTGTCAAGTGTTAGGACACCCGGAGACCTCGGAGTAGTGGGCATAGACTGTCTGTCCCCTGGGCATCCTCCATCCAACCTCAGCAGCTGCGGGTCTGCCCCTCCTTCCTGCAGGTGTGGCCGGTGCCCTGGCTGAGTGCCAGGGAAACAAGGCGGAGTACCCTGGCTTGGGCAGTCTTCACTTCAGGAAGGAGGGAGCAAGACAGGTACACAAAAACACAGACAAAGGCATGGCTTGCTCAGACAGAGGGCGGTGGGACTCCGCCCCTAGGTAAAGCCAAGTGTAACAACACATCATATCCCTTGAGATTCTTTTTCCAGCCTGGAGCCCCACAGGGCCCATGCACTGGTTGTGTGACCCGAAGAGGAAGGTGAGTGGCTCCCTCCAGATAGCTCTGAGCTCAGAGAAAAAGGTCCCCTTCCCGAGAGCGCTGTGAGCCCTGGAACAGATGGAGGCTGTGACGATAGCAGCAACATATTCCACACTCTCTCTTCTTTATCAGACCAGGCACAGGGCCACACACACCTTATCAGAGGAGTCGACATCACCAAATGAAGTCCTGGAAGTGAGGCAGTACAGCAAGAGGAGATAAAGACCCTGGAGAGTTGCATCTAGCCTCTGGGGCTGAGCCCTGACAGTGGGAAATTCCGGGAAAGAGAGAGACCTACTCTCTATCCATACTGGGTCCTGCTCTGGATAAGGAGACCACCGCAGGTCGATTATGCAAAGCCTGTGGCCTGCCTTTGGCACTTCCTACCAGCTGACCCTTGCTGAGGTCACCAGTGCCCTCGCCTCTCCTCAGTGTCACCAGGTCCTTGCAATTCCCAGAATAGCCCAGTTCCTATCAGAGCTCTCTAGATGGAAGGGTCTGGGGAGGAGGGACAGAGGAGTCAGATAACTCTAGGCTTGAGCGCAGCCACACAGTGGGGCCTCTCTTAACTTTAAGGCAGTTCAATGTGCTGTACAAGGGGTGCCCAGCTCCACTTGAATTTTTAGTAAAGAGTGGTTGAGTTTTTAGTAGGTGATATCCAAATAAGTGTTAGATTATTCTAATCCTTAAAAAAAAATCTATTTATTCGAAAACATATCCCGCTGAATACTTTGTCATTCCGTTTACTAGACATGAGAACCCCATTCATTTTGACCCCATTCAAAAGAATGCAGTAGCATCATGAAGGGCTGAGGCGTGAATTCTAAAGCCAAGACAGTGAAATATAGAGCAACAGGATTCTAGGGGCCAGGGAGGCAGTGAAGAGAAAAAAAAAAAAAAAGCCAAGTTCCATCCCTAGAAAGAATACAAAAGACTAGAATTTGAGGTTAAGTGTCTGGGAGCCTCAGTTTCCTAATCTGTAAATTGGGAATGATGCTAACTGTGTCCGCCCCACAAGGCTAGGAGGACTTAGAGACTCTCCAGCTAAAAAGCAGCAGATGCCAGAAACTGTATCTATCCTCTGTGGCAATGGTGGTGACTTTGCCTCTCGCTCTCCACTGAGCCCAGCTCAGGACTCACCATCTCGTCCCATGGTGCCTCATTTTACTGCAGCTCACCCTTCACCCAGACAGCAGTCATGGCGGTTCTGTACACTGACCGTGCTCCAGTTCAAGTGCCCTCCTTTCTCACTGTTCCCTTGATTTGAAAATGTAAAACAAAAATGCCACCCAGAGGGCAGGATCAGCCTGAACCTGGGCGTGGGAGCCACAGACACCCAAACTCATAAGTCAGCCTTGTCTTTTGTTCACCTAATTGCTTAACACTCTCTAGTTTGCAGTTTCTCCTCTGTGAAATCAGGGGTGGGGCACCTCCCTAAGTGACTTGCCAGAAGGACTTGGTAAAGCCAAACAGCAAGCACATGCCTAGCATATAACAAAAGGAGGTGAACGGTAATTAGTATTTGTGATGACGAGGAATATGGTAGGGCCCTTGGCCACTGGGGGGCAGTATTTGAAATGAGAACCTTAATTGGAGATAGGAAGGGTGGGGCAAGGGATGTAGGTCTTTCCCAGCTCCCACCTCCGGGTCCACAGCTGCCTCTCAACTGCCATTGTACCAACTGCTCTAAGATGGGAGGGGATGGTTTACAACAGGCATGTGGGGAGGAAAAGAGCCAGCAACCTAGCAATACAAAGCCAGCCAGGCTTCAACCCTCAACAGCTCCAACCAAAAACTGGAAAGAAAACCAAATCTCTGAGTAAACTGCTTGGCTGATACCTACAAAGCCCTAACCCTCCTACCCTATCTGCCAAAACTCCTCTATCTCTTTAACCATTTAGCAAAGTTCTGAGTCCGTGCTAGACAGCACAGGACGTTGAGGAGAACTTGCTCCAGCCCCAAGTCACTCAGAGAAGAAAGAGCTTCCAGAACCACAAGGATAGTCACAATCAATCGTCTGTCTTCAGACTGGTGATTCATTTATTCCCCTTACAATTCCACCCTTTAGTGGTACATTTTAGGCACTCTGGACTCTATGCAGGAAGAATGTATTCAGCCCATATTATCTTGGACACTCTCATCACTATCAGCCTGAAGTCATCACTGTCAGCACCAAGTCCTCAGCTACAGGTGAATATGTCAGGAAAAAGCCAAAACGTCCCTTTCCCAGACATTAGTGCTCTCCCATTTCACTGAGGCATCTGTATATCCGTCCCCCCACCCCCAGGCACTGCTTCCCCTCATGCCAAAGGCAAGGAGGAGCTGACTAGAAGGTGCACGTTCATCCACCCAAGAGAGCATCCTCTAAGCATCTTCTGGTTGCTTCCTCCATACCCACTCTGCACTGTTCTGAGTGTTGTCAGCTTAGCCAGTTCTTAGATACTTCTAGAACATCACAGAAATGCAAGTGTACAGTATTTATGCTCTGTTGTTACTGATTTCTCTTACCAGAATGTCTCTGAAACTCGTGCATAACGTCACGTGTATCAGAAGTTTAACTATTCCGTTGCCTAAATTATTCCCCGTATAATGAATGTGATGTTGGGAGAGTCTGAAGTTTTAGCTTCTCTAGTAAATGCATGGTGGTCTCTCCTTGAGGTTGTTTTGCACTGTCTGTGTCAATCATGGTTCCATGGGTGTTTGTGTTCATTTGCTGTCTTGTAATGGATCTGAGAATATCTTATCCATTAGTAATTATTTGAAAGAGACAGATCCCTAGAACATATTGAACACACCCATTACCTTAAGCCACTCTTCTGCCATTGGAAATTTGGGAAGAGGTGACCCCTTTTTGATGCTTTCCTTAGAAGGGAAACTGAAGTTTTTAAAGTTGATGATAGGTCTGAACCTAAAGTCTTTAAAGCCACGTCTAACATCCTGGAAAAAAGAACTGACTGTCTACTTAGAGACAATTTAACAACACCAGCCTTCATCTGTGGTGGGGGATCTGTAAGACCCAAAAAGCCTTACTTCCAGGATGTCCCACTCACAGAGATGCAGAGACAGAGATTGATGCAAAACACAAGAGGTTTATTGATCCAGCATGCTGGGGTCATCCTGAAATCAGGATGGAAGCGACCCCGAGTAGCTAAAGCACACACCTTTTATACATTTTTTTTTAGAGCAGTTCTCAGTCACAGTTTAGGGCTGGGTGTTTATCATTGGTTAACTTTTAACTGCATTAAGGGGGCAGACTTAAGGACCGGAGACATTGTGTGAGCTTTTCTAAACAGAGAACTGTCTCTTAGTGGGTAAACTTAAGGACTGGAGGGAATTCTGGGAAAAGAACATCTTGACGTTTACTTAACTTGTTACAACAGTGGTCATTTTGAGCTACCACAAATCTTACAGATCTGAGGAATGATCATGTAAATCCTTGTGGAATTTTCTTTAAAAGCAATAGTTCAGGTTGTTAGGAGGAAGAGACAGGCAAATCTCTATGAGTTCAGTGCCAGCTTGGTCTCTTATAGTGAGTTCCCACCAAGCTAGGGCTAAATAGTGAGGCCTTGTTTCAAAATAGAAAGAAAAAGAAAAAGAAAAAGAAAGAGAAAAAGAAAAAGAAAAAGAAAAAGAAAAAGAAAAAGAGGGAGGAAGGAGAGAGAAAAGGAGAGTAAAAAGGAGGGATGGAGGGACGAAGGGAGAGGGAGGAGGGGGAGAGGGAGAGGAAGAGGGAGGAGGAGGAGAGGGAGAGGGAGAGGGAGAGGGAGAGGGAGAGGGAGAGGGAGAGGGAGAGGGAGAGGGAGAGGGAGAGGGAGAGGGAGAGGGAGAGGGAGAGGGAGAGGGAGAGGGAGAGGGAGAGGGAGAGGGAGAGGGAGAGGGCACCAGCATGCTGGCTCAATGGGTAAAGACACTTGTCGTGGAGGGTAGAGGCCTGCATTCTGTCCAGGGACCCACGTGGCAAAGGACTAGAAGCTACTTCTACACACTGTCATCTGACATTGACACATTAACTGTGGCACATGCACACCCACACAAACACATGTGAAAAAAAATAAGAATAATAGTAAATGACCCCCCTACTAACCTCATCTGTTTCCAGAGCAAAAGAAGCAATCATTTTTCAGTGATGGCAGAGGCTTTCAGAATGTTCCCAAGATGTTCCTATGTCACAGACCCATCTGTTCTCTCCTAATTTCTTCCCTGAGTGTCTTCTGGATCTCAGAGTCCCTCACAAATCAATTCCCCAACTTTTTCAACCTCCCATGTAATTGGCTCCTTCCTTTGGCTTGAATTTAATGTGGACTAACAGCTACTGCCTGCCATATATGCTCTTCCCCAGAGTCTCCCAAGAGGGGAACATTCCCTCCTTCACTCATAAACCCCAAGAAACTTCATCAGCGCTCCCCAATGTTCTTCCAGGCTCTGCTTTATCACCCTTGTGGTAAAAACCTCCTTTCAGTTGAGAATCACAGTAGATCTGTCATAGGGCTTCCAGATTTAACAGATCAAGGCCACTGACTTAAAGTGAGTTTCAGAAAAACAATAATCTTTTTGACAGTGGAAGTGTCCTGTGCAATACTGAAGGCATTGTTTCCTACTTTGAAAAATGTCTGTTTCTTGTCTCAAGTTCAAACCCAACCAACTGCCATTTCTTTAACCTGGCAGTGGCGTGTGTATCCCACCTGTCTCTCTTAGCTGTGATCACCCAGCTAATCCCTGTTTTCCCTAAACGCTTTGCAGTTGGGCTCACAGTTATCATCCTGTCCGGCTGTCTCCACTCTAATAAGCTTCTACTCCGTCTATCTCCATGGCTACAGCCAAACACCAAGCTGCCCTATCTCCCACCTGCATTGGTTTTAAATTACTCTGCATCCTTCTTGGCTTCTTTTCTATCTCTCCATCCTGCAGCCAGAGTGATCTACCTACTGTGCGCTCCTGTAACTCAGGGTGCATCTCTCCTCTTACCTAATCCAACACTGCTCTCTGTCTCCACTCTTTTTACCTGTTCCCTGATATCTTCCATCAGAGCCTGACTGCTGTGGTGAGTGTCTTACGTTTTGATGTCTCTGCACACTCTGTTGCAACCACTGAAAAGACACCACAGAAGCAGAGGCAGGCAGCACACAAACTAATGAGTTTGGCAGTGGCAACTAAGCCCTTGTTCAGGATTCTGAAATTGTTTTATGCAATTGTAATGTATTACAAAGTAAACATTAGTACGAAATACAAAAACTGTTCAACAATTGGGGTGGGGAAGCTTGGGACTGGAGAGATGACTTAGAGGGATGGAGAGCATATGCTGCTCTTGCAGAGGACCTGGATTGTGTTCTCAACACTCGCATGGTAGCTTACATCCATAACTCCAATCCCAAGGGCTATGGTACCCTCCTTTGACTTCTCCAGACCACACATACACACACACACACACACACACACACACACACACACACACACACACACACATATAGTGCACATGCACACATCCAGGCAGAACATTCACATACATGAAATTAAAAATAATCATTTGAAAACAAAAAATAATAAATCTTTGAAAAACGCTTAGCTGGGTTTGGTTGTGCACACCTGTAATTTCAGCTGTTCAAGAGGTTGAGGCAGGGAGATTGCAAGCTTCAGTCTACCCTGGGCAAGTCAACGAGCCTGTTTCAAAGAGAGAAGTAGAGGCAGAGACAAAGAGAACAGAGGTGTGCAGGGAGCACACTGGAGTTATAGCTCAATGGTAGATCACTTAACTAGCATGTGTGGGGCTCTAGGTTCAGAGCTGGGCACCAGACAGACCAAAGCTAGGAGAACATAATGGCAGATGTTGGCTCTGTCCCTGGCACAGGAAAGGCCTGAACAAATGTTTTCAGTTGTCAATACAGCTGGACTGGTGAGGTATGTTGGTGCATGGCTGAAATCCCAGGATTTAGGTTGTGAAAGGAAGAGAATCTGAAGATCCCGGTCATTGATGGAGTTATGTGGAAAATTCCAGGCCAGCCTGGACTACATGAGATTCTGTCAAAAATAAATGAATAATTAAACTAGAATAAATGATTTTAAGTGTTCTCACCACAAAGAAGTTCTAAACTATTTAAAGAAGTAGATGTGCTGATCACTGATTTAATTTGGCATCTGTTTGAGGGGCTGGTTCTAGAACCACCCCCATGGATACCAAAATCTAAGGACATGCAAGACACTTTTATAAAATGGTGAAAATCTGCTTAGCACCAAATGCATAACCTCCTGTACACTCTAAATGACCTCTGAGTCCTCTCCAGCTAATTGGGTTAGGCTATGTCCTAAGAGGAAACTATGTCTGCATCCTGTCTATTCTCCCCTGCTTGCCTGCAAGCTCTGGACACTTGCCTGTAATACCCAACCGGACCCCACTGGGAAACGCAGGGCTCCTGTTGTGCTCCTCCATCTGAATGCGGCAATCATCATCAGAAGTGGCAATTGTTCCATGATCCTGCGTAGGAAGTGATGGTGAGGGAAAGTCTGTATGTAAGGAAACTAACTGCTCTCAAATAGTTTGTATCCAAAGTTGGTTGAATCTGTGGATGCTGAGATCCAACTATATATGTAGGATCAAAACATCATATTGGAAAGCTGCGTGTGGTGGGGAATGCCTTTCATGACCTCAGTTGGGAAGCAAAAGCAGGCAGATCTCTATGATTGGCTAGCTAGTCTGGTCTAAGTAGTAAGTTCCAGGCCAGTTGGGGTCATGCAGTGAGGCCCCATCTCAAAAAACAAAAGCAAAGGCAAAACAAAACAAACAAACAAAAACAAAACAAAACAAAACAAAAAAACAAAACCAAAAAACCTCCCATTATAATTCATAAGTGGGTTCAACTGTATGTCAATCAAAAATTTTAATGTTCTATTTAAATAAGTGACATAAAATGGCAATGCACTAGAAGAAGAATCTACTACAATAGAAGACAGGGACCTCCGTGGCTTGTTGTACTTGTTCCCTTCAGGGGCTGCCCTCCTCAGGTCGTGAGCTATGTTAAGTAAAGCCATGCCAATAGTGGATGGGAGGCACAGGTCTAAGGAGGGAAACGTAAGTCACCCTGAGGAGGAGATTCATCCAGCCTAGGGTCCTGTTTCCCTAGTTACTCCAAGTGTGTTCTCATCAGACTCCCAAGAAAAGGCTGCACTGAGCTATGGCTGGTCATTTTCTTGGTGTAACATTTCAGGGACCAAGAATTTGCAACAGGAAGTAGTCATACCGCCAGTGTACTGTTCCACTGTGAGCTGATTTGGGGAGCAGCACAACCTGCCCCTTCCCAGCTGCAAGCCTAAATAAGGCTCCACCCATTAAACCTGCCTCAGGCTTCCTAAACTTGACCTCTGGGAGCTACAGGTTCTTCTCAAATTACTGCCCTGAAGGCAACAGACATTCAAATCTATGGTTAGTTCCGGAGGCTCAGTCCCACCCCTGCATTGTCTAGGACTTTAAAGACAGCTGAACTGTGTTCATTTTTTAAAAAGCCACCATATAATCTATCATCTATCAACTATCTGTCATCTATCTATCTTTATCTCTATCTCTCTGTGCTCTTTGACCTTAAAAATTATCTTTGTTCCATATTAGATCACATCCTGGGGTTCTTATGAGTCTTCCAAGTAGCACAGCCTAACACTACAGTGAGTGAGGGGTCCCCTAAAACACACGAACTAAACCCCAGTATCTCAATTGAGGTTTGAAAGGTTAGTTCTCTCTGGACCAGTGTCATCCCACCCCAGTTCTGAGCTGTGACACCAAGATCAATTCCTCTGAGCTAAGTGCTGCTCTGTGAGCCAGCTACCCTGGAGGCACAAAAGAACACACACACACACACACACACACACACACACACACACCATCCCACAGTTTGCAAGGGGAGAGGAGGAAAGGCTGGCATGTTGCAGTGTGGTGCTTCACATCAATGATTTTACTCCCAGGTGACATCTGCTCATGCCTGGGCTCATTTCTAAACTGTCATGAGTGGGGTCTGAATGGTTGCTACCGGCATATGGTAGGTGCTCCAGATGACACTAAACATACCACAATTGTATAGACTCAACATCTGTGGCAATGAGATGGCAATTCCAAATATGTCCACAGAGCACCTGTTCAGAAACCATGGCCCAAATGAGCTGGGCAAAGAACGGAATCCTAAGAGAACTGTGATAAAATGTGGAAAAGCCCCTCAATTGCTGTTTTTATAGAAACCTAAATACTCAGAGTTCAAATGAACTAACTATCCACCCATCCAAAATAATGTTAGAAGTCACCCAACCCTACTCCTTCATGTAACAGATAAGGAAACAGGGACAAAATGATCATAGAGGCAAGGGAGGGGCTAGTCCTTGATCATCCCAACATGCCCAATGTGGCACAGTAGTGTTTTGTTTACAAAACTGGACAATCACAACACTGTGAGGCCAACACTTTATGATCCCTAGATTGTACATATAGGGCTACTGAATTTCTAGAGGCTTAAGTACCTGCCCAAGATCCTACAGCTTATACATGTCTGCCCTACCCAGACTCCACTCTGAGCTCTGGGGTCCAAAGACCTGAATCTTTTTATGCTATAGACTCCCTAGAACTGTGAGTGACTGGGCCTAAGTCTTTCCTGCACCAAGTCTCATCCATGGCCTGGTCCTGCCTGGCCCCCCCTATTGGCAGTTGTCCCTGCCTCCAGCCCAGTCACAGAGGAAGAAGACATGAGAGGAGTGAAGGAAAGGAGAAGCAAGAAGGGAAGAGAAAGCATACTCCTTGTCCTCGCTCCAGGGAACTCCTGAAGTGTCTCGCCTTCAGTGACCATCAACAAACACTCCCTGCCCCTTGGGTCCCAAGGATCCACCCTTCATCCATGTAAGTCATCTCAGCCCGGGTTCCCATTCTTTGGGATTTTATGAACCCATTCCAATCTAGAAAAGTGATAGATAGAATGGTAGATGAATAGATAGATGATTGACAGATGACAGACATATGCACATACGTAGATGACAGATTAATGACAGATGGATACCTACACGATAGCTCAATTACAGATGATAGCTGTATAAAAGGAAAATAAAATCAATGCGGGAGACAGAGAGACAGACAAGTACAACTAGTAATAAAACCAATAATCACAGGCATTTCATAAAATGACGTTTGTTCCAATGTCAAAAAGAGAAGGGAGGGCCTAATCTCTAAGTAGATTAAATAGAATAACTATGGGATGGAGCTGTGCTTTACCACACATTGGCAGTAATCAATGTTAGGGAACTACAGACCTACATTCTCCCCTACTCAGTGAAAACTTAATTCAGGGATGGAGGAAGCTCTAAAGGAAAGAATTCAAATTTCTTGTAGCTGATCCCTTAAACTCAGCAGTTTGGTTGCTGTGTACAACAAAGACCTTTGCAATTAAATACCTCTGCATGAATCCCCAATACAGGGACCTGAAAAGCTAGCCTGGGGCCAGGGAGCCACAGATGTGTTATCCAAGCTCCTACAAGCCTCAGCCTGAGCCCTCTCAAAAGGAACCTAAGCTGGTAACTGTGTTGAAGAGCCAAAGAAAAGGTGTGGGGCACTTTCAGCAAACCTAGTGATAGTCTCACCCTCTTCTCAGAAGCCAGAAATCATTTCCCCTGCCTCTAATGTGGTACTTTCTGTTCAGGAGGAGCTGTCATACCCCATCTAGAAGTTCAGTAGAACTGGCCCTTCCTTGTCCAGCCTCAGGTCTTTTCCCAGACACAACTAAAATCACTGCATTCCAGCTCTGCCCACTCCCAAGGTCCAGCCTAGCTCCTCACCTCCAACTCCGCCCCACCCCCAACCCCCATCCAAACAACCTCTGCCCCTCCAACATCAGTGTGTCTGCCCTGGGTCTTCCCTAAGAAGTGCTAAGGAATGGGTGGGTACCCAGAGAACTCCTGAGGCAGACTCATGCATCCTCCTCCAGTGACCACAGGTTGTAGCAAGCATCCCCAAGGTTTCCCAGCTTGTTCTATGGCTCTTCCCTGCCCCCAGCCCGATGGCTAGAAGATCACCTTTTAAATGATGGCTTAGTTTATGCAAATACACCACCATTCCCAAAGGAAGCCAGCACTTCCGTGCCTATGGTTACAAAAACACCAGGGCAGTTTTTGAAAGCAGAGACTCAAATATCCTCTCTCTCCGTGGAGTGCATCTGAATGTGAACGATGTCAAATTTCTGAAAGCTGCGGTAATTTCATGATTTTTATTTCCTCCTGTCAGTGGGGAGGGGCCTATAATTGCTTAATCTAGAAAGTGGAAGCTGTAAGGAGTGTGCTTGGAGATGTAGGAAAATAACCCAGCGATCAGTTCAGGACAGAGCTGCAATGGGTGGAGAAAAGGAGGTGGGGAGGGATTAGGTTGTACGACACTGCAGGAAGACTAAAGACAAAAAGAACTCCCAAGGCACAGGACTTGGAAGCCCCCAGCTGCAGGCCGATGTTCTTTATCCCATGCTGCCTTTTACTCCAGAGGTGAGGACATATTTTTTTCCCACATGCACCTTGCCTCCATCATCAGTCAGCCAGGGTGCTCTCACTAGCTTAGGTAACTAACTGGATTGAGCAAAAGGAAATCTTCATGGTTGTGATTGATTGAACAGCACACCTTCCCCAATAGACTGACTGTTGCAGGAGAAACCCTGGTCCTACCTTGGCATGTGTGTGCACACTGAAGTCAGCAGGTCCTGAGTCTGTTGCCCAAAAAGGTCTGGGAGGAACTCACAGGTAAAGTACCTACTGCACAGAAAGGGTACACCTGGGTTTTTGTTGCAGTGAACAGGAGAAAGGAGAGGCAGGAGGGACGAAAGTGGGGAGATGCGTTCAGAGCTTACTCATTCCGTCAAAGGCAGACAGAACCTCCTGGGCGTGAAGCACAGTACCGGATATATCGTCATGATGTGGGGCAAACCTCTGGGCCCCCTCAGCCTTATCTTCCTCCCAAACAAAGCCTGTTCACAGTTGTGGGGGTAGGGGGGGCAGGGGGCTTCTTTTTATCAGTCATTCATCTCCCATTGCCTCACTGCAGACACACGGGTGTTTGCACTAGAACACATTTCCAGTTTGAAAGGTTTCAACCCCACCTTGAATAAATTTGAGACCACACTGATCAGATGGGGACCTTGCTAGCAGGCAGGTAGATAGAGCTTGCCAGCCGATCTGCATCATTTCATTCACGTGAGAAGCTGCATCCCCTGAGTGAAGAACAGGAGATGAGGGAACCCCGAGGGACCGAGAGATCTAGAGAAACGTTAGAAGAGGCGGCGGCTGAGCTGGATTGCAGGTCCTTAGATTATCTACAAGGACACTTTCTGTTACTGTGATCTAATAGCTGCAACCGGCTACTTTATGGAGAGAATATGTTTCTTTTGCTCAGTCGAGAAGGTACAAGGGTCTGAATCTATTAATGACTCCTTGTTATCAATATCAGAAACTGGCACAGTGAATTACACCGGTGACAGGAAGTACTAAGGTGTGTCTGGCCTCTCCTCCTTTTTGAGAAATTCACAAGAACCCAATCACAGACACCCCATCCAGAAAACCTCTACTAATTTAGCCACCTCTCCAAGGCTCCACATGCATACCACTGTCAGGTTAAGTTGCCACCCTCCCAACCCCATGGGGAACCCTGGGGACACATAGAGGCAAATCAAAACTGATGCAAACCAGGAAGGTTCAGCTCTGCCACAACAATGTCAACCTGAGGGGTGGGGCGGAGGTGGGGCCAGGAGGGCATTACGTGGTAGAAGATCATGTGACACCATATGAACCCAAGACTCGCAAGAAGACAAAGCTCCTGGAATGCCAGGTGCTTGAACTTGCACCATCCTGCAGGTGAAAACTTGGGAACAATTGGCCTTACCTCTCCATGCCTCTGCTTTCTAGTCTATAAAATGGGACTAAATCCATGCATGGGGATTATGATGCTGCTTTAGTCCGATGAGAGAAGAGTTAAGCAGATACTGGCACACAAGCATTACCATCCTACCAGGCAAATGACAACACTTACAGAGCACCTGGAACATACTGGGCGTCGATCCAGCACAGTCTACACCTGCACTCCTTTAACCCCTTTGAGACCCCTGTGAGGAAGCTATCATTACTCTCATTTTATAGGTAAGAAAACAGAGAGGTTGATAACTCAGTTGAGATCACACAGCTAGAGAGCAGTTGGGCTGGAAAATGACACACTACTCAGAAAACTATGATTTGTGGTTGTTCTTAAATGCAGCACTGTTGACTGCTTTAAATACGAAAGATGACATTAGAGTGACATGACATTACCCCAGTGTAGTGACACTTGCCTACAACCCCAACACTCAGAAAGTAGAGGCAAATTCAGAATTTGCCTCCAGATTGCATAATGAGTCTCTGTCTTAGAAAACAAAACAAGATGAAAGTTTGCTATCTGGTATCACTTCTTTGTAGTTGGTGTGAACCATAGGTGTTTGTTCATGAGTGTGGATGGGCACTCTTGTGTATGTGAATGTATGTTAGAAGCTAGAGGGTAACAATAGGTGTCAAATTCAATTGCTCTCCACCTTATCTTTTGAGAGAGGCTCTCTTGTTGAACCTGGAGCTTGCTAACTTGACTCAGTTGACTGGCCTGGAAGCTCCCAGGACTCTCTTGTCTCTACTCCAGCTTCTACCCCAATATACTACCATGCCTACTTTTTAAGTAGGTGCTGGGGATCCAAATGCAAGCTCCCACACTTGCATGGCAAGCTCTTTACCCACTGAGCCATCTTCCCTGACTGGGTTGCCTTCCTGTGGTGGTGATTTTTATTTATGCAGAGTTTACCTGGGTTTACCATTAATTTCCACATGTATGTACTGTATTCCCCTCTACTGAGAGCCAGGCTGGAGAAGGACATAGGGTTCAGGAAGGATCTGAAAGGATTTCTTTGGCTTCACCATCCTTCCTAATTGTCGCCAATACTAGGTGCCCATTCTTGAGCAGCCACAACAATGGAGGTGCTCCCCAAGGCCCTGGAGGTAGACGAGAGGTCTCCAGAGTCCAAGGACCTGCTGCCCAGCCAGACAGCCAGCTCCCTGTGCATCAGTTCCAGAAGTGAGTCTGTCTGGACCACCACACCCAAAAGCAACTGGGAAATCTACCACAAGCCCATCATCATCATGTCAGTGGGAGCTGCCATTCTGCTCTTTGGCGTGGCCATCACCTGTGTGGCCTACATCTTGGAAGAGAAGCATAAAGTTGTGCAAGTGCTCAGGATGATAGGGCCTGCCTTCCTGTCCCTGGGACTCATGATGCTGGTGTGTGGGCTGGTGTGGGTCCCCATAATCAAAAAGAAGCAGAAGCAAAGGCAGAAGTCCAACTTCTTCCAAAGCCTCAAGTTCTTCCTCCTGAACCGCTGATGACTGGTTGTCCAGAAGATCTGCTAACCAATAAGCAGCCTCCTACCTTCTCTTCGGGTACCACAAAGTTGATCCAGGCAAACCCTCCTCTTGGCCCTGTGGACAGGATAGAGCTCAGGGCTTCACCCTCATACAACCTAGCAGCATTGCTGACTGAGTCTCACCTGGTTTCCATAGCTGTGGATGCTGTGCCCTTGGATACTTTCATTACCCTCATCCCTGGCACCTGCATTCAGCCATCAGCCATCCCATTCTCTCTGCCAAGGGCAATGTGTGCATGCTAGGAAATTCTTTGGGGGTTGACTACATTCCCAAGGAGAACTTGTATGTTACGGTTGTGTGCCTGATCTTAGATTCCCATCTACATCCTTCTGGAACCAAAAGTGACCAAGCAGATAAGGCTGACTTCAGTCCCATTGGGTTTGACAGCCTTGGCTCCCTCCTTGGATGGGACATTGACTAACATTACAAGAGAAAGGATATGTCTCATGTATCACACATTCCAAAATCTGGACAGTGATGGGGCTGGGGGTGAGGGAAACACTGTCTAGAGTAAACCATTCCTCTGGGAGTAGTCTGGAACTTATACAGTGAAGGAAGTTAGCTCCTAAATATATGATATTGGCACAAGAGGCAATATGCAGGCTAAGAGGTATCAACACTTCCCCTTGATCCTCCAATGCGCTTCTTGCAGAATGCCTTTATATTAGCAATTAGCCAAGAACAAATGCTCTTTGTTCTAACTTCCTTCCCCACCACATCTCTGCGTCTACACAGCTCCAGAACAGAAGGACGGGAGGCCACAGATGTGACCTGTAAGATCATCTCCTTCTCCTGTCAATCAAGACCTAACCTGAAATTGAATGCCATGTCCGACTCACGCTGCATGGGGTTTTAGAGATAGGTTCACTGGAAAAAAGGAAATCTCAGCCTCCCTCCTCCCTGTTCCTCCCTACCAAACAAGCAAGTATTTATTGAGTTTCCTTCTCTAGGCCTAGGTTGGGAACAGCCAGACCCAGTCTCTGATGTCATCTTATTTCCAAAAGTGAAAGAGGGAAAAACATGGCCAAGCCAACTGGCAATACTCCATACTGAGTTCTTAGGGTGGCCATGGGAACACATGGATCTAACAAATGTACAGGAAGATAGATTTCTGGAGACCATGTTCACCCCTTCTGAATATGAAGGGGAAGGAAGTGTTTGGAATGAGCAAGATGTGCAAGGTAGTCAGCAACTGCCTTGCATGTGGAGAAGCTAAGGGGAAAGAGACAGGGTGGGGTTAGGATTCCGCATAGCTCCCGGATGCTATTCCATCCTCTCTTGCCTACTTCCCCCCTGCTTCCCCAGGTACCTTACATCCAGCTACTCCTTGGTACACTGCAGGCTTCTGGGGTCAATAGGGACTGGGAGGGGCATCTCCAGAGGGCCTAACAAGTAGATATAACCCAAGAGGTAAGTACCCTCAAAACTTCATTATAGTCACCAAGACACCTTTAGGCAAAAGACCGGGCACCTATAAGAAATTTCCAAAGCTGTTCCAGGCAAGGCCAGGCCAGAGAGCAGAGGAAGGTACCTAGTAGCAAAGTGAATGACAAGAGCTGCATTGGTTCAGGTTGACTCTTCATCCTTAACCTTTGGGCATTTGGGAACACTATGGCAAACAACCTCCAACAGGTCTCCAGATATCTCAACCATTCACAGTACTTCTATAGGCAGTTAGAATCCACCACCTTTGTTCCTGTTGCATTGTGGGACATTCCTCGGAGGAAGTATTTGTTTTGTGGAATCAACACACACACACACACACACACACAGAGAGAGAGAGAGAGAGAGAGAGAGAGAGAGAGAGAGAGAGAAAGAAAGAGAAAGAAAGAAAGAAAGAGAAAGAGACTGACTCCCTAACTAAAAAGTCAGAGTTTGGGAAGCCTGTGGCCTTTCAAAGCTCACTTAAGAATATCATGTTCCTCATTAAGACTCACATCATCGAGCCCAGGCCCTGCAGTCCACCCATTCCCTGAATACAGGCAGCTCAGGACCAACCCTGGGGTTGTTGAAATACTGCCTAGTGCTTCCACGAATGTCTAATGCCTCCATGACAGGGCTTTCAGACCACTCCTTTCTCCTGACATGGAAGGACAGCCCTGGGGTGGAGCCTCTCAATCTTCTGTGCCTTCATGAAAGGGAACACACAGATGAGCTCACAGCCAGCTCACTTGGAATCCGCACCCCATGCACCTCATTGTCCTGAGAGCTCATTGTCTGGGCACAGCTGTGGGAAGACCTTTGCAGATCTCACTTTCAAGTATGTCTCAACAGAAGGGAGTTTGGGGATAATCACGATGCCAGGAAATCTTCAAGTTCTAGACATCTTTCATAGCCACATCAGTACCTGTTCCCCAACCCCTGCCCCTCAAGGTAAGTACTTAGCAAACAAAATCAAAGAGCCTTTGAGAAAATATCCCAAATACTGGTTAACTCCCCCGGCCTTGCACCAAACTCCCCACAAAAGTGATAGTCAGGAAGTGAGCAGAGTCACACCCAACATCTTGGAAAATTTTGCCAAAGACCATTGCCTCATGAAAACTGGGGTGGGGATAACCTGTGAGTGCAGCCGGGTTGGATGCCGTGTCTCTGCAACAAAGCATTCTGGGTAGTGATTTCAGTCATCTCAGAAGACAAGAGCAACATCCACAGCACCATCCCACCGGACTGTATTACGGGCTTCTGTCGCTCTTCTGTTTTGGAGAATTTAATCTAACCCAACGCCTAATGGAATCAATGTCGTATTGAACTGTATTCTGTTTAAAAGTACCTGCCATGTTCATTCATTCTTCTCTACCAGGCATTCCAAGGCTGCCTTCACCCCTGCCCACTTCTAAATTACACCCTCATTGCTACATTTCCTTTCTCAAGAGGGCTGCCAGGGAGAATAAAAACAGAGCCAGTTTCATGCATGGCTCCTCAGAAGCATCCTTGCGACTACTCTGAGACGATGGTGGTGCAGAGGGATCCCACAAGTCCAATACAGAGACCCAGAACTTAACCTGAAGAAAGAACATTCCAGAATGAATCTGTGGTCTGGATGAAGCAAGCAGAGACTAGGTTCAGGAGAGATGCTCCAAATGCAAATCAAAGTAGGAAAGGATCCATTTGGAGCTTACTCTCCTCTCCCTCCCTAGAAGCCTATCTGTGCTCAGCCTTCGTGAGGACAGCTGTCCATGCCTGAGACTTCATTCTGACAGTCCCAGGCAGCCTCAGAGACTCTGCTGGCCCAAGCCAGAACTTTCACTCTGTAACCAAGCTCCTTAGGTCTGCAGGAAGGACTTCTGTCTGAGAAGGACTATGCTCTGTTTTCCTACAACCTGCAGGTACAAATGAGAGGAACCCCAGGCCACCTCATAATCTAGGTCTTATACTCTAAGGGGAAGACAGGTTCACTAAAGGGTACCCCCAAATGAGACCATCTCCCACTGCCCTGCAGGTTCCTCTGGAAAAGCCACTAAAGTGACTGTAAAGAGGGGGGAGGGGAGTCATTGTCAATGTCCTTCAATCAGTCAGTCACACATACTAAGCTGGAATTGTCTTCAATAAATGACAAAACACCAGTGGGTTCAGAAGTGTGTTTTTCCTGGGCTGCATTGGGAACCGTTTGCAGCCTCAGCTGCACCAGTGACCTCTCAGGCTCTGACCCCTCCTTTGTTTTGTTCCCTTCTTCACACATCTCTAGCTAACATTTCCATTACCCAAGCCCACAGCCAAACCTGGATGCATAATGAAAGCTCTGACCTCAAAAAAAGATCAGGATAATCCCCAGAGAAGAAAGACAAGGGAATCCTCAGGTATAACACAATATAATCATGGGAGAGTGGGGGGAGGGGTGCTCGGATAATGGTTGCCAAGCCAGCCTCTGGAATACAGATACACCAGGTTTTCACATCAAACTTAATGGGAGAAGGACCAGGCAAGAGAAAAGAGGGCTGCTCACAGGCTAGTAGGAGAAGTTAATGTCCACCTTGACCTCTGGTCCTGCTCTATTTTGCAGTCTTTCTCTGAAACCCATCCCTCTC
This sequence comes from Mus musculus, assembly GCF_000001635.26. NCBI lineage: Eukaryota > Metazoa > Chordata > Mammalia > Rodentia > Muridae > Mus > Mus musculus. Next base: position 66,930,340 of record NC_000077.6, read on the forward strand.
AGCCTTCAAATTCCGACATAGGTGCATGTTTGGAACATATGCTCCGGGTTGGGGGATCAAGGGCTCCCCACACTTCTGCCTGTCTACACTGTTCAGAAATCCAACCTTCAACACACCAGCATTATGGTTTTGCCCTTTTCTGGAACTTTCCCTTCACCAGTCCCCATCTTTTCTTTACTTTTCTCTAGGCCTGGAGAGAGAGAGAGAGAGAGAGAGAGAGAGAGAGAGAGAGAGAGAGAGAGAGAGAGAGAGAGAGAGCTCAGTGGTTAAAAATACTGGCTGCTCTTCAAAAAGACCCCAGTTCAATCCCCAGTACCCATATGGTGGCTCAAAACCGTCTGTAACTCTAGTCCCAGGGGATCCAATGCCCTCTTCTGGCCTCTGTAGGCCCTATGCATGGATACATGTGCAGTCAAAACACACATACAGCCGGGTGTGGTGGCACACACCTTTAATCCCAGCACTCGGGAGGCAGAGGCAGGAGGATTTCTGAGTTCAAGGCCAGCCTGGTCTACAAAGTGAGTTCCAGGACAGCCAGGGCTATACAGAGAAACTCTGTCTCGAAAAAAACAAACAAACAAACAAACAAACAAACCCCACACACATACACAAAAATTAAAAATAAATAAACCTTAAGAAAAAAAATTAAACAGTTCTCTGAATGACTTACATGACAATGATTTTGTGACTATGTAGAAGGGTGACCCCAAAACTGTCTCCATGCGTCTGACTTTGGGTGGATGAGCTTCTTACTGTGACTATTTAAATTGTGTCATCCTACACCTCTGGAGGATCCAAGGTGGATCTCAGAGGGCTAAAGCAAGGCGTGGTCACGACCGCCATTCCCTCGAGAGGGCCCAGGGAGGAATTCATCCCCTACTTTATACAGCTTGCATTGGCTGTCTATGTTCCCATTTGTAGACTCCATTTCCAGAGAGAGAAATTTGAAGGGTTTGGCTTCCAATGTCATCCCATCTGCTCTTGTCTCCTCCCTGCCTCATAAAGAATTTTGCTCTGGGCCTTATGTGGGCCTCTTCTACTGAGACCTTGATGTCAGGTTCACAGGGAAAGCTCTCAAGCTCAGATTCTTTGTTCTAGCTGGCTAATACTTCAATGACAAAGCCCCACAGAGCAGGTGGTTTAGGCAGCAGATGTCATCTGTTTCTGTAGCTATGGAAGCTGAGAGGTGGTGGAAAGGGACCAGAGATGGTTTCCTTTGAGGCCAGTGTCCTTGACTGACAGATGGTATGTCCTCTCTGTGTCCAGATGTGGTCCCCTCATCCATGCAGGTCTGTGGACTAATCTCATGTCCTTACCAGGCCACCAGCCATGTTTGACCAGCATTACTCACATGTTCTCCTTTAATATAAGTTACCTCTTAAAGACCTTGCCTAAGATACAGTCGCATTCTGGAAGCCTGAACACAGGCACATCATGTACATTGGGTAGGGTGGAGCTCAACCTCTCGAATTCTCTGTCCCATCAGCAAAGTCCTCTTCTCCAGGGTAGGCAACCTACCCACAAGCTCCAGGGATTCCAATTAGGCATCTTTGGGAGGTTCCATCATTCTGCCCACCATAGAAATCTTCACCTGGGGACTGGAAAGATGTCCCAGTGGCTAAGAGTGCTTACTGCTCTTCCCAAGGATCTCAACTCAGGTCCCAGAACCCACGTGGAACAGGGAGTAGTCACAAGTGCCTGTAATTCTAGTTCCAAAGACTCTTAGAATCTTTGCTGGACTCCTTGGGCACCCATACACACGTGGCATGTATTCACACAGGCACACACCTGTGCCCATAAGCAAAAATAAAAAAATATATCTAAAACAAAAGAAAAGAAGAGAAAAACTTCCCAGAACACCTCCAGTAGCTTACACTCAACCTGTTCTACACTCAATCCTTTCTCCCTTATATGTCTTACTTCAAGAAATGATATAACCCTTTGACATCGTTCAGCCAGAGAGCTGGAGCCTGGGAGGAAGTGTCAGACAATCCGACTTGCCTGTCTGGTATATTTTTCCCCAGTGTATTTGTACTGGCTGGTTTGTGTGTCAACTTGACACAAGCTGGAGTTATCACAGAGAGAGGAGCCTCCCTTGAGGAAATGCCTCCACGAGATCCAGCTCTAAGGCATTTTCTCAATTAGTGATCAAGGGTTGAAGGGTCTATTGTGGGTGGTGCCATCCTTGGGCTGGTAATTTGGGGTTTTATAAGAAAGCAAGCTGAGCAAACCAGGGGAAGCAAGCCAGTAAGGAACATCCCTCCATGGCCTCTGCATCAGCTCCTGCTTCCTGACCTGCTTGAGTTCCAGTCCTGACCTCCTTTGGTGATGAACAGCATTGGGGAAGTGTAAGCTGAATAAACCCTTTCCTCCCACAACTTGGTTCTCAGTCATGATGTTTTGTGCAGGAATAGAAACCCTGACTAAATAAAACCTCTATTTTATCAGAAATAGCAGTGTAACCAGATAAATGTGATTTTTTTTCCTTGCAGATACCCACTGGCCTCCCTGTAAGAGTTGAGCAGGGATTTGCATGTGAACAATTGCTCAGGAAACAACAAAGAGCATCTGCCTGAAGCCATTGCCCCTGATTCAGATTTAGATATGATGGTGGGAGCTACAGCTGCCACCTCAAGTCCTCTAAGTGACCCTGAGAACGGAAGCTGTTACCATGTACATAACACAATAGAAAGTGGAAAGATGCCTGTGACCTTGGTGCTGTCTAGCGAGCTACTAGGTAACGTGCGGGGCCACCCAGGATTCTTTTGCAAATGATTAAAAGGTCCATGGCTTCTTATGAACTCCAAATACACATTACTAGGCTGACATCTATTATACACTTTATAGTCATTGTTCACAGGATCTAACTGCAGATTCAACCAACGGAAGACTGACAATGAGAAAACTGTGTCCATACTGAACATGTCATTACCCTCTCTCAGTTAGAATGCACAGCATTCACACAGCATTTACACCGAATGTCACACTCGAAGTCACCGGCACATTCCTGAAACAGAAGGATGTGCATAGGCTATATGTAAATATGATGGCATTTTCTGTGAGGGACTTGAGCATCTGTGGACTTGGCTGTGAGAAGAGGTGCTGAGGAAGCAGGAACGCACAGTTACAGAGGACTGGAGGTGCTTAGGGGAAACAAGAGCCTGAAAACTTAAGTTCAAGTGAATGTAGGGTTTTTTTTTCTTTTTCTTTTTGCTGTTTCTTTCTTCTTTTTGTACCTGAAAATGTTCTAATATCCCAAGAGAGACAGAAGGGAGAGTAAGTGGCAAGGTTTGCCATTTGTGATCCCTCCCTCTCTCCCCTTTTTGAGGCAACTGAACCTTTTCCAGACCTGACACCCAGGTGGGGGAAAGTACACTCACACAGGGCTATAGATTCACATGTGGTCCCTCAGGCTGCCCCACTGTTCTAATGAGACAGAGGTAGGTGAAGTTCACTCCATATAACCAGCCATGGATAGAGAGAACAGCTCTCTCTCTCTCTCTCTCTCTCTCTCTCTCTCTCTCTCTCTGTCCATCCATCCATCCGTCCATCCGTCCATCTGTCTGTCTGTCTATTTCTTGTATCAATGTGTATTGCTGTCAAAACTAAGGTAAGCTCTCAGGAGGTCTCACCCTTAGGGAGACTATTTCTCCTGGTCTCAGCATGCCTTAGGTTCCTGCACTTCTCTGGCTACAGGGAGAGTCAGTGAGATCTTGTCCCCGACCATGTTAGCATGGCTGCTGCTGCTGCTCTTGCACTTGTTTGAGTCTTGTTTAGGAAGCCATATTGCTGAGGGATTGTGGGTGGAATTTCCCTGTCATTTCTAAAAGACACGGTCTCACAGATTCCCTGGTTCTCTGGCTCTCACCGTCTTTCTATTCCCTCTTCTGAGGTGTCCCTTGAGTCTTAGATGCAGGTGTAATGGTCAACCATGAAATCATATATATGCAAGTAACACTAAATGGACTAGCAGTTTGTGTTTATATATTTAAAAATAATTAAAAATAAAGGCTATGATTTTAAGAGGGAGCAAGGAAGGAGGTGAAAGGATGAAGGGAGGAAAAAAGTGGGCAAATGAAAACTTAAAACTTTTTAAGGAGGTAAATGATATAACTTTTTAAGGAGGTAAATGATGTAGTGTCATTTTAATTTAAAAAGAAAAAATTAAGGTAACATAATCTTACTGAGCATATGGCATGACATGAAATGTAGGCTAAGTATACAGACCCTAGATACAGTCTATACTTCCTTCCTGGGCTTTCCCCGTTCCTTGATCTTGGCCAAATTACTTTTCCATGGCCCTTATCTTCACAACTGTGCGGTGGTTAATAATTAAAAATAAAAATGCTTGTTTCCTTTGGCACGTTACTTGGGAATGTCCATAGAAAGCTCATATACCACACTGAATAAAGTTAACTGCTTTCAGTTAGGTAGCCCAAAGCTGACCAGACAAGATTGGAATGGCCTGCATGATGTTGAATCAGGAGGGAATGTAAAATTTTGGCAATTACTTGTGAGTTGGTTGGAAGTAAAGGATTTGGAAAGGGAGCTGGTCACTGTGAACTAGCTCGTGAGCCAACAGGAGCATGTCAGAGCAAAGGTTTCCTCTGCCACTCCTGACTCCTCCCTCCCCCATGCCTGACAGACAGCACCTCACTAGTCAGCACCGCCTTGCCTTCTGCAATATCCCTCAAGGGTGCGTATTTCTTGGGACTGAGAAAGTTCATCCATTACTCCTCAGTAGCAAGGCTCTGCAGAGCAGCAGTTGAACCTCTTTGCATGGAGCTGTGACCATGTTCTGAATAGAAGAGCCCGCAGGCTGAGCCTTATAGGCTCAGATCTCTCTTCACAGGCCATCCAGCTCTACGTGGAACCACCACAGGCGGGAAGCTCTAGTCTCTGTGGTCAGGAAGCCCCATGAAGACCCAGCTGTGAACTTGAAATGAACAACTTTATTGGGTGGATAAAACAGTGAGGCTTGCTTGTTACAGCAGCCAGAACTGCCCCACACATAGATCACTGTCATTGTCGCTGTTCATGGGTGCCACGCAGCCTCTGTCTGCTCATCTCTTTCTAATTAGCTACGGTGTCCTACCTGTGTCCTCCCTTGAACTTACTCTCTTGCAATCCATGCTACATGCACCAGGGTAAATTTTTTCCCATATATATATATACATATATGCATATTTTTTTCTGTGTGATACATGCTCCTTAAGTAGGCAAGGCTGGGCTCAAACTCACAATCTCCTAAATGCTAAGACTGCAGGTGGGTAACATCACACCTGGCACCAAACACAAAATTCTTTTCCATCATTACCTCATTATCATTTTTAACTTAGTGTATAAGGTAACGAGTTTCACGGTGACATTTTCATACATTCATATCATTGCATTCTGTTCACACGGATCCTCTTTCTGTGTCAAATCCTTCCATGGTCCCGAGGTTGGAGTTCTCTATTTGGCTTTTCAGTCCACAACTCCTGCCGCCAACTTCCTGGCATCAAGGCAGGCTCCATCCACCCTGTTGGGGTTTGAATAGAAATGCTCTCCATAGGCTCATGTTATTTGAATGCTTGGTCCTTAGGGAGCAGTGCTAGTTGAGAAGAATTAGGAGGTGTGGCCTTATTGGAGGAAGGGTGTCACTGAGGGTAGGCTTTGGGGTTTCAACTGCTCAAACCAGGCCCAGTATCTTCTTCTTCCTGCTGCCTGCCGATCCAGATGTAGAACTCTCCACTACCTCTTAAACACCATGTCTAGCTGTAGTCTACCATTTTCCTGCCTTGATGATAGTGAACTAAGCCTCTGAATTTTTAAGTAAGCCCAGCTACACAGTTTCCTTTATAAGAGTTGCCATGGTCATGGTATCTTTCCACAGCAATAGAACACTGATGAAGACAACCACCAAACTTCTTTTGGATCCTCATTCGACATTCAGGAATCCTTGCTCCATTCTGTGCCCGCAGTTGTTCAACCTACTCTGTCCTCCAGCGACATGACTACATGACGCAGCTCCTCCCTACCTGCCCTGTCCTTTTTACTGTTGTACTTTCTCTCTCCAAACCCCTGTGCTCATCACTATTAACTGACTCCTTACTTGTTGAAAAACAATTCTTTTCCATGGGAAAGTGGGAAGGTTTGGTGCTAAATAGACCTGGATTATTCAAAATCCAACGCTACCAGCCTTATCACATGAGTTCCTGACTCAAGTCTCAAGTTGTAAACTGTAAGGGTCCATGATTCACTGAAGAATGATACTTCAGACTCAAAAAGTGTGTAAAAGCAGAGTATTTTATTCTGCAGAAGTCCAGCATGCTGAGGTCTCCCATTCCAAGATGGAGACAACCAAGTGAACTCGCAGGCCTGATTTAAAGCACATTAGGGGAATTTGGGGGTAGCCCTCTATCTTGCTCCGTCTCTAGGGACATTCCAGAACCATTACTGGAGCATGGGGGCTGGAAACTGTTGTTGGAGAGGTCTGGAAACTGATGCTGACCCATTGCCCTTGATTTAGGCCAGGTGGCAAGGCAGCTTCTGATGACAGGGCAGTTTCTGACTAGCTGTTTGAAGTCTGGGTGTTTTTTCTAGTAACTAACTTGTCTGAATTTGCCCAGTTCTTAGACCTAGTCTCTTGAACTGCCAATTTGAAGCCTGCCTTGGAGTCAGCCCAGCCGTCTCAATATGACAATAGCAATTACCCATCAGGTACCCCAGGACTAAATAAGAAAAGAAAGGGTACCTGAAGAATATATTCAGTTAGTGTTGCCAGTACCCTGTGGTCCCCAATGTGGTCTGTGGTCCCCTCCCCTACAAATGTTGAAATCTAATGTCCAAGGTGTACTGGGAGGATTGGAACAGTGATCAATTTATAGAGATAGCCCTCTCCAGAAGAGGATTAGTTACCTCAAACAGAGATTCCAGAAAATCCCCTCTCTCTCTGCCATGGGAGATTACAAGAACTCAGGCAGCTGCCACCTGAAAGAGGCCTCTACCTCTCAACCTGCTAAGCAGTCCTCTACCCCTGTCTTCCAGCCTTTTACTCATGAAAAGTGATATATTGTTGGTTGAAAGTCACTCAGTTTGACACTTTCCTATTGTAACTAAATATGGTCCAAGGCAGTAAACATTCAATAAAATACAGGCATTGTGCTATCTTTGTCCCAGGAAACCCCATGCTATGACCATAATACGAAGGTTCCCAAGTCCTCGGGAATTTATTCTAGCTTGAACATGTGAAGCCATAGATTAGATTCATCCAGGCGAGACTCTGAACAGAGAAATGCGGCAGCTGGAAACCCAAGCGAGTATCTTACCTGTGTGTTATTGTGATTATTAGAGACCCTCTTCTGCCTCGGGCTGATTTATATGTACACATCCCCACTTGGGGTTTGGCTCAGAATCCACATGACAATTCCAAGCCTGTCATTCTGGAAAAACTCCATTGGGCCTCCTTCACAGGGAAGAGAGAAGAAAGAGCCCCATTGAATGTACCTGCAGGACAGGGTGTGGCAACTTTCTGGGACTGAACTCAGAAACCAGACTAAGGACTGACGGCACCAAAGACAAGGTCAAAGTAATGTTCTCAGGTCCAGCCCAACAAAAGGATGAAGGGGAGTAGGGGCAGTCCCTGAGAAAGTGTGTGTGTGTGTGTGTGTGTGTGTGTAGAGAGAGAGACAGAGACAGAGAGAGACAGAGAGACAGAGAGACAGAGAGACAGAGAGACAGAGAGACAGAGAGGCTGGAGGTAGGGTGGGGTGAGTGTAGCCCCACCAGGCCAGACAAGCTGCTGGAGACTGAGGTGTGCCTGCTCACTCTGGAGGAGGGATGAGATGCTGGCCAGGGAGTGATGCTCATGTGGGAAGGGCATGGGACAGCTTACTAAGCTTTTTCCCATAGTCTGTGCAAGGGAACACTCCTTCAGTCCTTCACTCAACAAATGGCCACTAAGAACTTTCTAAATGCTGCTCTGGGCACCAGGTGGAAGGACATGTATGAACAGAGCAAAGCAGAGTTGGCCCATGTGAGCTGCAGAGCTGGGGCATGTACACATGTCTGAATATCAAATGCCCACAAGTCCCATACCTTAGAGCCTTTGTCCCCATTGTGGTACTATTGAGAAAGGGTGGAAGCTTTAAGAGGAAGGGCCCAGTAGAACAGAGTTAAGACCTTGAGGTCATGTCCTTGAAGGAAATACTGAGACCTCAGCCTCTTTCTCTTCCACTCTGTGCTTTCCAGGCACCGTGATGTGAACAACTTACCCCACCACACACTCCTGCCATAATGCACTGCTCCCCCACAGGCTCAAAGGCAGCAAGGCCAAGCAACAATGGACTGAGATGCTCAAAGGTGTGAGTGAAAAACAAACCTTTTCTCTTTATAAGATATTTGTGACAGTAGGGTGTCTTAGTTTGGGCTTTACTGCTGTGAACAAACACCATGACCAAAGCAACTCTCATAAGGACAACATTTAACTGGGGCTGGCTCACAGGTTCAGAGATTCAGTCCCTTATCATCAAGGTGGGAAGATGGCAGCTTCTAGGCAGACATGGTACTGGAGGAGCTGAGAGTTCCACATATTCATCCAAAGGAAGCCAGGAGAAGACTGTCTTCCACGTGGCTAGGAGGAGGGTCTCAAAGCCTACCCCACAGTGACACACATCCTGCAGCAAGGCCATACCTCCTAATAGTGGCACTCTCTGGGCCAAGCTTATTCAAACCAACACAAAGGGAAACCTGGCTAATATAACAGGTCTCTCCTCTCCTTTAGGTCAGTCTTCTACTCTATCTCTACCTTGAGGGGAGGGTGCCTGCCATTTGGGCTGTTCCTATCACTTTCTTTGCTACATGTGATTGAATTTCTCAGGCTTCTGTATTATGATGGAGCTGGAGAGATGGCTCACTGGTTAACAGCATCGAATATTGCTCTTCCAGAGGACTTGAATGCTGTCCTTAACACTCATGTCCAGAGGGTCACAACCTACTGTAACTTCCCTTCAGGAGATCCAACTCTTCTAGCTTCCAAACACACCTGCACACATGGGGCATACACTCATACAGACACACACATACACACAAATAAATATATAAATAAAATCTCCTTTGACTTTTCTTATGATATACAGTAACTTTAAAATACTTTTATAAGTTAAAATATAAAATTCCAGTTATATAAAATGACTACATTTGCAAAAACAAAACAAGACTAAACCAAAAAAGCTTGTACCTTAAAAGGGAAATAAAAGAGTTTATTCCAGAGCCATTTTGAATGATCATGGTCTGGAAACACAGATTTAGGGTACCCCAATTCCATGTTCCAACATGGAAGCAGTTTATAAAGTTTTATGGATTTTACAGAACAAAAAAATGTCATAAATCAGGGCAAGTTTAAAATATTTGGTGGGTACATCAGAGAGGTGGTTATAGTAAGATGGGGAGGGAGAGGCTTTGCTGTATATAGTCCCTCAGATGCTATCTGAGGACATTCTTAACTTTGGGTTGGTAGAAGCAAGTTGTCTGCTTCAGTAATAGATTCTAAAAGGGTTTTTACCATTTACTAACATGACGTTAATTCTGACACAGAGGTGGGCAAGGAATGGCTACTCTGGGGCTAATACTAGCCTAAGACAAGGTAGGTAGCCTCTGGACCAACCATACTCCAGCCTCTCTATGTTCCTGCAGCTCTGATCAGTCAAGTGGTCTCTGTCGACACAGCTTCTTCCCAAGAGTTTTCATTCACACATTCGAGAGATCTGCTGTGCAATGCCATACCAGTAATTAACAGTAGGTTTTTTCGAACCTAGCAATTTGTTAAGATCTGATAAATGGCTTAGGGGAGTAGAAAGTTGTGTGAATGCCACTATGGTCTGCTGATACCGCCTCAATATGCTCTTCTGGCCTGGCTTACTATAACATGCCTCCTGCCTATCATGCTCTTGTTCTCTCTCTCTCTCTCTCTCTCTCTCTCTCTCTCTCTCTCTCTCTCTCTTTCTCTCTCTCTCCCTCTCCCCCCTCTCTGTGTATATATGTGTGTGTGAGTGTGTGTGTATGTGTGTGTGTGTGTGTGTGTGTGTGTGTGTGTGTGTGTGTGCAAGCCATGTACGTGTTATACATGCATGAATGGGTGCTATAGCCAATGTGCAGAGTCCAGAGGAGGACTCTGGTGTCCTGCTCTATCACTTTTTACATTATTCCCTCGAAACAGGGACTCTCACTGCCTCTGGAGCTAGGCTGGCATCTAGCAAGTTCCATTGTTCTCCTGTCTCTGTCTTCATGCCCCTAAGTGCTGAGGTTACAGGGGTGTACCATGCTGGGCTTCGTAAGTGGATTCTGGGTATTTAAAATCAGATCCTTATTCTTTCTCAGCAAGCAGGCTTACCCTCTGAGGTATCTCTCCAGTCCCCATCCTCCAGCTCTCGAGTCCCAATCTGTTCAGACACAGCCAGGGTCCTTCTTCAGAAGCATGCATCCCAGCCCCTTCAGCCAAACACTCTCCCACAGCTTCCAGCTCCAGAAGAAAGATGCTCATTCCTGGACAGATGTTATACAGACACTAAGAGAACACAAATGCCAGCCCAGGCTACTATACCCAGCAAAACTCTTGATTACCATAGATGGAGAAACCAAAGTATTCCATGTCAAAACCAAATTCACACAATATCTTTCCACGAATCCAGCCCTTCAAAGGATAATAATGGGAAAACACCAATACAAGGATGGAAACTATGCTCTAGAAAAAGCAAGAAAGTAATCCTTCAACAAACCCAAAAGAAGACAGCCACAAAAACAGAATCCCAACTCTAACAACAAAAATAACAGGAAGCAACAATTACCTTTCCTTAATATCTCTTAATATCAATGGACTCAATTCCCCAATAAAAAGACATAGACTAACAGACTGGCTACACAAACAGGACCCAACATTCTGCAACTCATGCCCCGTTATCCTCCCTCACCCAGCCACCCAGCAGAGCCACCAGCCATCACATAGCTTTGCCTCAGCCTGGGATGCCTTCCACTTTCATGGGGTCTCACATATCCACCCTGTGCATCTCAACCCAAACACAAGATCCTTTAAAAAGCATTTTTGTTTGTTTTTGTTTATATCATTTCCTCATTTCCTTCTCTTCCTCTAAACCCACCCGTATAACTCCTCTGCTCTCTTTCAAAAGCATGGCCTCTTATTCTCTAATTGTTGGTGTGTGTGTGTGTGTGTGTTTGTATTCCTGAGTGTCTCTGTAACTCCAAGGATGTTTACGTCACAGTAGTGACGGCTGTCATACAGAAACAGTAATTTCCTGGATTGGCTAACGTAATGTCTCCTCTCCACTCCTTCTTGCCCTCTTCCCCACCCACACACTTTAAATGTCCAAGTGTTTTACCCTTTCTCATTTTCAGAGGCAGACCATGACCTAAAACAGCCCAACTATACAAATGGGAAAAAAAATGCGTGAGATAGATGGGAGCCGATAAAAACAGGAGTTGGAATTCTGAGTCCCCATCTTCCCCTGCCTGGCGAATGTAGCTAAGTGTCTCTCCATAGCTGCTGCTCTGAGTCAGTTCCCCGAGGATGGGAGAACCTGGTGTATGATGCACTGTGCAACCAGTATGCAAGTATTCAATCATCCACAGAACACATGCAATGCTGTAAGGCTAAAGGTAAGGCTGAGCTATGATGTTGGCTTGATAAGGATATTTTCAACTTGCAACGGGTTTTTTGGAGGGGAGGAGAATGTGACCCCATTATAAAGAATGGATGAGTACATGAGAAGAATACATACCTGATGTTGTACCTAAAGATGTCTGAGGAACCAAGGGCAGAAAGGCCTGAAGTTTGGACTCTGGAAGCTGTGGGCAGGTCCCAAGCAGAGTTCCTGGAGCTTGGTCCTGGGCCTGGCTTAGAGAAAGCAGAGGTCGCATACAGCCAAACCCTGTGCTGGCTCAACCCTTGAACTCTGCTTACAGGCTCTTGACTCGACTAACTCTGGAGCAACCCAGGAAGAGCTATACAAATGGTGACCGAAGCCTGGGTTCTAGTTCAGGACTCGGCAGATATCCTGGTGGAAGGCTTATGATTTGTGTGTCTGATAGCTCTTGCTATGTGCCCAGCAATCAATTCAGAGAAGGTGTCACCAAAGGGTCCATAGATCTAAACACACATACACGAAGACACCCAGAATCTCTATGAGAGAAGGTACTTTGTGGAACTAATCTACTTCAGGAGCAGTAATGGGGGTCCTGCCCTCCAAAATGGGGTCAGGGAGTATCAAGAGAGGGAAGACATGAAGTGGAACTGATAAGAGTTACAGGGTTGGTGAGGGAGGCCAAGCTCTGGCTCTCCGACAAGCTGAGAGTATCCCAGGAGTTGGGAGACAAATCTCTTACCAAAAGCCAGCTTCTACATTGCTAGGGAGAAGCCAGGGATGCCTGTGCCCTGACTGACAAGCCACCCCATCCAATGAAGGCAGCAGAAAACCAAATAAATTGTGTATGGCAGGTGCTGCTGTAAAAATAACAGCTTAATTACATAGCAATCCACCTTTCACAGTAGAACAACAATAAAAACTAAAAAGGGAGAAAAAAAAGTCTTGGGGAAGATTTGAAAGAGACCCCCAAACAACCTCGGTTGCTGTAGGAATGTGAAAGGACATCCCATGATCCCACAGTTCCAGGTCAGGATGTGTACCCAAAAGGGTCTGGGAGGGGCACAAAAATCATACTCAAGTATCCATGTTTAGAGCATCATTATCCACAATAGCCAAAGGTGTGTGAAACCCAAAGTCTATCTTCGGGCCAGTGGATAGGCAAGAACACAGATACAAAAGAGTGCTTGCTGTTCATTCCCTAAAATAAAGGGAATTCTGACCCATGAAAGGTCCTTGGGAATGGACCTGCTAAGTGAAGGAAGCCAGTCAGAAGGGTCAGGATTACACGGTTTCATTTCTGTCTAGAATAGTTAAAGTCATTGTGATAGCAAGTGAAGTGGCTTCCAGGGGCTGAAGAGAGGGAGGAGGAGAAGTGAGTGTGAAATGGATAGGGTTTCATCTGGGGAAGGCGGGGGCATTCAGGAGATAGACCGTGGATGCATACACATACCCATGTCCTTGGTACCACTGACCTACACACCTGAAAATAGTTCCAGTGGTGAACTCATGTGTGTGTGTGTGTGTGTGTGTGTGTGTGTGTGTGTATGTGTGTATGTGTGTGTATGTGTTTGTATGAGTGTGTGTATGTATAAGTGCCTTATGTATGTGTGTGTGTGTTTTACCACAATTAAGATGTTGTAAGATAATTTTAATTAAAATGAGAATTAAGAAAAAAAGCAACTTGGTCCTCTGAATTTGCCTGAGCAGAGGACAGACAGACAGACAGACAGACAGACAGACAGGGGAAGGGTAGTGTTTAAGGCACAACAGCCACCTCGAGCAGGTTCTCTCTGCAATTGTTACTGGCCTGCTGGGTGAACCTGGGCAGACCTCTTCTGTGCCCTCAGCTCTTGACAGGAGCAGGGCTGATGGGAGGATGGCAAACTGCTGAAGCTGAACACGGATGGGTGCCCACTGCACCCTAGCTCCTGCAACCAAGACCTGCTACATGGGGCAGGTAACGATGGCAAGGGGGAGTTTTTACAGCTTTACTCCAGCCCACTGGGGAGTGAGAGGAGGCCGGGGAGGGCTGTAGAGCTTGTTGGAGAGCTGGAGGCTCTGAGCATGGATTCCAGAGGCCTGGGTACCTTTGGAGCTCCTCAGGAGCCTAACAGAGGAAAAGGGATGGGCTTTGAAATTTGTCAGGCACTGAAAATACTGATCCTCACTTTCAGCCTGGGGAAAAGGAGAGATAAATGAGGATTGATCTCATATCATTGATCTGGGCCGTCCCCTGGGCCATGTGCTAATGCACAGGCTCACGTTGAAAGACATTGTTGTCACTTTGGTTTTCATTCCGTTTTTCATATGACTTTCAGGATTGTATCTGATTGGTACTAGCATGTTCATGCTCCCTTTAAAATCTGTGAATCTTGAGTCTTTATTTGAAGGAACAGGACTCAGGTTCATCGGTTTTAGTTACCAGCAATGTCTAATTCAAGAGTCAACACAACCCACTCGCTTTGTGAGTAAAATCATATTGGAACTTAGGCACACCCATTTACTTTTATATCACCTATAGCCATAATGTCATCTTTGAATGGTTGCAGTAGTGACCACACTGTGTGACATGGCTGGCACACAGATTACTGTCTGTTCTAGTACAAAGAGAAAAAGAAAAAGAAAAAGAAAAAGAAAAAGAAAAAAAAAAAGAAAGAAAAGCTTAAAGACACCAGTATAAGTTAATTAATACCCCCCTCATGTGTGTGGATGTACTTAAATGTTCTCTATTATAGATAATACAAGTTTCTAACATTAATTAAAATATTTAAAAGCAGTCCAAGAAAAGGCAAATACATATGATTAACAAATAGATACACTAGTGTTGTTTAATAACTAGAAGTAGGTACATCTAGGGCACACATATATAACTGGGGCCTGATGAGCCCCAGATTACGCGGGAATGAGGGAAATCAAGGGGTGAGGATGGTGACCAGAGAGAGCCATTGGCAAGGGAAGAGAAATGGAGGGACATGGAGGGGTCTGGGAAGGAACACTTAGGAGCCTAGGATTTGTGTTTGTCATCCCAGAGATAGACAGAGTGCTTGGTATGTTCTGATGGACTTCATTGGGATAGGGCCAGGAAGTGGTGCAAAAGTGTTAAGGATGGAGGTAGTGTACACCTGTAATCCAGCACTCAGAGGAAAGGTGTCAGAGAAGGGGAGGAAGGGGGAGGAAGGGAGAGGAAGGGTTAAAGATAGCTCCTTTCCCCTGGAAGCCACAATACTGAGAAACTGAAGATATAAGAGACAAGGTTTACAGTGTGGGCTCTCGAGTTCACAACTGTGAACATATTTAATCTTCTAAATTACCCTGTGAGACAGAGAGTAAAGTGGGGAAGTTGAGAGAAAGAGAGGGTCAGTGAGCTGCTCAGGTTCACACAGCCTGTAAGTGGCACCACAGGGCTATTCTATAAGGTCCTGCTCTATGACAAGGCAGGGAGGCCCAGTGAACAGGGCAGCAGGGCCAGCCCCACCCAGGAGGTGACTGGAACTTGGTCATTCACAGAGTCAGGTCTGGAAAGTGTGATGCAGGATCACCTGAGCACAGGGCTGGCCCATCCCTGCCTCAGCCTCATATGGGTAGTAGGATCTAGTGTCATGGAAAGACTGTCATTCTGTGATTTCACAGGGTGATGTCACATGATGGTGGTCTTGTCAGGGGACAAAAGTCTCCATTGCTGAGAAGAGGCAGGGCTGTGAGGCAGGAATAAGAAAATAAACCCTTCTGACCCACAGGGGTGACTAGAGACTCGAAAACCTAAGAAACTGAAGTCAGAGAGACTTCAGATGACCAAGCCTGGCAGACACACTGGAGGCTGGGTACTAACAGTGCCTTCTCTACACGCTAAGCCATGGTGTGGAAAGGAAACCTGCCACTGTGTGTACAGGTACCTAGACTATTCCTTACCTGGTTTGGGGTTTATCTCATTGTGTTCATTAAGCATTCGAGGTTATCAAATATTAGCTAACGTGTATTACCTGTGCCATAAGATTCTGCACACTGAGTGGGTGATTAATATTATTTTTAATAATAATATACTTCAAATTTGTTTGTTTAGTTGGCTTTAATTTCTGAAGCAGGATATTATTTAGCCTAGAGCTTGAACATATGATCTTCCTCCCTAAGTCTCCCGGGAGCTGAGGTTATAGGTATATCCCTCAACACCTGGAAAAATGTGCTTCTTCTCAAGGTTGTACCTATATAGGGGTCATTTGGGGCTATGCGTTCATTGGTTTGGTGATATAGAGAGGGTAGCCAGGGCAAAGCCTGCCTTCTTAGCCTTTCTTTCAGTGAAGCCAGGACAATGAATCAAATCACAGCATTGGTCCTGGTGCCTGGAGATAGGGTAGATCACCCTTGGTGGGGTGCTGACCCTTTTATAAAATTACCTGTGTCTCTGAGGAATGGGCTTGGAAGCTTGTAATGTTCTACCTCTACCACAGGTAGAAAGTCAGAGGCTATCCAAACAAACACACAGATCTTCTGATTGGGTTTCTAGGCTATGGATTGAACTATGTCTACCAGTTTCATACACTGAAGTGTTAATCCCAGAACCTCAGAACATGGCCACCTTTGGAAATGCAGCCCTTGGAGAAACAATTAAAGATCAGACTAAACTCGAGCAGAGTGGCCCTCCTAATCCACAGAGACACATATACAGGGACAAGCCCAAGTTGAAAGCAGAGGTCGGCACACAGTGCCTCCTCCCAGGGACAGCAGAGAGGCTAGCCAGTCACAGAGTCACGAGAGGAGAGAACAGCTTCTGCTTGGGGCCAGCAGGGGAACCAGCCCTGCTGACACTTGTTCTCAGACTTTCAGTCTCCTACCTGGAAAACATGTCTGTCATTTAAGCCACTGAGTCGGGGCTTATTTACCGAAGCAGCAGCAGAGGGCGTGGTGCTGGTCTCAGGGGGGCAGAGAGTTAGTGTCTCTGCTAATAACACAAGGTGCCACCCGCTGTTCTTCCTTGGGCCAGGTGAGTGTTTCTTAATAATGACTTGTCCCAGATGCAGGGTGGAGACCCCAAGCGATTTCCATTACTCCACACAGTGCTCTCTGCCTGCTCCTGTCTCCTGCTTCCTCCTTCCAAGCCGCCCTTCTCTCTTGCTCTCACTCGCCCAGCTTTTCACCAAGCCTCCTGTGGGTCTCTCCCAGCTGTGCAAATAGCTACACTGACCTAACACCCGGGAGAGGCCACTTCAGGGGATAGGAACAGAGAAGAGACCCAGGCAGGGTGGAGGGGATCCTTGTGGCCTGGCCAGGCTACTGGAGCCTACAGTTAGCCATAAGCAATGTGGCCATGTTCATAAGGAGAACATGACAAGCCGAAGAACCAGGAAGACAATGCAACCCACTCCTGAGGGTGGGGGTGGGGGAAAGAGAGAGTTCTGAATCTGCATGATTAGCAATGAATTGTTGCTAATGATATCTAGATTCCCAAGCAGTCAGTGATTTGATTTCTGCTACTTTTACTTGTTAATATGTTGGAGTTTTCAACTAGAAATGAGGGATGTGTGTATGTGCGTGTGCGTGTGTGTGCCTGAGAGAGACAGATAGACAGACAGACACAAAAAATGACACAGTCAAGCTCCCTATAACTGAGGATTCTTTTTCTTGTTTGTTTGGGTTTTTTTGTTGTTGTTGTATTGTTTTTCGAGACAAGTTACTCTGTATAGCCCTGGCTGTTCTGGAACTCACTTTGTAGACCAGGCTGGCCTCGAACTCAGAAATCCGCCCCTCTGCCTCCCGAGTGCTGGGATTAAAGGCGTGAGCCACCATGCCTGACTAACAGATTCTACATCTGAAGATTCAGTTAACCTCAGAATAAAAACATCTTGAAAAATTTTCAAGTTAGTATAGATATGTTATTAGACGCGTTCTCACGACCGGCCAGGAAAGACGCAACAAACCAGAATCTTCTGCGGCAAAGCTTTATTGCTTACATCTTCAGGAGCCAGAGTGCAAGAAGCAAGAGAGAGAGAAAACGAAACCCCGTCCCTTTTTTAGGAGAGTTATATTTCGCCTAGGACGTGTCACTCCCTGATTGGCTGCAGCCCATCGGCCGAGTTGACGTCACGGGGAAGGCAGAGCACATGGAGTGGAGAACCACCCTCGGCATATGCGCAGATTATTTGTTTACCACTTAGAACACAGCTGTCAGCGCCATCTTGTAACGGCGAATGTGGGCGCGGCTCCCAACATCTCCCCCTTTCCTTTTAATAAGAGCAAATAGGCCACCCATATTAATGAGAGTGGAGATAGAGGTCAAATCCCCAGTGTGTAGGTAAAGGAGCCATGTACAGGATTAGCTCTTAGGCTCACAGGCTTTTACCCAGAGCAACCCTGACCTGCTCCCGTGTCGTTTTGCCTGGGGGAAGGGAACTAGGACACTGAACCTTCATGAAAGATGACATGTCTCCCTAGAATAGGCTCATATATGCCGCAGAGCCTTTCCATTGCAGTGCTTAGCCGTGCAACTCTCTCGGGCTGCTGAAGCACACTCACTCTATCCCGTGCAATGAGTCTAGCCTCGTGAGATGTAAGAGCTGAGTGGCCAGCGACCTATTGCCTAAGCATAGATAACCATATATCAGGGGGAGCTCCATGTTCTAGTCCTGCAAGCGCCTGGGCAATAACCACCTTGTCTCTCCTAGTTTGGGCCTTAAGCTTACAGACCAATCAAAGAAGCAACACTAATCCACAGCAAAGTGTATCTCCAAATAATATTAATCCCACCCATTTTTTAAAGAAGGAAAATGCTGAGGAGATCCAATTGGGTAATCCTTTGGTCAGCGACAGGTCCAAGCGCGTGGAGTTGACCTGAAGTCTCAATTCCCGAAGGATCTGTTCAAATTCAGCCGTCCAATTCTGTAACATATACTGAAAAAGACTTTTTGACAAATTAGCTGTCCTAGTAAATTTAACATACTGAATGGAAATAACACACAATCCCGGAAACTTTTGTTCACATCTCAGCTGAGCTATTTGTCATAATACATCTAGTTGTATCTGGACAAGATCTATGAGTTGATTAACCAGCATGAGACCTCTCTGTATCTTGACATTAGCTGAGGCCTGTTCATCTATGACTGTAGTCACTGAGGCTGACAAAGTGTTAATGGTGTCAGTCGTCTGGACCTGTCCAGACAGAGCCAAGGCTGTCTGAATCAAGGCTAAACCCAGTTCCTAGTTAGTGGTAAAAAAGCAGGAGAATACTTGAGCATTATACATCACCGTCATTGGGAGTGGAAATGTCGACATTATCCCCCAACGCTGCTCTCTTTTTATTATTGACGCCCTGGACATCACCAAGACGAGGGACATTAGTATTCCCTTGGTCAGTCTGGATTTTTCGGGTGAGTCTTTCTGGTATCCAAAATGGGTTGTCTTCATTCTGTGGGAAAACACAGATAGCTCCCCTGGATCTTATCAAAATAGGATCCGGGCCATACCATTTATTATCAAGGACATTTTTCCATTTAACCATCTCATTGGGCCTATCTGGCTCTGAACAATGACGTTCAGCCGCAGTATGGCCATGAGCATCAATATTTCTACCGGGGATGATAGGGCAGCAGCCATCACTTTAGTGGCCTTATCTGCCAAATCATTTCCCAGAGCCATGGGGCCAGGTAGGCCTGAATGGGCTCTAACATGAGTAATATAAACAGGAGATCTTCTAGATAACAAAACTAATTGTATCTGCTGAAAAATATTGGCAACTCTACTGGAAGGCTTAATCACTCCAGCCACTTCTAAAAGATTTACTGCATTAACCACATAACAGGAATCTGACACAATATTAAGGGGTTCTAAAAAGGTTTTTAAAACTTCTAAGACCACTAAACATTCTACCACTTGAGGTGAAATTTCATTATACTGTTTGGATACCACTTTACCATTAGCCACATAGGCACCTATGCCAGTTTTTGATCCATCAGTATATACCACAATCCCATTTTTAAGTGGGTTTCTTACTGTTATTTGTGGAAATACAACAGATTGATTTTGGGCAAACTGTAAGATTGGATGTTTTGGATAATGGTTATCTATTTTTCCTGAAAAGGAGGTAACTAAAACTGCCCAATCA
Source organism: Mus musculus (assembly GCF_000001635.26). Classification (NCBI taxonomy): domain Eukaryota; kingdom Metazoa; phylum Chordata; class Mammalia; order Rodentia; family Muridae; genus Mus; species Mus musculus. Next base: position 66,950,071 of record NC_000077.6, read on the forward strand.
TTAGATGTGGCTGCCAAGGTTTGAACCTGTGCAGCGGTATAAGGTACAATTAAAAGATATGGACTTTGCCCAAAGTGGGTGATTGCTGCTTTTAGGCCTTTAAGGGCAAGCTGTGCAATTGCATCAGGATACCAATCTATTATTTTAGCTGGGGATACGTTTGGATGGATCCACAACAATGGCCCATTCTGCCACAAAACTGCAGTTGGCAATTGTGCTGTCTTAAAGACACACAAACTGAAAGGCTGCGAATCCTCAATACGTTGTAATTGTGCATTCTGTAAGGCTTTTTCCACTTTTTGTAAGGCCTGGTTAGCAGCTAGAGTAAGAGTCCTAGGGGAGGAGATATGAGGATCTCCTTCTAAAATACTAAACAAAGGCCTTAACTCAGCGGAAGGAATCTTTAAAAAAGGTCTGAGCCAATTAATATCTCCCAACAGCTTTTGAAAATCATTTAAGGTATGGAGGTGATCTCTTCTTATCTCTACCTTTTGGGGCACAATCTTATCTGGGGACACCACAGAGCCCAAGAATTGTCCTGTATCAGAAATTTGGACCTTTTCTGTGGCTATCTGTAAACCCCACTGACTTAAAGTTTTAAGTAGAAAAGGATATGCCTTTTGTAGCATGGTAAGGTCTTTATGGCACAGGAGGATGTCATCCATGTAAAGGAGCAAAATTAAAGAGGGGAATTGTTCCCTCACTGGCAAAAGAGCTTCTTGCACATAAAGTTGGCACATTGTAGGACTATTGGACATTCCCTGTGGTAAGACCTTCCATTGATACCTCTTATCAGGTTCCATGTGATTAATAGAGGGGATGGTAAAGGCAAATCTGGGCCTATCCCTTGGACACAAAGGTATAGAAAAGAAACAATCTTTAATATCTATAATAATTAAATTCCAGCCACGTGGTAAGGCGGAAAGTACAGGGAGACCCCTCTGTACTGGGCCAAATAAGTTCATTTGCTCATTAATGGCTCTGAGGTCATGGAGCAGTCTCCACTTTCCTGACTTTTTCTTAATTACAAAAATTGGAGTATTCCAAGGTGAGGTAGAGGGTTCAATATGGCCTAATTTTAATTGTTCCTCTACCAGTTGAATCACAGCTTCTAGTTTTTCAGAGGATAGGTGCCATTGAGGAACCCACACTGGGTCCCCTGTTTTCCATGGTATGGGTCGTGCTGCCCCAATGGCCGCTAAGGAAAACCCAGACCCTGTCTGTCTTGGTTTCCATTAGGTGAGATGGGCTCTATCCTTCCCTGTTCTTGATGTCCTAACCCTTTTCCTTCTTTATAACCCATCTTTGCCATGATATTTTTTGCTTTAGCTGAATACCCTCCTGATGGGGCGTTTTCATTGGACAAAATAAGGCCCAAATGCTGCATAATATCCCTTCCCCAGAGGTTAACCGGGAGTGGGAGCACATAAGGTATGAATTTCCCTTGCTGCCCTTCAGAGGATTCCCACGTCAAGGCAATGGAGCTTATAGTGGGACATGATTGATATCCTAGGCCCTGTAATGAATGAGATGACTCTGTGGTGGGCCATGCTTTGGGCCACCAATGTGTAGAAATTATACTTTTATCTGCTCCGGTATCAAGGATGCCTTCAAACTCTTTTCCGTTGATCTTAAGGCGGAGCTTAGGTCTATCATTTAAAGATACAACCAAATAGGCAGAATCATTTCCTGAGGAGCCCATCTTCTTTATCTCAGGTCCTGCAGATTTCTCCCTGGTATTATCAGGGAGGAGCAGCAGCTGAGCTATCCTATCTCCTTTACTAATAGAAAAAACGCCCTTAGGGCTTGAGCACAGGACCTGTATTTCAGGGGAATGTTGACAATCCATAACTCCAGGGTGGACTACTAAGCCCTGCAAGGTGAGTGAACCCCGGCCGAGAATAAGGCCCATGGTTCCCGGGGGCAAGGATGGTATAGGCTCCACTGGCACCGGCTGAATACTCATTTGAGGCATTAATAGGAAGTCGGAGGCGGCACGCAGGTCCACCCTTGTGGGTCTTCCTGGGTCGCCTCTCTGACTGCTTCCTGGGTCCTGACAAACCGGTTCCCATATCTTTGAGGGCCCTGGGACCGAGGGCCCGATGACCCGTTTTTTGGCACATAAGCTGATTGACTATCAGGTGGGGGAAGAATTCTGCCCTTTATATCCCTCACAGAGCGACACTGGTCGGCTCTATGATAACCCTTGCCACACTTAGAGCAAAGAGTGAGAGTCCCCCCCTGTTTATCTGGAGCTCTGCAATCTTTCTTAAAATGCCCAGGCTTTCCGCAATTAAAACATGTCCTCTGATCATTTCTGCTCATGGAGCGGTTCTGAGATTGAAGGATGGCGGCCGCTAAGCCTGCATTGGTGAGAGGTCCCCCAAGCTCTCGACAGACCCTGAGCCAGTCTTGTAAGCCTTTGTTCTTTCTTGGGGCTATGGCCGCTCGGCACTCCTTTGTGGCTTGCTCATAGATGAGCTGTTCTATCAGAGGCACGGCTTGCTCTGAATCTCCAAAAATACGCTCTGCTGCCTCTGTCATTCTGGCCACAAAATCTGAGAAGGATTCCTGAGGTCCCTGGACAACTTTTGTTAATTGACCAGTGGTTTCACCTGCTCGGGAGAGCGCCTTCCAGGCCCTAATAGCCGTGGAGGAAACTTGGGCATAAGCTCCCCAATGGTAGTTTGTTTGATCAGCAGAATAAGCTCCCTGACCCGTTAACAAGTCAAAAGTCCAATCTCTCTGCTCTGGAGTCAAAGCAGCTGCGTTTGCTCGGGCCTGCGCTTGTGCAGTTTCATGCCAAAGAGCTCTCCATTCCATATATTTGCCCATACTAGGGAGAGCGGCTTTTACAACCGTTTGCCAGTCAGCAGGAGTTAGTGCCATGCCGGCGAGCCTGTCTAACTGCACCAAGGTAAAATTAGCATTGGTTCCATATTTACGGACCGACTCGGCAAGTTCTTTAATTTGTAAGTATTCTACCGGAGCGTGGACACGCCCACCCTCGGCTCCTTCAAAGACCGGAAATGCCTGTTGTATTTTCCTTTGTTCCTCTCTGGGAATGAATGAGTCTGCGCACTGCCTCTCTGCGCACTGCCTCTCTGCGCAGGGCTGACGCACTACGCAGGGCGGGGACTCCGCATAGGGCGGACCTTGAAGCCGACTGCCCTGAGGCCAATCAGCAAACTGGCCTTCGCCAGCCGCTTTTGGCTTCCTTAACTGATTAGCTAGCACTTTACCTGGCTGGTACCCTTTTTTCTCATAATGAGCTGCTTCTTCCTCCCAGTCTGTTTCTTCAGAGGAGAATTCATCATCTGATTCAGAGCTACTAAGAGCTGGCTCCCCGAGCCCATCCAGCGATGAGCACAGGCTCCTTTTCCTAGAGACCTCCGCTAATTGATCTTTCTTCTTTTCCCTTTTTCCTCTTTTTCTTCTAATCTCTCTCCAGGTATTCCTACCTAACCTTAACTTTTCCTCGGGTTCAAGACCCTTGGAAAGGCCTGTATACTTATTTTGTGTACCATATTTCCTCTTTGTTCCTACTCTCTCTCCCCGCTTTACTTCTGATAGCTTGTCCTGAATTTCCTCTAGAATTTTCAGCCCTATCTTAATCACTTGATAACATGTGAAAAGGAACAAAAGGGCTCCTAACACCAGAAAAAATTCAAGGCCAAACATATTCCACTTTACTTCTGATAGACTGTCTTGAATTTCCTTAGAAAGTTCAAGATCAGACTTACCTCGTAAAGCTGTACTCACTGGTACTCTCGTTCCCCAGCTGAAAAGTTCTGAATTCATACAGTTGAATCCTTCTTAACAGTCTGCTTTACGGGAACCTTTATTACCGCGACCCGCAGTTCTGGTTCTGGAATGAGGGATCTTCCTTGCGCCAGTCCCGAGTTTTTTCTCGTCCCGGAATTTCTCGTCCCGGAATTCGGCACCAATTGTTATTAGACGCGTTCTCACGACCGGCCAGGAAAGACGCAACAAACCAGAATCTTCTGCGGCAAAGCTTTATTGCTTACATCTTCAGGAGCCAGAGTGCAAGAAGCAAGAGAGAGAGAAAACGAAACCCCGTCCCTTTTTTAGGAGAGTTATATTTCGCCTAGGACGTGTCACTCCCTGATTGGCTGCAGCCCATCGGCCGAGTTGACGTCACGGGGAAGGCAGAGCACATGGAGTGGAGAACCACCCTCGGCATATGCGCAGATTATTTGTTTACCACTTAGAACACAGCTGTCAGCGCCATCTTGTAACGGCGAATGTGGGCGCGGCTCCCAACATAGATACAGACTTTTATTTCTGTCATCATCCCCTAAACACTACAATTTAACAACCACCTCCGTGGCATGGCCATTGTACTGGAAATAAGAAGTAATTGAGAGATGTTTTCAAGCAGATGTTCTTAACCTATGGGTTGCAACCCTCTTGGGGGTTGAACAACCCTTTCACAGAGGTCACCTAAGGCCATTGGGAAACACAGATGTTTACATTATGATTCATAACAGTAGCAAAATTACAGTTATGAAGAAGCAACAAAATAATCTTATGGTTGGGGGTCACCACAACTTGAGAACTGCATCAAAAGGTCACAGCATCGGGAAGGTTGGGAACCACTGAAGTATAGGGAGAGTGTGCATAGATGTCATAAAAACACTGAGCCTGTTTGTACAAGGGACTTGATTTTGGTATCTTCCAGGAATCTAAAACGCATCACCATGGATACTGAAGGACAACCTTTGTGCTACAGTCATTGAAGAGAGGCAGAACCCATGGAGCCAAGGAGTGCACTGAGCAAAGGTGGCCAGAGATAGAGCAGTAGGGAGCTTTCCTGTTAGCAGCTTCCTTTGGCATTGCAAGCGAGATAACAGTTCATTGACCAACCATCCTGGTTGACCAAGACCAAGGGATTTTCCAGCATGTAGAAATGTTATCACTAATCACCCATCTAAACGAGAGAGAGAGAGAGAGAGAGAGAGAGAGAGAGAGAGAGAGACTCTCAAAAGATACATGGGACCAGAAGTAGTCAGCCAGCCATGCCACACGCAGCCACAGCAGGGGTTCCATTTGCCATCACTGCTCATGAATCATCTTTTCAAGACTCTCATAAGCAAAGCTGGCTAACAAATTGGAAGAGCCACGGCTTCCCTAGAAAAGAGGCATTCCACAAAGGTGAACAGCCTCTGAGGATACACCAGAAGGGATGCCATGCTGGACCAGAGGAATACCTCAGACACTTCTCTCTTTGAGATGCTCCAACTTGGCTACCTGGCTTGGGTCTAATCTTAAGATGCTTTGAATCCTGAAACCTCCGACTTGTGTGGTGCCTCACTCTCCTTCCCCAACATGTTTCCTGCGAGTTTCTCTCCCTTCAAAGTGTATTCTATACACAGGAAGGTAGGTGAATTAATGTTTATTCTCATTTTGGGGGGAAAATGGGAAGTAGAAATTATTTGCTTCATCTAGCTAGGAAAACTGAGGCTCAGGAAGGGCCTCATCTGAGGCTTCCCCCTGAATGAGAACAGATACCCACCTGTGAACCTCTGCTAAAGGGGTGGCGCTAGACATTTTCTCATGTGATTGTCACCCTACTCATCTTGTAAGTAAGCATCATGATAAAACTTACCTGTCACATGCAGACCTCCTCAGGGATGGTCACGGTATCTGTATGGGCAGATTGGCATCGTGGGAGATGAAACAAGCAAAAACCTAGTTGGTGTGGAAAACAGTGTGAAACATGTGACATGCTGGAGCCTGTGAGGAGAGCGGGGCTCATGCCTGGGATCTTTGGCCCCCACAGAATGCAATGCAGGCAGAAGCAAGAGAGCCTTCTCACCCTATCATCTCCCTGTCTCCTCAACTCCCCACCATCTCTCATCCTTCCTGTCCATCACTTTTGGGAACTCACATCCTGCAGAACTCAGTAGAGGCAAGCAGAGAATCATTTCAAAATCTACAGGTGTCAACAGACTCTTGCCCATATGGGGAGGGGAGGCAATGGGGGTGGAGAGAGCAGAGGGTAGAAGATGAGAGAATTTAGAATGCATTATAAACAAAAATGAACAAAGAACAAATACAATTAGTTTTTAAAGCCCTCAATTTCCCACTGGGAAGAGTGGGGCAGGAGGAAGAGGAAAGCCTTGTTCTACCACAGAAGGTGTGGACACTGTCCTCAGGTATTCGGGGCCTCCAGGCTGTCTGGCTCTCACATCACAAAATAAAAAAAGGCATCCTCTCCCAGGACCACGGGACCTCTGACTGCAAATCCACCCAAGGTACATGTCTCAGCCACACAGCCTTGCTGATCCCAGCAATGCCCAGTCCAACGAACAGTGATGTCATACTGTTTGGGTTGGGATCATTCCTGAACCGTGAAACAGTTAAGAAATATCCTGCCCCACTGGCTGCTATGCTCATAAAGGAGGACCCACGTGTACTTCCTTCTTGTTCCAAGACGCACCAGCTCATGCATTTGCTCACACCCAGAGGCAGAGACAGCACAGGGCTGCCACCTCCCATGCAAATCACCCCCAGGAGTGCAGCTGGGCTCCTCCCGCTGCTCCTGGGCAATGCTCCTGGGTAGACCTTGTACACGATGCCATCTCGGGCGCTGTGTATTTTTCCTCATTGTGGCTCTTTTGAGCGACGCTGTGGGCCTGGGCCTTTTGTTACTGGGGATCTTTGCTACCCTAAACTACTGGGACTTCTTTGTCTACACAGGATCTCTGATCCTGGCTCTGAGCCTACTGTTCTGGCTGGCCTGGTATTCCTTCAATATCGAGGTACCTCTTGAAAAGCTGGACTTTTAGTGTGCCCATGGACAAGAGGGATGCAGGTGGCATATGCTGATGTGAACCTGAGGACCCTGGACATGAAGCCCCCACACAGAATGCCACTAAGACCAGGTGAGTGCACTTAAGACCTGCCTAGCAAGGTGGTGAAGAATGCTCAGATTGGCAGGGACAGGGCAGGACTGCATGGAGAGGTGGGAGGATGACTGCTCTTCAGCCAAGGATTCTAGAAGTGTAGGATCAGGTTAGTGTAGTGTGAGAGGTAAAACCAGGACAATGTGGGACAAGTGCTTTCTTTTTAGGGACCACTTTCTCTACTATTTCTTCTTCCTCTAATAGACTACAATGATTTCACTTGCCAACACACACACACACACACACACACACACACACACACACACACACACACAGAGGAGAATTATCCTTTCAATATAGAACATAGGACAAAAGAGCCTGTCTTGACACTGTTGTATAGAAGGGTGAGGGAGTGGCTCCAGCATGGGAAAAGTATGGAAAGTTCCCCAGTAGCTGCTAATGGTCTTGCATGCCTGGAGATGTGTGAACTGGGCTATGAGGGAGCAAGCAGAGCAGAACCATCTAGAATGGCCTTTCACTCCTGCTTCCTCCCTGAACCTGACAGGTGGGACAGAGCCTGCTTCCCTCGGCAGTGCCCCTACCCTGCTCCTCACAAAGACTGAGGCCTTCAACACACATGCCCAGACCAGCCCCAGTGGTCCTGAAGTCTAGAGACTGGCTTGGGTTTTCATTGGTCAAGTCACATGTCACAGCCAGGCAAGTGGCTCAGGTGACTGCATGGAACAACCTAAGAGCTACCTGTAAGGCTTTGACATAGAGGTGAAGCAGAAAGGACAGCAATGGGCTGGCCCTTAGAACCCAAAGTTAGATGGCAACTCTTCCCCAAGGACTGAAAGGGGAGTGCTATTCAGTTTGATCATCATACTCTCCTCCCAAGGTGGGTTGGGACCTGCAGGTGGGTGCAGCTTGGCATTCCCCTTTGATCAAGAAGCAAGGGAGCAAAGGTTCTTGCTGAGACGGAGGAAGGAAATAATGGTTCTATCTTTTACTGGCGATTACATCTGGCCCTCAGAGCTGAGGGAATACAGAAGCAGGTTGAGTACAAGATAAATGATGAAGGAAAGGAGACAACAGAATCCCCACAGGATCCACACTGGGCATCCATGCCCCTTAGTTGGGTGACCATGGATGGAGTGTATGACATGGTGAGCGTCAGCATTTTTTTGTTTGTTTGTTTGTTTTTGTTTTTGTTTTTGTTTTTTCGAGACAGGGTTTCTCTGTATAGCTCTGGCTGTCCTGGAACTCACTTTATAGACCAGGCTGGCCTCGATCTCAGAAATCCGCCTGCCTCTGCCTCCCAAGTGCTGGGATTAAAGGCGTGCGCCACCACGCCCGGCTGAGCGTCAGCATTTTTAGCCTCAGAAATGAGGAGACAATTCTCTGCTCTCACTAAATAGGCCTGAGCGTGGGAAGATGGGAAAAGCTCGCTGTAACCGACTGGGTCCTCATGACATTAAGTGTTGTTGTTGTTGTTGTTGTTGTTGTTGTTGTTGTTAGACATGTAGCCTGGGTGAATAAGTCTACCTGGAATCCAAACTTGGAATTCATGGTTGTCCCTCAAAGTTGGTCATGCTAAGAATCAGTCATATCACGAAGCTTCGAAGCAAGGGAAGGCTCTAATATGCCTGCTGCACCGTGGGAATGAGTCAGGCTCTGGGTTGAGGTACCAGAGATGCTGTAAAGATCAGGTCAGAGAATTCACTGTCAGGTGAGGGACACAGACATTAGCCACACAGTCAGACTAATAGCAGTGTAATAAGGAAGTGAACAGAGAACTAGGAAGGAAGGGACCTTCCAACAGGGAAATCAACATGAAAGGTGGAGTCACAGGCTTCCCAGGATGATAGCAGGCTGAGCACTGAGGGGGTAAGGGGTTTGACTAGAGAGTCTCTCAGGAAAAGACTGGGGAAAGCACATGTCTAAAAGGAGCAAGATGGCAGAGAAAGACTAAGAATAAAGGCTGAAAAGGTGGAGGCAGGCAGAGGTCCAGTCTGGCACAGAGACTCCAAGGGCCTTCTTAAACAGGTTGTTCATTCCGTTAATGAAAATAAGCTACCGTTGGGTGGATTGCTGGATTGTTTGTTTGTTTTTCTAGGGTTTCTCTTTGTAGCCGTGGCTGTCCTGAAACATGCTCCGTAGACCAGGTTGGTCTCAGACTCACAGAGATTTGCTTGTCTCTGCCTCCAGAGTGTTGGGAATAAAGGCATGCGCCACCACCACCTTGCTCTATTGGGTTTTTACAAGCAAGGGTTTGTAAGGATTCAACTGAGTCTGTCTCCAAAAGATCGCCCTAGCCGCAGCACAGAGAGTGATAGGAATTGGTATCAGAGCTTTGATATACCCAGCGCTAAGCTCCTTGCCCTCCACATCCTCCCTGCATCCAACTGAAGCTCAATAGTCTGATGCCCTGAGTTCAACCCCAGAGACCCACATGGTGGGAGGGGAGAATTATCCTCTATTTCCGCACTGAGGCATGCTCTCACACATGTTAACACACACACACACACACACACACACACACACACACACACACATGAACACATAATAAATAAACTATGTAGTTTAAATGCCATTTTAAAAAGTTTAGTTGGGGCTGGAGAGATAGATGACTCAGAGGTTAAGAGCACTGTCTGAGAGGACCTAAGTTCAAATCCCAGCAACCACATGGTGGCTCACAACCATCTGTAATGAGATCTGATGCCCTCTTCTGGGCATGAACAACATGCTACAGTGTACTGAGATATATATATATAATATTTTATAAAAAATTTTTTAGTTCAATAAAAGCCAGGTGGTAGCGGTACACTCAAGAAGCAGAGGCAGGTGGATCTCTGAATTTGAGAGATTTGTCTACAGAGTGAGTTCCAGGACAGCCAGAACTACTCAAAGAAACCCTGTCTCAGATTTAAAAACCCATACCTTAGCTCCATATCAGGAAAGGGACGAAGTTCTAGACCATCTTGCTTGAGTCCTGTTTGTGCCTTCCTATCTGTGTGACCTAGGGAGAGTGACTTTCTTTCTCCATACCTGGCTCCAAGTCTGTAAAGTAGAGGTAGTAGACCTTGAAGGATGTTGCTGACAGTGGTCAAGCAAGGCAAAGGGCACTCAGTCAAGCCTCTGTCATCAAGCTGCTAGCTGACCTGGGACAGTGGTGGACCCTTCCTTTCAGACACTCTTGAAAGATTATGATCAATTCTGCCTGTGTGGTCCTGGGGCAGGAACCAGGACCTCATGCATGTAGCGAGTGCTCTATCGTTAAGCAACCTCCCCAGCATGGTCAACTCCTAAGGCAGTAGATAGGATTAAGAGGGTGTTCTTTTGTTCTCAGAGGGAATGGGAATGGATGCTGCTCCCAAATGCCAGGCTTTCACTTAGGCCCAGCTGGATTTTCAGATATAGGGGCTACCAGGCATGTTCTCCATAGAACACAGTCATTCCAACATCACTTTCTCCAGTCTTCAAACTTTGTGTGTAGGAGGCCCTCAAAGCCACCATCAGTTCACCATGACCTTCTTCCTCCATCATTCCCTGAAGTAGAGTAGTCCAGAGTAACAGCTTAACATGACTGCTCCAGAGGCTGCTCACTCACTGTGGGAATACCTGCTCTCCTGTGACCTCGGACAAGTCACTTTCTTTTCCTTTACGATGAAAGCTTAGATCAGATAGTGCACCTGAAAGACCTCTAGAGGAGGCAAGACAAAGCAGAGTGAAAGGACCAGAACCCAAATTCCCCACTCCACTCATGCTGGACACTGCATTTTCTACTGAGTCACACATTAATACTTTCTGTGAACATTTCCTTTGGTGCCCAACACTGTCTCTCCAAGATGATTGGTGCCAATTCCCTTCCATTCCTCAACCTTTGGCCTCAGTATAATTGCCAACTTTATTTATGATTTATGGCAGATTGTAACTGGTTTAGCCAGTTCTCAGCAATCAGAGTGGGGTCAAGGAAAAAGAAGCAGACTCTGGAGTTCAGAGCCCGATGCCACATCCCCTCCCACATCCTTCAGAGACTCTGCAAGATGAAGCAGATAGGACCTGCTCCACCCTGCCCCTGAGTTAAGCAGGCCATGTTCCTAGTCTGCCCTAGAACAGAGCTGTGGTCTGGCAGCTCTGCCATCCCTTTCTCTGCAGTGTGCCAGTTCTCCAGAGGCAAGAGGGCAACTGGTGCTAACCCTTAAAGGCTGCCCAGAAAGTTTCAGGATAACTGGCTCCTTTTTATAGCCCAACAGTGTACAGAGCAAGACCTTCTTGATTTTTATCTCTTGGCCACTGTGTTTCTAGGACTGTTTGCTTCATTTTATTTTTATTTATTTTTACTTCTCGGGCATATCCCATAAAGATAAGTCCCTAGGCAAAGTCACGTAAAGACTCTTATCCATTTGCAAATTTAAGACAATCCCTACCCTCAAACACACACACACACACACACACACACACACACACACACTCCCTGGCCTCTACAACACACATCCTACAACTCAGCAAACATACATGTACACACATGCCTCCTTCGTTTTATTGACACATGAATACACTGCACATATGTAGATACATCTCTCCCCCCACCCCGTTGTACACAGATATTCAAGGTATACACTAGCATGACTCCCTCACAAACACCTTAATCTAATCGCATACCATCCTATGGCTTCCCTCACACTTGCACACACCCATCATGAAACTATCACCCACAAGAACAAGCACGCCCACAGTGCTGCTATCGAGACTAAAAGGCATACAAGGCTTATGGCCCCGAGCTTTGGAAAGTGAAACTTATTCCTCTGCATTTGCTTTTTCAAATAGGTAGGTAACCTCTCTTCTCTGTCCACGCTGCTGCTATGTCTGCTCAAAGGTTAGCTGGGTAAAAGGACACCCACAATTGTTCGGCAAGCCCATTCCTGGAACCGACACAGTGCTAGGGCTATGTGAACAGCCAAGCATCTCTCAAGTCTCTCCAGGGATTTCTAATCTGAGGAGAGAGATATTGCAAGTGCACACCGCTTCACAAAAGTACACAGGAAAACGCATTCCAGGAGATAGGCCCAGTCTTGCATAGGCTCTGAAAGCTGGAGTGAGCACAGAGCCCCTGGCTAGAAGCATGGTCTATGTATCTGGCCAAGGATATGTGTGTGTTGGGGGTGGGCGAGGGGGGGGGGTGGTGGTGTTGTGATTCAGATGTCTGACCTGGCCCTGAGAAACAGATAAGAACTTGACAGCTAGAGATGGCATAGGCCAGGTTAGCCTGGAAAGAGAACGGCTGCAGAGACTAAATAATTAAAGAGCTCAGGGAGGCTAATCAGATATATTGTACTTAGGGATCCTCAGTGCAGCTCATGCAGGACTCTTTAACACTTAGTGAGGCTTTTGGTCCTTGGTGTGGAGGGGATGTCAACATTACAGACTGGAGAATGGCCTTACCATCCCCTACCCTGCTCCAGGAAGGGCAAGTTAGCAGTGTGGATGAAATGATCTGGAAGGTACAGGCTCAGAGATGGGGATAACACCCAGAAAGTGCAAGTTCTGGGTAACAAAAGTTATGAGAGAAGTGATAGCTATAAAAGGGGAATAAGTAGGAGGGCAAAGACACCCTGACAAAATGGCGCCCGTCCTGCTTCCCTTCAGGGACAGGCTGTGACAAAAGCTCAGAAAGTGCCACCATTCCCAGAACAAGAGAGGTCAGGAGAAGCCATGTTTAATTCAAATGATTCATGTTTCTCTCAAGAACAGAGAGATTTAAATGCAAATGGAACATATGAGCAGGACTACCTAATAGTTGAGTATGTGCATTGCTCAAGCTCAGAAAACAGATCAGGTATAGAGCTGGAGGCAGAGCCGAAGACATGACTATGGATAAGATTGTAGAGAGAGAAGAAGCTGAGGAGAAGGAGGAGACTGTAGAGAATGGGGGAAAAAAGGAGACATGGGGAGGAACATTAAGACTCTCTGAGCCAGGCTCTAGGGACTGCTCCTATTCCATTTCGCCATACTATCATGCTTTGAGAAAAGAACCATGGAACAACTCCCCTCTCTTCCTTTCCCTTTTCTTCCTCCTCCTCTTCCTCCTTCTCCTCTTCATCATCATCTTCTTTATCACAGACATTGACATTTGGATTACAAGGAGCATAGTGATTAACCCACTTGAGCAATGTGAGAGAGCCAGTAAGCATTGGAGCTAGACTTTCTACATGACTGGGCATTGGCAGATATGGCCTCTGACCAAATCTTCCCTGCCTCTTATTTTTGTAAGTAAAGCCTCATTGGCTCTCCGTTCATTCCTTGACTTCTGTTATTAACCCCAGCTGCTCTATGCAGTAGTAGAGGGGTTAGATAGTTCAACCAGAGACCAGATAGCCTAACAAGTCTGAACTACTGACTATCTGGCTCTTTATGAAAAAGTATGGCCTTTGGCCCATGGAAGACGAGGTCAGAGCTGTGGACCATGCCTGTGCTCAGAGGATGAGACAAGGAACATAGGTTGAGAAGTCTAAGTGAAAGTTCCCAGTAATAATAAGGGAGTGCCATGATGAAGCTGGCAAAGAGGACAAAGGAAGACATGATCAACTGCACAGGGACTGGCCTTGGTATGTTTCAGAGGCACCGAAGCCTCAGGAAAGGTCACACATCTCAGCAATGAGTCTTTATCAGTGAACAGTTGGGAAGGATCAGATGAGTGCTATGTGTGGAGTGACTGATGAGATGTACAAGGCCTGGGTGCAGAGTGCTCTCCAAAGTGTTTGGTGATGAAATTAAGGAGGCAGGACAGTGGCCTGATAGCATAGGATTCCTTTCTAGGGGGTGGGGTAGGTACAGGGAATTGAATGAGAGGGTGAGTGGAGGGAGAAAATGGGGGTTTGAGAGTGATGAGCAAAGATGGACTTCTAGGAATAGGGCAGAGATTAGAACCAAAAGCCCAGGATGAGGCACTCGCTTTGTGTTTAAGGAGCGAATACTTGATAAGGCCACTGTTTGTAAGCAGACAAACCAATGGTTTATTTTCAGGTCCCACTCATGCTTCCAACTCAGAACAAAGCACTCAAAGCTCCAGTTTACAGATGGAAGAAATCTGAGTCTCAGATCTGTTTAAAGTACTCCAAGAGAAATTGGTGGGTATCGAGGGACGGCCCTGGAATTCAGAGCCAGGTCTAGCCATTGAGTCTTGCCTGATCCATAATTGTCTACTTTTGTCCAGCATGGGTCTGTCTGGCCCAGAAGAATCAAATCAAGGTATGCAGTCTTTGCAGCACACCCTCCGATAGTATCCAAGAGGGACCCAGATGCTGCGATGACGGAGCCTTCACATCACCCACCAGGATAGCCGAGAATGACTGTGAATACCAGGACTCTCTCTGGAGCCCAATCTCCCCGTGCCAAACCACTGATACTGCTGCCAGCACCCCAGAAGTTTGTGGAGGGCAGAGGAGCCATGAAGTTCCACCAGTGGGGCTTTTATAGGAACCACTCCACTCCTGGCTTAGATACCAAAGAAACCTCTGGTCAAAGTCTTTTCAAAGAACTGCCAACTGAAATCGGGGTCTCCCGTGAGCATGCGGCCCACAGTACTGTTGTCATGTCCCTTTGACATCCACTAGACTCCAAGTGCCTGGTCTCTCTTCATCCCACCACTGAGGGGATACACAGAAGCCAATTCCAACATGGAGACTGCAACATGAATGCGCAGGCAGCAGTGAGCACACAGGACTCTCCTGTTCACGCAGGCCCACCTAGGTGCAGAGCCAGGCCATGAGGGCTGCTCACAGTGTGCTCCAGGTCACCTGAAACTATCAGGCACTTTCTCTGATAAGCACTATAGGACTGTGCTGTGCTATCTGTCTGTGTGTTGTTCATGTCTTAAAGGATAAAACTACATTTCTAGGCTAAATTACGTGTAGTCTACTACAGCCTGACCCCAGAATCTACCAAAGACCGCCATTCCAGGGACAATCACAAAGACGTCATCCAAGCTGACCTACACAACTAATTTATATTTCCTATAGCCTGATTTTGTACTTGGTATTTATATTAGGGATTATAATGTTCGTGTTTCCTTTAAGATGTCTCACGTCATTTATGGTATGAGGTATTTGCCTGCAGAAAGAAATGGACATATTGTTGTGTGTGTGACATGATATGATTCTGAGTCTGCATGGTGACATAATCTCCTCACACCCTCAGCTTTAGGGCACTGTCATCCCATTTATTTATCTTGGGAGTCTACTTTGAGTAATTATACTGCCATCACACACACACACACACAATGGAATACACGGAGCACAGAGGTTAGCCTCACCAGGTAGACTCTTCTGGAATCTCTGGGCTCAGCTAGCAGCTTGGCTCCTCAGTATTAGGATGGACTCAGAAACCTGAGAAGAGCCTCTCTACAAGTGCCTGACAAATACAGAGGTGGATGCTCACAGCCAACCCATGGACTGAGCACAGGGTTTCCAGTGGAGGAGCTAGAGAAAGGACCAAAGGAGCTGAAGGGGTTTGAAGTCCCAAAGGAGGAACAACAATATGAATCAACCAGTACCCCCAGAGCTCCCAGGGAACCACCAACCGAAGAGTACACATGGAGGGACCCATGGCTCCAGCCACATATGTAGCAGAGGATGGCCTGTGGGACATCAATGAGAGGAGAGGCCCTTGGTCCTGTGAAGGCTCAATGCCCCAGTGTAGGGAAATGCCAGGACAGGGAAGTGGGAGTGTGTGGGTTGGTAAGCAGGGGAAGGGAGGGGGGGAATGGGATAGAGAGTTTTTGGAGGGGAAACAAGAAAAGGGAATAACATTTGAAATGTAAATAAAGAAAATATCTAATAAAAAATAAAGTAATAACCTCAAAAAAAGTAAGTATGCACGTACATACATGGATACCCACAAGAAATTAGAGATAATTTCATTGTATTTATATATTAGGCTACTTAGCTAATAGTATTTTCTATTGTTTCTCTTTTTCTTTTTGAAATTTTTATTTGTTATTAAACTAATATATATATATATATATATATATATATATATATATATATATATATAATCTGAAAAGATATCATAAAAAAAAATCCCAGTTAAAAGAAAGATGGGCTGGGCAGTGGTGGCACACGCCTTTAATCCCAGCACTTAGGAGGCAGAAGCAGGCAGATTCCTGAGTTTGAGGCCAGCCAGAGTATCTGCAGAGTGAGGTCCAGGATAGCCAGGGCTACACAGAGAAACCCAAACCCGAAAAAACAAACAAACAAACAAAAGAAATAAAGAAAGATGGAGCTCTTCTCCAGAACCTTGCTTGACCTCCATCATCCATAACCCTATTGATAGTGTCAATTAGAAATGTGTAGGGAGGAGCTGCCCCATACCCAGGAGAGACCAGCTCTTTTTACGTGAGGTTCTGCTATTATTACAGTAAGACATGTGGCTAGTGACCAAAGTCCCTAGGAAGACACTGAGCTAGAGTCCCCCTAGCTTCTCTTCATGAGAACAACACAGCTGGCTATTTTGTTGTTGTTGTTGTTGTTGTTACTGTTGCTGTTGTTGAGTTCTAGAAATGGAACCAGTCTCTGTTTCTTTGGGCTGGGTACCAAATGCATTCTCTGGCTCCCACTCAGCAACAGCCTCATCTGCACTCACCGGGGAAAACTAGGCTCACACTTAGCCCAGGGCATATGCTCACACCAAAGAAAGACCGAAAGAGCTAAGACTGACTGAGCCGCAGTGGCTGCTTCCCACCTCACACAAAGCCCTCACTGCAGGGAATCCCGGGTGTCATTTGCACCTTTAAGGAGTTGAAAGTGGTAGGTCCAGGTTTGGAGCCCAGGTCTCTATGCTGTCAATCAAATACTCTTTTTCCCTCTGGGAATGGCTGACTGGCTTCTCCCCAGCCATACAGAGCCTCGGGCAGAAACAAGCAAACAAAACAGCACAGGCCAGGGGAGGTGAGGCAGACTCATGCTACAAGTGAGTCACGCAACTTCATACCTCAGGCATCAACCTGGCTGTGC
The DNA here is from genome assembly GCF_000001635.26 of Mus musculus. Taxonomy (NCBI): domain Eukaryota; kingdom Metazoa; phylum Chordata; class Mammalia; order Rodentia; family Muridae; genus Mus; species Mus musculus. The sequence goes on from NC_000077.6 coordinate 66,966,953, forward strand.
TCTGTACCAGGGAATGAGCAGGACTCCATGCTGCTCTGTGTCACCCCAGATGCCAGAGTGCTGAATGCACAGGTGTTTGTCAAGCCAGCAGGGCTTGAAGAGAGAGGAGAGGACGAGGGAGAGGTAAGGTGGGTGAGAGATTAAGCCAATTTACATCTCACCTGCCTCCCTCCTGGCTCATCTCAGCACTCCTCACAAGATAAGTTCCCTAGGAGGCAGCTGGGCTTTTGCATGCCCCTAAATTCAGTACCTCCCTCGTCTCATACAGACTTTTGTGGGTGTTTTCCACCGACGAGGAGATGAGGACAATGACATTATAATCACAAAAACCACCTGGGATTCAGCATTGGCCCCCCTAGATGAGCAGATACCTGAGATGTAACCCTCCCCTTTTGTAGAAATCAAAGGATAGAGCTGTAAATCTTGAGCCATCTCATCGGGGCTCATGATGGTTCTAGGACTGCAAGGCACTGTGTTTAAAAAGCCATTTAAAGACGTCTGTTGCTAATCATCAAGTCTTCACATAAACACATGCCTGTGGCTTATCAGAGGCAGCACCCATAAACCCTGTGGGATATGAACATACTAGAGGAAAAGATGGATCACTCCCAAATATTGATCTCAAAGCTCCCTAGATTCGACTCACCTCTCAATGAAATTAAGTAGTTGGGGATAAGGGAAGCTTATCGTGGCTGGAGTACAAGCTGGCTCGATTATGGTTGAGGTGGTTTCAGAACTGTTATTTGAATGAAGAGACAAAGAGCCTGGATAAAGACCAACCCCGAGGATAATGATGCTAGGATAATGATGACCCTTTAGGAAAAGAGACATGTTGTGGGTTTATTCTGCTTCTTCCCTCATCAAGGATCCATGTTTATTCTCTGAGAAGGACACCACGGAGTCCACACTCAGCATGCACTTGGGTTGTACCAGTTCAGGAGACATGGTGATCATCTGGCAGAAAAACAAAACAGTAGGTGCCAACTAACAGATAACTCAACTTGTTTATGAGATGGATTGTCTATTCCAAGACTCCCAGAAGTTTCCTGGCAGGGTAGGCACGCAAGAATGGAGGCCAGCCAAGACAACAAGGGGATCAGCCAAACACCCTTTGTCAGAGACGCTGGGATGAGAGGCTTAGAATGTCAGAATCAGACTATGGGTCTAGGATGCCCAAGTTTGCGCTGTGAGAAAGCTCTCTGTGCATATCCAAGCCCCAAATCAATGGATTCCAGTAGTGGCTGACTTTACAGCCTTAAGAACTCTTGTGTTTATATTCACTTTTATGCAACCAGTAGTCATGTCCAGCCACATCCCACCCAGGTTCCAGACCCTGTGAGTGTTTTCAGCCATTTGAAGTTGGTAACATTCAGGGATATGAATCCACTATGGCCCTACCCAAGCTGTTCATTGTGACCCACACCAAGCTGTCCCCAAACTCTAACTCAGAGGAAAAGGTAGATATAGCCAATGCATCATTTCCCATGTTAATAGCTTAAGCACTGCATTTGATCTGACCCCAATTATTACTGTTTCCTTCCTAATTCTTTCCCAGAACCAGTTGCTCCAGTACTACTGGAACACTTTTCTTCTGTACTTAGCTTCACTTGTTTTTAAGACACTAGCCTATTCCATAGTGAGGAGCCCCAGACTATGGCCACTGGGGCATGGCCTTACACACAGCATTGGCTCTGATGTCTTCTCACTCCTGACTCCCTCTTTCCCACAATCCTCTTCCTCTGCCCTCCAACACTGTGGCTGTCTTTCCCTGAGGACACACCCACATTCCTGATGGCTAATTCCAGTCAGGAGGCTTTGACTTTGGCCCTGCCAAGGGTCTGTCATCTGAAGAAGACTCCAGGGCTACAATAATCAGTTCTTGGGAATACTTAAGGCAGGGCGTGGTGGCACACACCTTGAATCCCAGCACTTGGGAGGCAGAGGCAAGGGAATACTTAAGGAGCAGCTCTCAAAGTCCAGTCTGAGGACCAGCAGCAGCTTCATCACCTGGGATCTTGGTAGAAACGCAAAGCTTTCGGTCCCTCTGAGTACCCAATTCCCTATCCCCCTAAGGACTTTTCTGATTCCAGTATTGAAGGTTGTGTGTCCTTGGAACCCTTAGGCATGGACAAACTGGTGAGGTTAGTCACCTCCACCTATCCTACACCTGCTTAATGGCCAGCTATAGACATAGGGTCCAGTGATAGGGGGTTAATATTTCCTCCAGTGGACTCAGGTCAGGCTAACTCAAATCCAAGAATGTAATGTTGCTGGCAGGAGTGAAGATACTCTACAGAGACACTTGAGCCCCTCCTTTTGGTTTTAGACTATTGAGACAACTGGACCCCAAGGGTGTGGAATTTCCCAGGAACCTCACACTGGGAGAAGGAACGGGCTGAAGTCTGGTTCAGCCAGAAGAGAAAAACACTTCTAGGAAGAGATTAACAGTTAGGCAGATTCACAGGCAGAAGAGATTGGAGCTGAGACAAAGATGAGGGGCGGGACAGTGCCTTAATGGAGACTGGATAGTTCTACGAACTTTTGGTCCTCTGTTTAAATCTAAAACTCAGGTTAGGCCTTGAGACATGAACTTGACAGGCAGTAGGGGAGGTATTAGACCTCTTAGTTCATCTTCCCTATGAAGCCACATTGAATAGCTCTCCTTCCCTGCTTTCTCTATTAAGTTTTTTTCTATTTGGACCATTGAGTGCAGGTGGTAAACCTGGGTTGCAAGGGTTGCCAGAGGCCAGGTTCCAACCCTAGCTCCAGAAATGAGACTGTCTATCCTGATTGGTTTGGGGTATGACTTTAACATTTGCCCAAGGGCTAACCTGTGTATGACTGCATGTCCTCTGCACTCCCTCTGGGCAGGGGAACATAAAATTTGACCTGCTGACTGTCACATGGAGTCCAAGCCAGGCTGAACTAGCCCCAGGCAGCTCTCTCAGCTATGGGAACCTCATGTCCTAGCTAGCCCATACTGTCCCACATGTCTCACAACTGACCTGTCATCCAGAAAGCTGGATAGACAAGTGCTTCCCACGTCTCCTTGGGATCTCAATTTTTAAGAAAAACAACACTTCCCCCTTACTAGACATGCAAATCCTTGGTCTCATCTCAAACTTCCTGAAGTAGAAGTTCTGCAAAGGGCATTCAGAAGCCCTTTGTCTTCGATTCTGATGTTCTCACATTTTCTGTTTCTTCGGGGGATACAGTGCCCCCTAGGAATTTGAGGTGATTTTCAGTGTCAGAGTCTGCCTTAGGGCCCCATGATTCCTAAGAAGGACAAGAGCCATCTCTTACTGTCACCTAATGACTTCCTAAGTCTGTAGAGATGAGGACAAAAGGAAGTAGCCCTTCCTCTGCCCCTACCACGCCTACCCCACTACCTCCACAGTGCCAGGCAGCTCAATACTCCGTGGGTCCCTTCTGGGAGAGGTTCTGGGATGGAAAACATCCTTTGGATGCTGTGTCCATTTCCAACCTGGTCGTAATAGCAACAAAATTCTCCTCTACCTGCCACCTCCATGCCATCCTTCTTGTCTTAAAGTCTGTTGTCTGCCAAAGAAATTGTAATCACCATGGAATAATTAATTCATTTCCCCATGATTTATTAATCAAACCCATCCATAACTGGCTATGCAAAAAAGCAAAAAAAAAAACCAGATGTATTAGGATTTCCATTAGCGTTTTTGAAACATTTAAAGTAATGCATTATAACCCCATAAATCCCTTGGGAATCCGTGAAGAACAAATGAAACCAGAGATTTCTGCTCTTAGCTGCCCGTATGGAGGAGGGTGGTGCAAGAAGAGAGAAAATGCTTCTTAGCTCTTCGTGCCACTCTCTGCTCTCCCCACTACCACTAGCTAGCTCAGGACTTCAACCCTTTCCACAAGCCCTATCTTCCCTCCCATTTCTGGAAACTATCCAAGGGGCAACTCATAAGCAAGGCCAGCATTAGCTTAGCATCACAGAGGCTTATACTAAATGCTCTGCTTCCCTGTTCCCAAAGAGACCATCCTGTGGGCTTTACCTCAGGTCCTACAGACTCAGTCTCCTGTCTTCTTCACCAAAATCATCTGAGGGTGAGGTGCATGTGGTTGTTTGGCCCAGAATTAGTTCCCAGGACCCCTTCTCCATCATAGCAATCTCAAGGCCACCTGAGCAACATAAGATGCTCAGCCACAGTGCCAAGCAAGTTGTTAGAGGTAGATATTTCCCACTTCCTCCTGCAAAGCCTTGCCCAGGAAAGTGGAGCTAGAGGACAGACCCAGTGATAGACAGGACCAGTCTTTGCTCCTACTTGGTACTAGATGGAGCCATCCTTTTCCTCTCTCATTTGGTACACTTGTTGGCACATCTTTTGTTACACATCTTTTTTTGTTACACATCTTTTGGGTCTCATTATATAGCACAGGCTGACTTGAAATCCACAATCCCCCTGCCTCCACCTCTTGATAGCTGTTTTTACAGGAGTGCACCACAGGTAGGTCCTTCCAGACTCTTCCCTATAACAGGAGAGAAGCAGCCTGGGGCTGGAAGAGGTCAGCCTCCAACAAAACAAATTCAAAATCTTTCACGATTGCAAACTTGTGTGAATGCCAACTTTCATTTATTATTTTTTCAGTGTCTTATTTAATATTCATGCATGTGTATAATGTGTTTGGATCAAATCCCCCCCCACACTTCCTTCCCTCCAATTCCTCCATGTTCCTCCCAAATGTTGATTTTTTTTTCACCCCATAACATATTTGTGTGTATTCAGTACTTTTAAAATGTGCCCAAATTTTCAAGTCAAAATTCCATGATTTTGCCTATGTGTTTACTTTCCCGAGCCCAGTGACATGGACCAGTTGCCCAGCTGAGAAGGAATTTCACCATAGGCAACGATTCTCTAGCAGTCACATGTGGGTGCTTGTAAGGTTTCCAGGCAAGCCCAGCCATGTCGAATGTCCCCTGGAAAAGAAAGAAGCCCTCCCCTCTCATTCCAGCTCCATGTTTGCCATGGAAGAATGAGTCATGGGTGGCCTGAAACCCAGTTTACCTGGCCTCTGGCTTGCTGCTCTTCCCGCATGTCATTTTCCCTCTTGGTGAAAGCAAAGGTCCAGAGATGGACAGGGGGTCTCTGGGGTAGCCAGCCAGGTGGGTAAAGGAGTCTAGTCAGGGACTTGCTGTGCTGAGCACACAGAGTGGCGATGCCAACACTGTATTATTTAGAGGATACAGGCATGGGAGCAGGTTAGGTGGCATAATTCAAATTCCTGGCCTGTGAACTACAGCCACTCAAAGCACGCATTAGCCTCCAAAGACACTGCGAGGTATCAGCCAAGTACAAGTGACTATGCTGCTAGGTCCCAACATAGCCTCCCCATGGGGACAACAAGGGTTACCCCCCAAGCCATTAAAGGTGACATCTAAAATGAAACTCCTTATCTCTGCTATCATTTATTATTGATATAAGCCAATGTCAGGAGTCAATTATGCAGATGAACTTGGACCAGCTGTCGTGTGATAACCACCTAGAAATCACTCTCTCCACACGCCATCCTCACAGCACAATCCCAACCAGATTAATCAGAATTAACCAGAATCCTGATTAATCCCAAACTTATTGGCCATCTCAGCCACTCTTCATTTAATTGATAGCATTCGAATTTTTACTGTCCTTCATCCAAAATTCCTCTTAAGCTACGAGATATCGTGACAGTCTCCATCGCCTGACTCTTCTGCATTACCACCAAAACGGCTGCTCAACCCTATTATCCCCAGGAAGAAATGATACCATGCCTTTCCGCAAGCACTGACACTTACAGGAGAGCTCAGGGTGGAGAGGAAATGGAAGTTGGATTGCTTGGAATGGACAGTTCAGTGCTTCCAGTGGCAAGATGAGCAGCTTGAAGCTGTGTGCCTGCAACTTAGCTCATCCAGGAACAGATCCTCTTCTGTATTGTCAACGGCTTTGCACTTGAAGGGTTTCTGAATGTGTTACACTAGGACAGACAAGGGGCTTTGGAACTAAAGGACACAGCAAAGAAATGAGACCATACACCCAGAGACCTACACCTCCTCCACCCTGTACACATTCACACATATTTGCAATACCCTGAATGTTGGAGGCAGAATAGGAACCATTGATTGAACTCATTACAGAGTCTGTGATTTATGTTGGATTGAAGTCTAATCTAGGACTGGCATGATATCAAGCCCCACAGTATGGAAGTTACACCCACAACATTGAAAGTTAGTGGTAGACTTAAACCTCATGCAAAGGGTAAGGTTAAGTTTCCTCTCATTACACACACACACACACACACACAGAGAGAGAGAGAGAGAGAGAGAGAGAGAGAGAGAGAGAGAGAGAGAGAGAGAGCCTCTCCCTTTGCCCAGTAACCACTAGAAATCATAGTCAACTGAGGTAGAGAAAGTTTTGGAGGAGAGATGAGACCTGGGCTCCCCTTCCCCTTTTGCCTTTCAACTTGCTGGCCAAATGACTATCACTACAGCCCTCTTTGCACTCCCACCTGTAAACTGGGCTTTTCGAGCTACCAGGCAAGCTCACACGATGCAGTAATAACCAACTTCTATTGAGTTTTCATCACATGTCAGCACTTTCCACAGTTTATCTCCCTTCCTGCCTATCATAACCTTGTAAATTTATGACAGATGATCGGGAGAAATTCGGGAACTTATCCTGGATCACAGTCAGTGACAAGGAGAGATGGGACTGGAACCTGACAATCTGATAGCACAGCACTTTGAGACCCATAAATCACACTTAGATGTAGGTGAAAGGTGAAAGGCAGGGTAAAGTCAGCACTGGGGAGTCAGTGGAGCTCACAACAAGGCAGATTTTTGCTGCTTCCCAGACCTCACATTGCTGGGCAGATCATCTGTGTTTTAATGAGCCCCATCAAGTAATTCCAATGGCACCCAAATCAAAGAGTCCCAATTAGGTGAGCACAGACACCAGCTTCAGCCAGCATGAGGTGACAAGGGCAGCATTCACCCTCTTGCACCAACATGAAGAAACTATATAAAAAGAACAAATGAAATCAAGATAACCAAATATTGAGTCTTTGATAGATGGATGAAGATAGATTCATAAGGAAAAATGGAGCAAAATGATCGATATACAGAATGAGAAAGGAGACACTGATGGCTCTACAAGTGCTAGAAAGCTAAAGAATGGATGTGAAGAGTGACTTCAGGATATCTCGGCTACTCCTCTTGTTGCTGGAACAAAGTGTCCAACAAAAGCATTGACTAAAGATTTGTTTTATTTATGAGCTTCTCTGCCTGTGAGAGTGGATGTGTATGTGCACCATGTGTGCAGTGTCCATGGAGGCCCTAAGAGGGCATCAGATCGCCCTGCAACTGGACATACAAGATGGCTGTGAGCTGCCCTGTGGGAGGAGAGAATCAAATGTGGATCCTCCAGAAGGGCAGCCAGTGCTCTAAGCACGGAGCCATCTCTCCAGTCCCAACAAAAGCAATTTAAAGAAGAGGATATTTGGAGCTGGGGAGATGGATTAACAGTTAAGAGCACATTCTTGCACTTACACACGCGTGCGCGCACGCACACACACACACACATTTTTTTTTAAATCCTTTAAAAGAGAGAAGACAAGAAAAATATGGAGAGGAGGGAAAGAAAGGTTCTTTGCCATATATGTTATAACCTAGCTGCCCTCATGGAAATCTGAAAGTAGGAAAGATTAATTTATCTACATCTGGAATAGTCGGGGGGGGGTGTATTCATTAGTTAGTGGATCTACCTGTCTACCCATCACTTGGTCAACAGAGTTAGAATCTCTGCAGTCAGGCAGTGAGTTGATGCCATAGTAATGCAGTAATTGGCATGCATCAGGGCTGACAGCCACAAGGAAGGGGAAGTCCCTGAGCCCTGCTCTATCTTTTTTAGAGTAAGACAAGCTGTTTTGTTATGCCTGTGGAAGGGCACAAAACCCACACAGGAAGACTTTCACGCAAGGACAATTACCATTATATAAGAAGTATGTGCGAGCCTTTATGCACAGTGTCTTCTAAAGAACTGAAGGTCAAGGTGGTAAAGGGTCTCATGGCTCCTAGATAGGAATTAAACTCAGTCACCCAAACACCTTTCTACTATAGACTCTTAGAATTTCAAAAGAAGGCAATTGAGAAGACTCCATCTGTCAAAACCTCTCTTCCCTCAGGAGGCCTATCTCCCTTGCTGTCATCCCCTCAGTTTCCTCCAAACACCTCATCCCCACATTTCTCCTGCATTGCACACAATGTCCCTGCTTCTCTGGGTTCCCCTATTTTTGCTAACAAGGGTTCAAAAGACAGTATCTTGTTGCTAACACCCACTCCAAGAGTATTACTAAATTCTGTCCTAGAGGAGCTGGAGAGAGAGCCCAGTGGTTAAGAAAACTAGCTGCTCTTACAGAGGACCCAGGTTCGATTCTCAGCACTCACACGGCAGCTCACAACCATTGGTAACTCCAGTTCCAGAAGACCCAACACCCTCTTCTGGCCTCTACAGACACCAGCTACACATGGTGCACATACATCCCTGCATGCAAAACACTTACACATATAAAGTAAAATAAAAATTTTAAAAATGTTTGCACATTCTTGTGTCTTGTTTATAGCCACATATTTGTCCATAGATCAGTGTGATGTAACGATGACCTAACAGAGCTGAGCAGACAGAACTCGTTCCAAATAACTCAGGCCCTTGGTGATGTCTGTGGGTGTGAGACCCAAGACCACTCTAGCATAGAGGGGGAGAGCAAAGGAGCCAGCATAGAGTGATGAAGTGTCCTCCATCCTAAATCAATAAAGAACAGGAGAGCACAGTATGTACACTGTGGCCTGTAAGGCAACCACGGGGAAATGGGGAAACAGGGAAACACACACACACACACACACACACACAGAGAGAGAGAGAGAGAGAGTAAATGGGGGAACAAAGGGCAAAGAGAAAACAAGCAGGATAATGTTGGGCCTGAATCCAACACACAAAATACAAGACAGAGATTATCCAGGTGGAATATTTTCAGTTGCCCAATTGTACGCTATCTACAAGAAACTCACTTCAAATAGAATGATATCAGTAGGTTAAAAGCAAATGAATGAGAAAACATAGGCTGTGCAAACATAACCAAAAGAAATCCAGGGCTACAAAAGTGGATAGGGGGAGCTCAGCTCCCTACCCCGCTGTTTTCTGAGTAAAGTCACAGAGTGGCTTAACAGCTCCATTCTTTGACTTGGCCGGCTGTGGACTTTTCCCAACAGGCTTCAGCCCATGTCAAAGCTTTCAACTCCCCCAAGAACTGATAACAGTGGCAAAGCAGCTGCCCAAAACTCTGGGGCGGGGAAAAATGGCCTCATGCATGTCCCAATATTCCTTAACTCCTCATAAAAACTTCATATTAAGGCTAGCAAGATGACTTTACAGGTAAAGCTGCTTGCTGCATAAACCTGGAGACCCACGTTCTAGCCACAGATCCCATGGAGAAAAGCAACGCCACAAAGATGTCCTCTGACCTCCATACACACTTTGTGACACAAGCCTACCCAACATACACAGCATCCACACACATTGATGATGATGATGATAATTTAATAATAATACATTTGTTTAACTCTACATACTGATCCCATCACTGATCTAGTAGCACATCCCTTTCTCTGTCAATCATGAGGATAAGGTCCAGCAGTCTGTAATTGGTCCTCTTGCCAATGTTCTGCACAGATCACCTGGCATCAGAGCTTCTTGCATCCACACCATCCCCAATACTGAACACAGATGACTTCATGGCCTCACTCACACTAGGCAAGTGTTCTACCCCTGAGCGACATCTCTAGCACCCCTACACCCACACCATATTCTGAGACAAGGTCTCACAAAGGCACCCAAGCTGATCTTAAGCTTATGATTCTCCTACAAGTACCTGCAGAATAGCTGGGATTATAGTCACATGGCACTGTCTATTTAGTGCCTCATTCTTTGGACTCCTCACCACCAATGCATTGGGACACATCTTTTAGGGTACTTTCTTGCTATAGCCTTTGGGGTAACTCCAGATGAGCTTTGGGAAGATGAAAACATAACATAAGAACAAAGAGAGTATGATATATGAATATGAGATATGAGATATTTATCATAGCACACATATATGTATATATACATATGCATAGTGGCACACACATGGAATCCCTGAACTCTGAGAACCTAAGATAAAAGGATCAAGAGTTCAGGCTAGCCTGACTCAGAGAGTGGGATCCCCACACACACCAAAATAATGCAAAGAAACGTCCAGGGATGTAAAGGGACATTATATAATGACAAAGAGTCAATTAGTCAAGACAATAAGAAATTCCAAGAGCCGTATGTACCAGTGGCTAGAGAGACGGCCAGGTGGTTAAGATCACACCCTGCTCTTGCAAAGGACACCAGTTCAGTCCCCAGCACCCGTGTAAGGCTGCCTGCTCACAACCACCTGTAGCTCCAGCTCCCAGCAACCCAGTGTCTCAGGCTTCCATGGGTGCCTGTGCTGATGTGCACCTACTCTCACCCAGTTAAACATGCATACACACAATTTAAAATAATAATAATAATAATAATAATAATAATAATAATAATAATAATTCTTGTTTAAAAGAAACATATGCACTAAATAACAAAGTTTTGAAATGAGTAAAATAGTTGAATATACACTTCTCCAAAGTTCACTACATGGACGATAGATATGTTCATTATCATTAACCGTTAGAGTTATATGTATTAAATTATCCTGAAATACACTAGGCACTTATTAGAATGCCTAAAAGAAAGTACTGTAAGCAAAAATTTAGTAATTGGAGCTCTCAGCTACTACCAGCAGAAACGGAGAACTGTGTGACCATGAAATGGGTTGACAGTTTTACACAAATAAGCAAGTTCTTACCATATGTCCTGGGAGTCCCATGACTGTATATTTATCCCCTGTGAAGGGTGTTATAGTCACATAAACTCACAAGTGTTTTATAACAGCTGTACTTAGAACTGCAAAAAGAAAACGAGTCAAACTAAACAGCCTTCCACAGAAGATCAGTTAGAACTGTGGTACATCCATACAAATGCAATGCACTTCAGAAAGAAAAGGTAAAGGACCTTTGACAGAAATAATAACTTGGATTGACCTCGTAGGCTTTAAGATGAGTGAAAAACAGGCCAATCCTAAAGCTTTTATTTGTGACACAGAGCAAGCTTGGAAAGATGCTCCCGTGAAAAGGCAGCCAGTGTGTGCCTGGGTTTGAGCTCAGAATGGAGTAAGGAGGAGATTACAAAGAAATGGCAGAAGGAAGTTCTTTGGGTGGTGGTGGGGCTCTCGCTCCGGACTCTGATGCTCACAAATCTGTACTTGGATTAGAAGTCCACGAACCATGGTTCCCCCACCCACCCAATTATATCAGCTGTGTGTTGATTTTAAAAATTAAATTAAAATTAAAAACTGTGTTCTTCACCATTTGTACTTCTCAAACTTTCCCAAAGAGTCTTTTCATGTAAGCCACAGGAAAAACTGCTTTGCTATTTCCTTTCTTGACTGTCTGTCCCCACATTCTAAGGACTTGCCCTTTCTCCCAGTACTGCATCGGGCAGTAAGGGGGTAAGGTAAGCCCTCTACCTTCTTCTTCACCACTGACAACAGACATGCCTCCTTCAAGTTCCCCACTTCCCAGGACACCCTAGATCAAGCTAAACCCCACCACCATTCTCCCATCTTCTCTTTTGCTCCCAAGCCCACTTTACAAGTCTAAGTAGGAGCTTCCCTCAGTATGGAAAGTTAGCATTGGCAAAGCCTGTATGTGTTCTGGGTGGCATGGGGAAGCCAGGGTTTAGAATCCACCTTAACAAAACACACTTAACTAAAGGGGGCCTCAAAACAGTCAAGCAAGGAAGCTCCAAACTGACTATAACCATGTTACTGCTTCAGCCAAAGAAAATTTCTGGAATTCCTTTACTTGAGAGAGGGTCTGCTATGTAATCTTCCTGTCTTGGCCTCCAAAGTGCTGGGGTTACAGGAGTAAGCCAAAATGCCTGGTTCAGAATTCTTCAATAGTCTCCAGGCCAGACTGTATTGCACAAGAACCCCAGTAACAATAATGAAATTAGTGATGTGTGGGTGTATGTGTGTTTATCTAATCCCCACAACAACATCATATAGTAAGGTAAGTACTTGAAACGCCCATTCAATATATGAGAAAAATAAGAAACAGCATTATTTTCAAGTCTGCCAGGTGATAGACCTGGCCTTGAACCTTAGCTACCCAGCTCCTCAATCCGTACTTTCAATAACTACTAAGCTATGGTGCCCTTGGGTATGCCTGATTTCGTTATCTTAAAATGAGTTCTCATCTTTTTACCCCACCACTAAGCGAGTCTTTTGCAACCCTACTGAATTTTGGTTATTTATTCAAGTAACCTATCTTCAAAGGAAAATTACCAATATAAGATAAATCCAAAAGAATTTGCTGCAGGCTTTACAAATGGCTCCCAGGAAGGGTCACACATTCTTGAGTAATGACAATCTCCCAAGACTGTGTACTCTACCTAAATGTCCATAGCTATAATCTGGTATGTTGGGTAAAAATAATTCACCCCATTCTTTTATAATCATTCCTCAAAATAAGCAGGTAAGGTGAGCATCCTCCAGAGTCCTCCACCCCTTCCTTCCCTGCAGCACTCAGAGAGACATACTTAACTCAAGATGTTCTCAAACCAGACGCAGAAACACTCCTCCCTGCCCAGCCCCTCAGAGATTAACAAGTTCACCCTACTTTTAACCCAAAGTAGGAATATTTCTGCCCAGTGTCTTCAGGCTCCAAACACCGGGATCGAAGTGAGAGGTGAGCAGATTATGGTTCAACTATCAGCAACCATCAACACCTGGATTCATGCTCACCTCCCAGTCCTCACCCTCTCTGCTCACTTATTTCAGATGCAGCAATGACCTTCAGATTCATGGCAGCCCTAAAACATCTCTCACAGAAGGCCCAATGGTGTCTAAGACCAGGGAGAAACTAGACCAGAGACAAGTTTGGAGGACTAGTGAGAGGATGGGAGCCAACATACCTGTCCATCAAACAAAAAAAGAGTGAAATCCCATCTCAAATATTATGGGGTGCAGACACCAGGATGAATGAATATCTCTCCATAATGATATTAATGGCAGCCAGAATCAAGATTACCTAAGTCAAGGGTCAGCCAAAAGGCTAGCTATTAAGCAGTCACAGTCTACAGTGTTAGCTTTCTTTCTGCACCTTGCCTGGTCATCTTTTTTCTTCTTCCTCCTTTTTCTTTGTTTTTGTCTTTCTAACAAAACTTTGAAATGTTTACACAGAGAGAAAGGGGGAAAGGGAGAAGGAGAGGGGGAGGGAGAAGGAGGGAAAGAGAGAGCGACAGACAGATGACAGACAGACAGACAGACAGACAGAAAAAGAGATCATGAGGAACACAAAAGCAAGCAACAGGGCATATTTGATCCTCGAGCCACAATTGGCTGACCCCAAGTCAACAGTTCTCAAACATTACTCTTCCAATCAGAAACACAGTAAAAATCCATGGTGTACTGATAATAACCTAATAATCTAAAAACAGAGACATCATCCTGATTTGCCCATACCCATAGTATAAATATTCCCACCAGGCTTATTGTGTTGCTCCCAGCACAGGGCTGAGAACTGAGGCTGTGTGGTAAACTCTTAACAGTCGAGACCAACCTGCCCAAAGTCATTTTGCATCAATCACAGGTAGACAACATACTGCAGAAATTTTGTCATTGCCAAATATGGGAAATTCCAGTATTGGTTTTATGAGTAAATAGTGTGCCAATAACACTCATTCAATAAATATTTGTACTGTGGTAAAGTGTAGGACCGAATGGTGTGTGACAAACTCAAGTAGGTCACAGTGTAGCAGAGAGAACAAGGATAAGCATCCACAACCTATGAACAAGCAGGGAGAAGAGATCTGGAGGAGACTGTGTAGCCCGGAGGAGCCCTGCCTCTCATGGACTGTGGATCAGAAAATTATCCTTAACTTAGCTCCAAGACGGGAGGCTGTGGGGCCAAATAGACCTTACCAGATCATTTCAGAAAGTCCCATCTCAGGTCTTCAAACTCTTGTAGTATGCACCTTGGTTTAGAAAAGTCTTGCTTAGGGAAAAGTCATAAAATTGGAAGTTAACATGTATAAGACTAACAGTTTGTTTTGTTTTGTTTTGTTTTTTCTGAGCATGGAAGAAGTGTTGTTTCCTAATGATCATTTTACCCTTGAATTTTTTTTTTTTCTGTGCTAAGAATTTGTCATGAAAAGGACACAGGGCTGTGGTCGTGTGATAAAAACGATGTTTGCATGCACGGTTGGAGGGTTTTTTTCTTCGTTTTTGAACGTACATTGTACATGAATAATAAGACAAAATAAGACTTCTGAGTTCCCTGGCACTCCAACACTAACTTGTTCTTGCATTTTCTGCATGCTGCCATCTGAGTCTATGACACAAGACAGCTCCAAGGGTTGCTTACTCTTGCAGGATTTTCCCTGTCCAATTACATTAGGGCAGCAGGAAGGTTGTGATTGGACAGGAAAAGGGAGGCGGAGCAAAGAGTTGCAGGGACAGAGAGTGTCAGAGAGAGGGGGAGGGAGAAAGCAAGATCAACCAGCGTGGTTTTAATCAGCCACAGGTAGTTACGATATCATAAGGTTAGAATGATTGGGATAAAGCTTTAATCATTATCAATTGGTTCTGAAATTATTGTATTGGCATCTTGTAAATTGAGAATTTATTGACACATAAATTGGTTACTTTTAAGGTTCAAGGGTGTTGAGTTGGCGGGCTGAGAGAAACTGGCGGCAGAGAGAGGGGCTGGTGGCAGCGATCTGCAAGGGAACTCAGAGAATCTGGCCCTGCTGGAGAGTTGGCAGACAGACAGACCTCCGAGCTGAGATCGCCCAGCTGGAGCCCTCTGGTCCACTAATGCCAGCACTAGCGCAGGAATGGGCTGATTCTCTTTTTTAATATTTACCGAAACAGCTTACTTTTCATTTGTCTTTGTTTTTTGATGCAGAGTCTCACTATGTTGGCTGGTGATGCCGTTTATTGCATATTAGTCAGTTTTTTACTTAATCTCGCAGTGACATGTATGCATTCCTTTCCCCATTGATTTTTATAACAAGTCATGTTTCTAATTCCCTCTCTGTTGCAGTGACATGATGCTCATGCGACAAAAAGCAACACTGGGGTAGGGTGCTTATTTCAGCTTCCAGGTCACAGTCCATCATGGAGGGAAGTCAGACCTCAAGCAGGAACTGGAAGTGGAAAACATGGAGGAGTGTTGCTTCGTGACTGGAAGACTTGGAGACTTGTACTTAGCTATTTTATACAGCCAAGACTCAAATGCCCAGAGAACAGGCCACCCTCAGAGGGCTGGATCCCTGCTACAGCAATTAACCATCAAGACACTCTCCCACAGGCCAAACAGATCTGGGAACTCCATCACTTGAGACTGTCTTGCTGGGTGACTCTAGACCAGTGGTTCTCAACCTTCCTAAGTCTTCAACCCTTTAACACTGTTCCTCAGGCTATGATGACCTTCAACCATAAAATTATTTTTGTTGCTATTTCACAACTGTAATTTTGCTACTGTTGTGAATCGTCATATAAATATCTGTGTTTGCTGATGGTTATAGGTGACCCCTGTGGAAGGGTCATTCAACCCCCATAGGAGTCACAACCTACAGGTTGAAAACTGATGCTGTAGGCTGTGTCAAGTTGACAGTTAATGCTACCTAGGGAAAAGCAATTTTCCATAGTTTCAATGCACTCATGGTTTCAATACTTTTCTGTCTAATGATTCAGTCCTGTCAGCTTCCTTTGTCTGACAAGCCGCCCCAGAACAAAACAGCTTAAAACAAGAGCTGTTTCCTGAGTTCATGATTCTGCGTGTTGTCAGGCTCTGGTGTGCCATGGCCTGACCCCTGTCGGCTGGGCTCTGTGTAGCAGGACACATGACAGCCCCGTGCTCTTGCGCTGTGCCTGCTGACTGGCCAGCTGCAGACCAGAGCAAGAGGGACAGTTGGCTCCTGTGTTTCTGGTCATCCAGCAGACTGATCCAGGCTTCTGACATGATAATTGTTGGTTTCCAAGTTCAGCAAGTGACGATAAGAACATATAATGTCTGTCTTTTTTCCACACCCTGCTTGTATCTTGTCCTGATGGTCAAAGCACATCAGCTGGCCAGGCAGAAGGCACGGGCACCGAGAAATAAACGCTAGGCACGAGGAAGTGCAGACAAGTTGGGGAGCGACTTCTGTACCAATTCACCAGATGTCGTTCATGACTTGAATGATGTTTGCCAATTGCTAACAAATAACTTCGGAGGTTACGTTCTTCCAGGATGAAGACATAAACCAGTTACCCTGTAAAAGGAAATATTGGGAGAAGTATTTTTAAAAGCCGTGGAGGGAAGAGGACCCCTAGCAGAGGGGACAGAATGTATAAAGATGTGGAAGCCAGGCAGCCAAGGCTCCTCCCCGCCGTGACACAAAAAGAAAGCAGGCCTTCCTTGACTGGAAACATCTGTTCCATGCAGGTGACGTTCACTCAAGCACCTCATGCTATGATCTGATTTCACTTTCAGCAGCTCTCATGTCTGCCCTGCTCAAAAGATTGGCGACAAACCCCAGAGACAGTGTGTTTGACTTAGGACTGAGTCTAACAAGCATCACAATCTGCAAGGACAAGAGGACTCGGAGGCCTCTAGCAAACAAGGATTCCTTAGAGGTGAAAAGGGAGGTTCTACAAGGAAGGAAAGAGGTTGAAAGGCGTTGTGTTGAAGAAGAGGGGCAAGAAATGAGTAATTATCCGGGAATAGGGAGGGCACACAGCTGGGGAAAACAAAACACAGACCAGGGGACCTAGGCAGAGTGTCACAGTTGGGACCTTGTTCTAGAAACCAACACTGTACAGACCACCTTCACTCAGACCATATACCTGTCGTGCTTCACTGGATCATGTGACCACTCAAGCACTTCCACTCAAGTGGCCACGATGATGTCAGTCACTCCACTAGCTAACAGTGGAGTTTGTCCAGGGGTGTTTCTTGCATTTTTAAGACCTTATCAACAAAGCCCACCCTTCACTTTCGATCAGCCTAAATATTGGGCAGCTGGGGATCCAGGGTGTCGGGGGATGGTAAAATGTGTGGAGTCCCTGTCACCTTATTCCTGTTCTCTAGGACTGAGAGTAGCACTAACAAGACAGGAGTCACTGAAAAGCCCTGGCTTTTTCTGCCTGTGAGAACGAGGGCCAGCTCAACGCATTATTGACTCACTTGGACCATACTGCTCTGAAATGTTTGCATGTACTGGCACTGGTTGAGTCATACGGTATAAATGTTCACATGTCAGATGTGCTTTTCTTAAGCCCCATAGAAAGAAAGAAAACTCAGTGTAAGCCTTACAAGAAAATCTAAGCTGCAATGTCGTGGTTTGGTTTCCTTCGGTTAGAAGTCTCTGCTTCCTTAATTGACGGCCAGTTTTTACAATTACCCTCCCTGACATCTACATCTCCCTAAAGTGACTTGCAAAGAGTGGGCCCACCGAGGGGTGGAGAAAGGCAGGAAATGTGACACCACCTCCCCACCCCACCCCCACCCCAGAAAACCCAAAGGAGGTCGGCGGAGCCTGGGATGACAGAAAGAAGAGCTCCGGAGCTAATTAAGTCTGCAGAGGAGCCAAAGAGGCCTCCTTCCTGGTTCACTGCCAGACACAAAGCTTTTTGATGCTGCTCGTAAATCTGAGCGCGCCAGGCCAAAGAGGATTTTGATTACAATAACTAAAAATATTCAAAGAAAGAACGAAAAGAAGGGGCTCAGAAAAGATGGACTCTGCCAACCGACTGTGCACGGATAGAAGGGTGCACGGCCTCAAATCTTGATAGTTAGATGATTCTTTCCATAAATAATTGCATTTAACCATAAGCAGATCGAAAATCATCAGCCCCGCAGCGGCACCGCACCCCCCCCTTCCCCGCCACCTAGTGACTGTGCCGTGAAGCTTGCGCCATCTCGTGTCCAATCCTGGATTCACAAGCATTGGTTTAGCTTTAGCAAATTTTGAACCGTGCCCTTGGCTTTGTTTTCAACACAACGTTCCTGTAAGAATGTGCCCATTTTGGGGTCGCTACGAGAGACTGGCACATATAATTCTAACAATTTCTTTCTGGCATTCGTATAGCCTTTGGAGATTTACAAAGCCCTTTTGCACATAGATTTTACAACCATGGGCCAGCAGCAGGTGGGAAGTCATAATTACTTTCACTTTACCAAGGAATAGAATCAGGATTGAAAAGACCCAGAAACCTGCTCAAGGTCAAAGGTATCAGGACGACAGAACTAAGTACTAAACCCCCTAGAGTCCAAGGTTAGGGAGATTTTCTTTAATTCCCGGTAAAATGTCTTGATCCTCACAAATACTGTGAAGCACAGTCCTGGCCGAAGTTCATCGCCTGCAGGACCTCTGAAGCATACCGATGTCGGGTTCCGTGTCCAGAGTCACACTTAGCCACTGTAGGGAGATGCTTGCACACCAGCATTGTAGGAGGTCTCCTGGGAGGCTAAAGTGTACTTGAGGTTGAAATCCGTGTTATCAGTGAAATAAAATAGAAGCATAGAAAAGTTATGCTTACATTTCAGAGAACTTTATGCCCATTAAAACCTGGGGGGAGTCCCATAAACAACCATCAAAACCAGACACTATTGTGGATGCCAACAAGAGCTTGCTGACAGGAGCCTGATATAGCTGTCTCCTGAGAGGCTCTGACAGTGCCTGACAAACACAAAAATGGATGCTCACGGCCATCTGTTGAACAGAGCACAGGGTCCCCAATGAAGGAGCTAGAGAAAGTACCCAAGGAGCTGAAGGGGTTTACAGCCCCATAAGAGGAACAACAATATGAACTAAACAGTATTCCCAGAGCTCCCTGGGACTAAACCACCAACCAATATGGTGGGACTCATGGCTCCAGCTGCATATGTAGCAGAGGATGGCCTAGACAGTCATCAATGGGAGGAGAGGCCCTTGGTCCTGTGAAGGTTATATGCCCCAGTATAGGGGAATGCTAGGGCTGGGAAGCAGGAGTGGGTGGATTATTGAGCAGGGGGGGCGGGGGGGGGAATAGGGGTTTTTTTTGGAGGGGAAACTAGGAAGGGGGATAACATTTGAAATGTAAATAAAGAAAATATCTAATAAAAATAAATAAAATTTTAAAAACCCTGGGGGCACACCAGGGACCATCCATAATGTCACAGGGGACGAACCTGAAAGTATCATTGTGATTCCCTTTTCCTCAACACACAGGAGAGAGAGAGAGAGAGAGAGAGAGAGAGAGAGACTCAATACATAATGGATGCACACTGCTTTTCTGAGCTGGACATCCCCCCTTTTCTAACTAACCTGTACCCACACCTAAGCAGGAGATCACCAGGTCCCAGGGTTATTGGGTCTCCTGGACATCTCATGGCCTTTTCAGCTATCAGGACTCAAAAGAATGTTGAGGACCATGAAGCTCTGAAAGTCCTAAGTCAGCCAGCCAGAAAATGGGAGCAACGGCATTTCAAGTTCCTTTTGTACAAGTTGTGGCACATATTTTTTTGAGCAATGCATTTTGTTGATTGTGTTAAAGTCAAGGCTACAGTCATATACCTGATGCTCTCCCCAGACCTGGGTGGCAGAGCCCTGGTCCACTAGAACCGAAGATGGCCACACTTGTTCTGATGGCAGTGATGCTGGAGTAAATGAAGGCAGCTGCGTGTCCAAGTTCACCTAGCAGGGTTTCAGGTCCCCTGGGCATGAATTCAGAGCAGTCATTTATTCCACTAATATTTATCAAATACTCTGTGCCAGGTACTGGGTACACAGCAGTGGACCACACAGGCAAAGTTCAGAGAGATGTCATTCCAGTCAGTGAAGAGACAGAGGAACAAGATGGCTACTCATTTGCATATGAACACACACACACACACACACACACACACACACACACACACACGATTGGTACTCAAGAAAAGACAAGTTAATAAAAAGATGGCAGGAAGTGTTAGGATCTGAGAGTGGCAGAGCCCATACTGACTAAAGTCAATGAGGGGGCAGCATGGAAATATCTGGATGCAGGACAGAAACAGCAGGTGCAAAGACCCTGTGGTAGCCATGAGCCCAAGGCATTCAAGAAAGAGCAACCAGATGAGATCCGTGGAGGAAGAAACATAGGAGAACCTTTTGAGGCCTTGACTTTTACTCTGAGCATCATGAGCCACTTGGAGGAAGCATGTGGAGACGGGGGAAATGAGTGGGAAGGCTGGGCACACCCAGGAATGCCATGGTGCAAGGTTTCCCACTTACAGCCACTGTATAACTGAACTATGATAGCTTATAATAATAGAAATCATTTGACACAGACTTGCCACTTGGGCAGGGTGCATTCAGCTGGGGTACCTCATCTCTGTTGCACACAGTCTGGAGAGCGTGGGCTGGAGTCATCTGGACCCTCACTCTCTCACGCTGCTGGGGCATGATGCAAGCTGCTGGCTCGGGCCCACGTCAGTGCATCTGCAGGTCACTAATGTGCACCGTGAGCTTCCTTACATGGTAGCAGTGCTCAAAGTCAGCGGGCATCTCTCCTGGCAGGTCATTCATGGTCTCAGGGAGCAAACACGTAAACCCCACCTGGAAACCAAGGAAGTGGCAAGGCTCCCGGCCTTAGGAACGTTTGGGAAGCCCAGTGCATACAGGTGGAGAAAATCTGCACACACACACTTCACACAGGCACATGTTAGAGAGATCAATAACCTAAGATGTCACTTTTCCAACAGGCCAGATTATAGAGGGCCAGGATCCCACTAAAGGCTTCCGTGCTGAGGACCACTTCTGTGCTGTGGAGAGTGGATGTTGATTCTCTAGCCATCCCTGACACATCATCTGGTTCTATCTCAGAAGAATGGACACTTGGCAGAAACATATTGAAGACACATCTTGATACTTCCAAACTCTTCCAATATCATGGGCTCACGAGTCAGTCCAGTCAAGTGTGTGTGTTTGGAAACACTGACTGATAACTCTGTGCCTCCATTATCTTCGTCTGTGAATGCGGGCCCTATAGAACTGCTCGCATGCACAGTGCCTTGCACGAAGCCCTTCAGTGGCCAAATATGGTCCTGAGAAGGAGGGCAGTCAAGTAGGACTTGGGCTAACAGCAAGCCTAGTACCACTGAAGCTTCAGTCCTGAAACCTTCTATCCAGAAAGACTATAAAGAGTAATAGGACTGTTAGGAAGGTCAAAGCCAGGCTGTCTGGGACAGCAGCTTTCTCTGGCTGGTGACTAAGAGGCAGGACGGCAGAACTCAGCTCTTCCTGTGTAATTGAATTTCCTCCCAGAGCCAGGGAAGACTTGGGGAGGTTAACCACATCTCCCCAGCTCACACAGCCACAGGCTGCCCTCTGGGCCCTTCGGAGACAGTAACACTTTACCAGAAGCTGCTTCTGCCAACTGCTAGTGGCCCCAGTGACCTGATCAATGATGACAGCTGAGACCCCACTTTCTTCTTCCCCATATCCATGATGGACCACCCACAGGAGAGGCCTTTGGGGGGTTACAGAAGGAATCCTGGAAGTTGGGGAAAGGGTCTCAGTCTCTGATATTTTTTAACCAGATGTTGTTGTTGTTGTTGTTTTTGTTCTGAGGAACTATATCACACATTATAGAATATTTGCAATATCCTGGTCTCTGATCACTAGACACAAGTTAAAACATACCTTCGTCCCCATTCACTGCCCAGAGTGAGAGAGCAAAGTCATCAGGAACTAAGACTACCATACTCTGTGTGTGTGTGTGTGTGTGTGTGTGTGTGTGTGTGTATGTGGTGAGAGGTGCATGTATACACCTGTGCATAGAAGTGAAGCAAGGAAATACACCCCTGTGAGAATTGACTCCATACATTCAAGAAAAAATAAGAAAAAAATGTTTTTAATAGTAGTGATATTATTATTATTGTTACTACTATTTTCATGCCCAAACAGAAATTTTTGCTGACTTTTATAGACCTTGAACTTATGCATTCTATACACACACTGTCATCCTTAAATCTCTTTCACATTTCACTTAGAACAATTTAAACAGCGACAGGAGACTTCGAGTCTGGCCGCTCGGCAGATGGGAGAGCTATACAGCACGGGTATTACCAAGGCTGTCCTTAAGCACACCAGGGTTGTTCTTTTCAAACAGTTGTTACCCACAGTCATCTTGCCCATCTGGTAGAAATATGCTTTACTTAAGAAGAGAACCAGGGACTTTATGGCAGGCCAGGAGTTAACAATGGTCATCACTCTGGACTGCTCTCTTGAGCCGTCCATTGTAGACACTTACAGAAGCGTTAACCTCGGTAGCATCCTAAACTTCATTTATATTTTTGGTTACCAGAAAAAATGCAAATTAAAACAATTACAATGTACTTTTGCATATGCAACTGTTAAATATTGGCCTTAAATAGTAATGCCTAATTGTGGGAAGAACGCTTATCAACTGAGCCATCTTCTCAGTACTACACTGTGCAGGATTTTAAAGCTACTCTAAGTTTTAGCCACCACAATCAGATAAGAAAATGAATGGAGCTCATTGATACTACATTGACTTTCTGATGGAGTGAGGAATTAAAAGTTTAAAAGGCTCAAAGGATTAAAAGATACAAAGCAAAAACTTCCATGTGTGAAAGATAAAGTCCACATGAGCGTATGTGACATGACTAGTCTACATACTAAATAGCATATGAAGGATCCATAACAGTATATTATTAACTTTCATCTATACATAATAAAAGACTACTATCCCAATTAAAGTCAAGAATAGATGGGGCTGGAGAGATGGCTCAGCGGTTAAGAGCACTGACTGCTCTTCTGAAGGTCCCGAGTTCAATTCCCAGCAACCACATGGTGGCTCACAACCATCCGTAACAAGAACTGGTGCCCTCTTCTGGAGTGTGTGAAATACAGCTACAGTGTACTTACATATAATAAATAAATAAATCTTTTAAAAAAAAAGAATAGATATGACATAGTATGCACAAAATAAGAAAAGTAAGAAAATGATATGGTTTAAAGCGTCCGATATGTTTGGTTACCAGGAAAACACAAATTAAAACAATTACAATGTACCTTTGTGTATGCAACTGTCAAAGATTGATTTTAAATAATAATGTTTAATTGTGGGAAGAATGTGAAAAACCTGGCACTGGGGATGAGAACTGATGTGATTTTAGCTTTCCAAAGGAGAGTCTGATGTTAAAAAGCACAAAGATAACAGAAATGTATCATCAGGACATAGGACACTGGACATAGCTGCACATGCCTGTAATCCCAGCTCTGGAGAGATAGAGGCAGGAAGACCAGGAGTTCAAGGCCAGCCTTGACAATGTAGAAAGTTCAGATCCAGTCTGGGCTACATGAGATGCTATCTTAAAAAGCAAAACAAATGAACAAAAATGTAGCACGCCCCTCACAGCAGGAGATGCCAGTGGCACTAAAGATGCAAAGTCCACATCGGTGTGGTGTTTCTAAGTCCACTAAGCCAGCCGTATGAGTTCAGGCAAGACACTTCTGCTTTCTATGCTTTGGGTTAGCTATCGGTAGGTTAGAAGGAATGGTGGTTCTTGCCTTACAGTTACTGTGTAAGAGTTGAGATCATGCTTGTGAGGCAGTGATGGAGGTTATTTCTCCTTAGGTTTGCAACGAGATGTGAAACCTTCACAGATACACTTGACAAGAGCCAAGCACTCCGTAATCATAGATGTGGTGATGCACACACATGGACCACATGCAAATCAGTGCATCCTGGGCGTGTGGGGAGGTCACAGATAGGTCAGAGATACTTATTGGTCTCTCCCAGAAATTGCTTTTCTAGATAGGCTCACCTGTATCTCTTCACCTGCAGAGACCACCTGACACAGACCACATTCTCCTCCTATAGGCTACGCAGGGCTGGTCTTCACCTCTAGCCTACCTGATGGGTAGACTTGATATCATTTTCAGCACTAGTCATGGGCACTTACAAGATGGCATATTGGTGTCAATTCGAAGTGTTTGGGGAGGTCACTTAAGTCCAGCTGAGAATGTTCTCTTTGAAGTTAATGTAGGACAGCATGCCAGAATCTCATAAACTTTGAGGACACACAGTTCTGAAGTAGGGCAGAGATGAGATTGCTAACTGTCCAGCCACCTCTCCTGACTCCTGGTCTAAATGGATCTGTTTATTATGGGATGTCCATAGCATTATAATTTTAAGTATAATGTTAAATTTGTTGTAACAATAAGGGCTTGTTTGTTTGTTTGTTTGTTTGTTTTTGAGACAGTCTTGCTATACAGTCCAGGCCAACTATGAACTGGAAACCCTCCTCTTGCCTCAGACACAAATGCTAGGATAATGGAAAAGAGGCGGCACATCTGCCTGTTGCTGCTGTTTTGAGACAGGGGTCTCCCTTATGTATGCCAGGATGGCCTCAAATTCACAACCCTCCTACTTCAGCTTCTCAAGTGTTGGAATTGCAGATGTATGCCATGGTGCACAGCCAGAAAGGGTGTGGCCCATCTAAACGTACCTCAGGTCTCTCTCTTGAGCTATATTCAAGGCCACTTCATCTGACAACAAGGCCCTTTACCAAGAGGGTAAATGGGAAGGATTTCTAAATCCATCTGACCTCTGACCTCCAACTCCAGCAACATCTCAACTATTGGCAGATGTGTTCCAAGGGGAGATAGGGGGTTACAAGGCTGGGATCTGGCATTCAGGACAGAGCTGTCCAATAGCAGCCCTTGGGAGCATTAGTGTGCTGTGTCCTGATATAATAATGGTAGCTAACAACCAATAGGGAGTATTAAAGTGGAGGCTGGTGGGACCAGTGGGTTTCATCTTCTTTAATTTTAACTAGTATTGAAATGACCACGTGTAGCTTGTGATGACCCTATTGGGCCATTTGCTGTAGGTAAGGACACAGGCTCTGGACCTAGGTTGCCTAGGTCTGCATCACAGCTGCTCTCCCAGTTACTCTGAATATTGGACAACCCCATGCCTCAGTTTCCAAAACCTATGGAATGGGCATACTCTTAGCACAGAGCTTCTTGGGAGGGTTACATGACTCTGTGAGCACTGTGCTCAGCACAGTCAGTGGGAGGCTTCTGTTGCTCTGCAGGATACCCCACCTCCTTTTCCTTCATTATTCTGCTCTCCTCTCTCCCCATTTCTGCTCTGGGAGATTAGCCTGGATGAGTCAGGTTAGTGCATCTGTCTCTCAGGTTTCCGGTTGGGTGTAGTCCCATGAGAGGCACTGGCACAGCACAGAGCTGGAGAGGAAAGACGTCTGGCTCCTTCTTCTCTGCTCTCCTCCTTGCCTGGCAGTCATGCTCTCCTCTTCCTTTGCCTCTGAGTTTAGGCTCCATCATCCTGCTGCTCAGCCTAGAGTTGGCAGGAATCAGCTCCTGACTTGTTAGCCATGGTTTCTTGTCATCCTGCCCCACTGTGTTAGACAGTACCTTTCCCGGACCTCCAGGTCTTGGCCTTAGGGTGCTTTCTGACCAGTAGGTCTCAGGGAATTACTGATACATTGTTACATCTGTGCCAGTATTCAAACCAAATTGCTGGCTGCACTGGCTGTCTCTTCTTGATGTCTTAAGTCTTATTAACTGGCCCTAGCTGGTCGACTCAGAGCTTGTAGAAGTGGGAAGATGATTGACAGAGAAGACAAATGTGTTTTCTCTACAAGAATCCTTGCCCTCTGGAAACAAGCACACTCGCTTCCCTAGCAAACTTATGTCAGAGAACTTTTCTGCTGTGCCTTGTACCGTGACAATAAAACCCTGAATCTACCTTCACTGCTCCAGTAGGAGCAGCACCCTCACCCCCACCCACCTACCCCTCCCACCCCTAGAGTCAGCCAGGGATTGATGATGTCTCCCTAGTGAATGAACACCAGCTGTGTCTCTGCCAATATTAGGTCTCCCAGGTGGGAAAGATGACCAAGATCAAGGGCTTGTTGCTAGGTGCTTGGGGTGGAGGCAAGGGTGGAATTAAAGATAATTAAGGGAAAGTGTCTTAGTCAGGGTTTCTATTTCTGCACAAAACATCACGACTGAGAAACAAGTTGGGGAGGAAAGGGTTTATTCAGCTTACACTTCCACACTGCTGTTCATCACCAAAGTCAGGACTGGACTCAAGCAGGCCAGGAAGCAGGAGCTGATGCAGAGGCCATGGAGGGATGTTCCTTACTGGCTTGCTTCCCCTGACTTGCTCAGCTTGCTTTCTTATAGAACCCAAGACTACTTGCCCAGGTATGGCACAACCCACAAGGGGCCCTCTCAGCTTGATCTCTAATTAAGAAAATGCCTTAGAGCTGGATCTCATGGAGGCATTTCCTCAACTGAAGCTCCTTTCTCTGTGATAACTCCAGCTGTGTCAAGTTGACACAAAACCAGCCAGTACAGAAAGCCGGAAGAAGAGAAGATTTGGGGCATAGAGTGGCTGATTCTCTGTGTCAGCAAACATTTACTCTGCAAAGTGCTTTTGTGAGGGTTTGTACTTTCAGGTGGCAAAGGAGTCAACTTTGGTAGGTTTAAGGAGAAAGTAGTTAATTCGGAGTATATTTAGTGGGCTCCCTAATGACCATAAACACTGGGGAGCCAGTTTCTGAACACAGAAAGCAGACAGGGAAGCTAAGCCAAGTTATATCAAAGGTCTTGCCAGTAAACCCTTGGATCCCCTGTCACTCCACTCACTGGTCTGCAGATGTCACTATGAATGTCAACCCTTCTGCTTCTCTTAACTAGCTCCTGATTTAACACCCCAGGCATGTATATCAGCTTGGCTGACACTGGACCACGTGGCTGAGTTCCCTGTGCCAGGGAAATGGAAAAGCAGTACCTAGACCTCTGGTCCTTTGGGTCCATTGGATAATGGGCAATGTTTTCCATTAAGATGCTTGGCAGGGGCTAGTAAGATAGTTCAGCAGGTAAAGGCATTTGTCACCAAGCCTGACAACCTGAATTAAAGTCCTAGGACCCACAGACTGGAAGGAGATCACACACACACACACACACACACACACACACACACACACACAGAGAGAGAGAGAGAGAGAGAGAGAGAGTTTTGTTTAGCTCTAAAAGATCAAAATTGTGACATTTCTAGCAAAGTGTATGTAACTGGAGATCATCACATTAGGTAAAATATCCCAGAAAGACATATATTACATATTTTGTCTCATACGTGGAATCTAGATTACAGTGTGTGTGTGTGTGTGTGTGAGAGAGAGAGAGAGAGAGAGAGAGAGAGAGAGAGAGAGAGAGAGATATTGGAGTATATTGTGAACATGTGGGCAATATCATAAGGAATTCTGTTCTTTTACACAAATATTATTATACAGGAGAAACAGTCTAGAAGTCGCTGAGAAAGAACTTCCACCATCATGGTCACTTCAGGTGACACTAGACAGGTAGGCATCAGCTTTGCTACTCATTGGGATTGAAATGACAAGATGGAGGCATCTGTGCTTTGTTGACGCTCATTAAGAAGAAGCTACTTCTCCCAGGCAGTGGTAGTGCATATCTTTAATCTCAGCTCTTGAGAAACAGAGGCAAACTCTCTGATCTTATCTTATCTACAATCTTATCTACAGAGTGAGTTTCTGGGCAGCCAGAGCTATAGAGAGAAATCCTGTCTCAAAAAAACCAAGAGAGAGAGACAAAGAAAGAGAGATGTGGAGAAAGAGGAGGAGGAAGAGGAAGAGGAGGAGGAGGGGGAGGAAGAGGAAGAGGAGGAGGAAGAGGAGGAAGAGGAGGAGGAAGAGGAGGAGGAAGAGGAGGAGGAGGAGGAGCAGGAGGAGGAGGAGGAGGAGGAGGAGGAGGAGGAGGAGGAGAAGCAACTAGAATACTGCTGCTTGGTCCAAAACCTAGAATCTAAGTTCTACCTTTGGCCCTGGATAGACACTTGGCATTCTAAGATACCCAAAAATATTACTATTATCTCCTCTTTTATACTAACTCTTTATTTAAGAGTTAACGCAATTTGTCCTGTCAATCACTCCAGTCCATGCACCAAGGAAAACTGACTCACCTGCAGATGTGCTAATGAGAAGAAAGGACTAATTATTCCGTAACTGAGTATTGGGGGCCAGCCACAGCATCCAGTACTAAGGCAGGCAGTAAAGGGGTATGGAATTATTGATTGGGACCAAAAGCTGCTTACTTTTGGCAGTTTATATTTGCTTTAACTCTTTGCTATCCCGGGGTCAAAAGCCACTGGCTTCTGGTAATTTAATTCTTTCTGGTGGCAGCAGAGGATTAAGGAAAAAAAGGCTTAGTTACTGGGGCTCTTTTTCTCTCTGATCCAAAGGCCAGCACTGGCTAGGCAAGAGGCTAGGAGTTGGTTAACTCTTGATGAGCCAGTGAGAAAAGAAAGGAAAGAAAGTCATTTACACAGACAACATGCACACCAGATGAAGCATAAGTGGCCAAACTTGATTATTGTGTGCAACTTTTTAAAACATTTTAGATAAAAAGTTTTCTCTGTAAGAAAGAATTACCTCATAGATAAAATGTTACATAAAAGGGGAGTTACAGAAGGATGTCCATAAGTAAGTTCAAAGCTGTGTTTCATTCTATAAGCTCATTACAAGCTCAAAGCAACAGTTGCACATGGCCTTGCTTTATCATAATGCACACCCATGGCTTCATCCTCCCACCTGACCTAGGATGAATGTTTTTCCCTGATCCCAAAATTTGTCCTAAGCCTATTTCTCTTCTTAGTGTAATTTATGAAAGCTATGAGAAGGGGGACATCCTATTTTTGATTCTTTATTATATCTTTCTGGCAAAACAACTAAGACATCTCCTTAAACTTTCTTCCTAATAGTATTTTAATAAAATTAGGAATTCTATAAGGTCATTAATTCATCTAAACAGCATTCATTTATGAAAGTTCATTTTTATGTTGATCTGCAGGAACTTTGACCACTAGGGTGGGCTGATGCCCAGGAGTCATTACGCTATGTAATAATGACAGGAAAGGCATCTCGGCAGCAGGAAGCAATCTTAGGATGAAGTTTCTGGGGCTGTGCCTCTCCACAGTGTACCCATTGCAGCCATGCAAAATGGTGGGTCATCTCCAGGAAATTCATGTCTTTTCCACAGCCTTTCCTAGATGGTTTCTGTCAACTCAGATAATGTTCATATCCTTGCAGAAGCCCCTCTATTGAGGCAGACACTTACAATGTGTCCATGAGGTAGCACTGCAGGACCTGCCCACCGTTATGACCAGTAAGTCTTCAGGGCTAATGTCTGTGTGCCTGAGGATCAATTGGTGTCATAAAAGTAAAACCACACTATTTCAAAAGACTGGTTTCAGAGGCTCTGATAGGCCTAGGAAAACCCATGAATCTAATTCCCTACACTATAGACACCTAAGCAGACTCCAGCACTGCACAGAAGGTACCCTGGGGACATCAGGATGCTGTAATCTAGGTCAAGGAGGTGAGCTAAGACTTGAAGGAAGTAAAGCAGAAGGAAAGGGGATAAGGTAATCCAACGCCCACTGTGAGATCTAGTGGATGAAGTTCTCCAACTCCCACTGTGAGATCTAACGCAGGCATCACACAGAGGAACCAAAGGAACAGATGGCAGGAGCTCACGGCACTGGAAACAGGTGAGCATGGGAGGCGTACAGGATTGTCTCCATCATTCCAAAATAATTCATTTTGACCCCTTGACTCAATATTTTTCAGATGACTCACTAGCAGATTGTGAAATCAATTTAGTGGATTCTTACAGGCAGCTTTCAAAAGCGACAGAGACCAAAAATGCAGGTTTAGTATTGATTCATGTAAAGTTTTGCTTCCTTTATATAAATAAGAGCGTTAGAAAACTCGACTTCAGTCTTTGAAGAGTCTTACAGTAGGTTAAAGTTCCAGGAAGTTGAAAGCCATGTCATAGGCAGCACAGAGCTGTTTGACACTTTTCAAGAAGTGTTTGGACAAGGATAGGATGGGATTTGCAGCCTGCAGCCCTCATGATGCTGCAGGTTCCATGGACAGTCCCGGAGGATAAGCCCAAGGGACGCATGTCAGCGGAAGACTGGGAATTAACAGAGGGGCTCAACTGATGCTCTTATTGAGAGGAGTGGGGAGCTAGAGCCAAAAGTGTAAAAGGGGGTACAACTGCACTGAAGACTCAGAGGAAAAGACTCTGTTCCCAGTATAGCCAGAAGGATGAAGATGCCTGACCTGAGCTGGGCCCTGGAGGTCATGTATATTTATTTACCTGTGGGGGAAACATATATACGTGTGTGTGTGTGTGTGTGTGTGTGTGTGTAAGCAGACATAGTACCCAGGAACATCTCTAGAGCTCTATCCATTGGGCACAGTGCACCTACCCCAAGCCAAGTTCATCCAATACTGACCCCAAAATAGAGCCTTGAGTAGAGAGGCCCAGGACCAATCCACCCCGTGACCCTGACAAGTTGCTTCGTTTGTCTGGGACCTAAGAACTGGCTCTTAGATCTCCACTGAATCTGTGAGCCTCCCTCCACCTTTCCTCACAAGTCCTTAGGCTGAATTTCCATTTCCTTACTCCCACATAGCAAAAGGCATTTTCTTAGCACCCAAGAACACCTGAGAGATAAGCAGCATTCACACGGTTGGCCTCATAACGCTCATGTGGCAGGATTTAGGAGGTAGTTTCAAACCACCATGCAGACTACTGAGCACTGAACAGTGTGAATAGTAGGAGTTTGGCACCACCACCACCCTCACCTCTAGGCCCTTCACATACCATGCATCCATGTTCTCCTTATGAAATACATGATCTGGTGCTAAAGGCAGCTGCCTGCAGAACAACCATGCATTACACCCTATGATAACCCCAGCACAGTGAGAGGCACACGAGAAGGCTGAGGCAAATGGTGGTGGGGTTTATATTGAGTTCCCCAGAAGACAGAAGGATGCTGACCAAGCTGAGGGCCTGGCATGAACCTTGGCCAGAAACATCTGCTGCTCTGCTGGGCTACGTGGTCATTGCAAACAGCCTGACTTGTAGAAAAGAGATGGGGAGAGATGACGCCCTTCCTTGAGGATTTGGATCTTAACTACAAGGGGCTATGAAAACCAAGGGAAAGACTTGAATGATACCTGAAAAGTATGCATCTGGGGATTTTCCAGGCTGTCCAGCTAGAGCAAGGAGAAAATCATAGACTTGGTGCTCACACATGTGAGGTACAAAGTGTCTATCTCAAAGCCTCTCTGACCTCTAGCAAGAGCGATAGGTAGGTCAGCCTGCACGTTCCCACCCCCTTATGCTTCCCCTGGGTACTCATTCCTTCCCTGCCCATCTCACTAAACCTTATCAAATCTGAAAGGACAAGGACAGCATCTTGTTTCCTTTGTTCTTCATATACCACCCAGTGGCTACTCTGTAACTGCGGAATGGATGAACGATCTGTCTTCCTTCCGGTTCATGTCCCTTCCTTTCTCCCCACTGGCAGGTCAGACTCAGGTATTCTGTACTCTCTGCCACACCGCTGAGCCTGGTTCCTCCGGGGACTCTGTGTAGGGCATTTGTTTACCCTGGAGATAAGTAGAGCCTAGGACTGGTCAAGTGAGCTGGGCACAACTTGGCTAGGAGCCAGGCAGCAGTGGAAAATTCCACTGGCACCAAGCCTGCTGGGCCACAGCGCACACAGGAAGCTACTAAGAGTGGAAGTGGAGAAAAACCTACATTTTTTCTTTTCCGTGGGTCTGTATCTTCCCACCCCAGCCCATCTGTCCCAACCCTTTTAAAAACTAAAAAGGGGATCCTGAACTTCTTTTTTAGAGTGCACCAGAAAGTATCCCCTTTAGACCTCATGAAGCAGATGGTCTCTGTCACAGCCACTCAGCTCTGTCCCTTGTAGCAGAAACGCAATGGGTGAAACACATCAGTGTATGGACGGTGGGTTTCAACTAACTTGATTAGGCTTCAGGGTGTGCACTTCAGAACGTAGTTAGTAGACTGCCAAACCTCTGGGCACTGTCCACCCTAAGCCCTCCTCCCACCTAAGATCCCTAGCAATGGTTCTCAACCAGGGTGATTTTGCCACCGACGCCCCCACTCCCCATAGGAGACATTTGGCAGTGTCTGGAGATCTTTCTAGTCCCCACATGCCATGGAAAGCTATTGCTGGCATCTAGTGGGTAGAGTCTGTTACTGAATGTTTTAGGGTACAAATCTGGTCTACAGGAGTCTTAAGAAGATAGCTTCATTCACTTCTCAGTATGCCAATTAACAAACCGAGTACCAATAAACAGGGGGAGATGGTCGATTTGATGTGGTTACATTGGGAAGAAGAGTCAACAAAGAGGTCCAGGGGTCCAGTGCTGACACTTAAAAGGAGACGTGCATAAGTAAGCAGTTCTAGTCAAGGAATGCCCATCACTGACCCATCATTGTCTGGATTCCTGTCGGTTTTACAAGATGGAGGAATGATGGAGGGAAAAGTTTATTATAGACAAAAGGGAGAGCATTGCCAGAGGCAAGGACACCTGGGAGTGTCCAGAGTGAACATAACCAGACTGTGCTGGGCCGTGTGAACAGAAGAGGGAGGGAAAGGGAGAGGGGAGTGAGGGGAGCCAGGTGCAACATGCAGGAGGCCCAAAAAGAGGACAGATAACCAAAATGGCTGGACTACAAAATAAAGAACATCTGGGGAAAGGGCAGCCCAACCCCTGGGTTGGAGAAATTTAAGGTAAAAAACAAAGTATGCCAACCAGGAGGGCACTGAACAGAGACTGAGGGATGCTGGGAGCCAGCTTTTGCTTTCATATAGTAAGTAGTCACCTTAGCCATTTGTCCTGGGTTTGAGACCGGACAGGTTGGGTTGACCGTCACCTCCACATAATGGGGAAGACTGAAATTCAGAAAGTCTAAGTAACTTCAGCCAAGGCACACAGCAAAGTTTAGATCCAGACTCCTCAGAAACAGGAACCTCTGCCTTTTACTGAAACATGGAAGCATCTGAAATTAGGAGAGACCTCAGCGATATCTTTCATCTGCAGGAGAAAAGTTGACAGGGAGCCATTTGTTGCAGTGACCATGGTATCTCCAGCACCCCTACATTTGGTGGCCTTTCTGCCCATTCCTTCTCTCCATTCTTATAATTGCTCCTTGAGACCATCCAGCTAGAACAAACCACCATTGATCCAGGTTGCAGAGACCCCACCCTAGATGTTGGAGTTCCTTTACAAGTCTCTGCTTTTGCAAGGCTGTAGCAGGAAATTCAAGATAACTTCTCCCTCCCAACCCATCTCTGACCTCGCATCTCTGTCCTACTTTCTGCTAGGTTGCAATATTGTGATCTTTGTGACTCCATCAAAACATGTTTTTTGGGTGACTTATAAAGAGGGCTTCACCACCAGTCACAGCCTTACCAAGGATTTCCTTCGCACCCCACTGTTCCACCCTACCACAAGGCAAGTATCCACTTCCAGAAAGTGCTCCCCTCCCCACTGTCTGGATGATGACAGCATCCTGGCTTGGGACTCATTTAACAACAAATAAGGCTGTATTGGATTAACAACAAATAAGGCCACATTAGATTCACAGGAAACGAGGTTGTATTGGATGCAACCAATATGTATTGCCTGACTATCATCGTTTGCTTTCTGGATGGAAGGAAATTGTCTCATTGGGGCCTGGCTTCCTTAATGGGTAGCTTTTTGCTCATGGGAGCATTAAGTGCCAAGTGTGTGCTGCCAGTTACTCAGGCAACCCCAACTTGGCCAGCAACACAGGGGAAGAAAATCACACATTCTCAGACAGAAGAATTGCTACATTTGCTAGGGACAAAGGGGGCCTGAAAACAGAGTGCTGGTCTGTGTCCTGAAGCAGATGCTCTCTAACTCTTTTTTTCTAAGAAGACTCACACATCTTCAGCCAGCACCACCCACACCGAGAGGTCAGCCCGCAAGTGTGAGGGAGGTACAGAATATCCAGACTGGCCTGATATTCTGAGCCCGTCAGCCCCAAGTTTAGTGCAACACTAACTGCAAACCCTGATGCTGGGACCTACAACTGTGAGGTCTCGGCCAGAGGACTTTTGCAGCCAACCAATGAGGAGAGGATACAGAGGTGAGCGAGCGATTCCTGAATTCATCAACATTCTCTTTGCCTTCAGCATTGGAAATATACCCTTCTCATGTGTGAATGGGACAATTACGGATGCTAAATGGATCCCAGGCACTGCCTTCCTGCCCATATGGAAGGGGGCCGTTTAATTCCCTATGCACTTTCTGAAAGAAATCACTAGCTTTCCTGTGTGTGACTTTCACAGCCAAGCTAAAAGACTCTTCGGAGTCAAGGTCTGTGTTTTCAAATCCTCATAGGAGGTGGCACTGATGGAAGAGATAGAGAGATTGGTCAAGAATGCATACTTCCTGAGGACCTGAGCTCTCATATCAGGAGGCTTACAAGTACTTGTAACTCTAGCATCAGAATGATCAAGTGTTTCTGGCCTTCATGGGCACCTGCACTCACATTCACGCACCCACACACTAATTCACATACATACATATAATTAAAAATAAATTAAATCTATTTAAAAATATTTTATGTCTCAGCCATCCCAGCATTTTTATAAAACACACACACACACATATATACATACGGTGTCCTAAAAAAAAACCACAGAGCCAAGGCACAAGATTTATCTGCTGAGTGAGTAATTGGATAAGTGGATAAATAAATTAATTCCATCTGCATGGAGCATATGCTGGAGAGGAGACCCAGGACAAACCCACTCCTGGGTTCTTTCTCAGGGTTGCAGACCAGAGCTCAGGCTATAACGTTCTGTGAGGGGCACACAGACCAGGATAACCAGGGGTATGAATGGGACCAGAAGATCAAGAGTGCAAACATTTCATACAAAGCCCACAAAGAGCAGGGCACACTCTTTGTTTCCTCTGCTCTTTGTCCACAGTTTGTACTCCCTGGGGCTGCTGTGGGCCTGTGCTGTTGCTAGGCAACTGCCTCCCTGAGCATTACCAGGAAGAAGAGTTTCTCCTTGGTCTGAGAGCACCTGAAAGGGTTGTGAGGGACCAGGTACACCTCACCTGGGTGGTCTCTTAAACTAACTAAGGATTCCTTCTGATCCCTGTCAAGCGGATGAACTCAGATGCCCAGCTTCTCCAGGAAAGAAACAGTCACTCTCAGTCCTGCCAAGATCAGGATGGAGGAAAGTGGATATGCAACAGGATGGTAGTGAGATAGTGACATATTGAGAGAGTTTTGTAGTAGGGGTGGGGGAGATGTAGGAATGGAGGATAGTTCTGTGCTGTGTCCTCCTGAGGGAAATGGAGGAATACTTTCCGTCCTCCTCTGAACCACTGACACCAGAGCTTCTAAACTGGAGCTGACGTGAATTCCTTCACTTCTTGGATACATTTGGCCATATCTGAAGACCGTTTTGACTATCATGCGTTGGAGATCTCTAACCAGCATCAGGTGACTAGAGATGCTCTTTAAGCAACCTTTACAACACACAGAAGAGCAAAACAAAACAAACTGCCCAACCCCGAATGTCATCAGTGCTGAGAAACCTGGCCTAAGAGTGACTGCGGCTTATGGATTATCACCAGCGTCATGGAGCTACATCAAACTGGAGTGCTCTCTAATGTCCATAACTTTGTATCTCTAAGTCTCTGAAGACCCAACCCACACATCACCGCAGTGGATCAGAGGCAGGGATAGGAACAAATAAGAGAGAACAATAATTGGGCACCTACTATGTGCCAGAAGTCCCAATAGAGTAGATACACTACAGTCCTTCACTACTAAAGGGCAAATATAAAACTGTCCTGGGTCCCCCCACACACACACTCCCCCTTTTCCTTTGCCATCAACTGGTTAGACATGCAAGTAGAGAAATTCAAGAATTTGGGAAGTCACTCCTATTCGTTAAGATAAGAGAAATTCAACTTCAGCCGTGCATGAAGGCTTCTGTGGTGTTCACACAGGAATCCACAGAAGGAGAAAGATAATAGGGCTAGGGGAAATGGGAGTGGCCTCAGGCCCTGAAGTTCATCTGGCATCCCATCTGTCAAGTCTAACTTGACATCCAGCCCACCAGTCTGGCTGCCAATCAAATCCTCCAATCAGGCTTCTGGGAGTGAAGTCTTAACTAGGAAGGATTCCTGTTGCTCTTGCTCTCCACAGGCTCTGATGACCACCTCCTCCACCTGGGCTGAGGAAAGAGAAATAGAGAGCAAGTGCTCACCCAAAGGTAAGACTTCCAAGTACCAATCAGACTCAAGAAAGCCAGCCTCACTCTCTCTCATCATGGGGTTTGATATCCCAGACAGAGCATGGGTGTGGTCTCCAGGGTGTTTGGAAAAGTCTATATTCATTCCTATTGCACCTGAGAGATAGATGATGCTGCTCAGTGCAGGGACCTCATCATCCTCCCTTCTTATGTCAGTAGACCTGGAGACGGTATACAGCACATGTAGATGTCTTTTTTTCCCCTGTATCCAGTGTGTGTGTGTGTGTGTGTGTGTGTGTGTGTGTGTGTGTGTGTTGTACATAATGAATTTATGTACATGTGTGGGCATTGGGTGTGCATGTATGCAGATGCCAGAGGTTGATGAAATGAACCATCTTTAATCACTCTTCTACCCTATTCAATGAGGTAAGATGCTCAATCCAAACCAAAGCCACCTCCATAGGTAGTCTCCCTAACCAGCTTGCTCTGGGGAATCCCCAGTCTCTACCTTGTGAAGTTGGGTTAACAGATAACCCACTCAGCATTTACATGATGCACTGGCTAGTTTTATGCCAGGTTTACATAAGTTAGAGTCATCATAGAGGAGGGATCCTCAATTGAGAAAATGTCTCTGTAAGATCATGCTGTAGGCAAGTCATTAAGGCATTTTCTTAATTAGTGATTAATGGGGGTGGGGACTCAGCCCATTGCATGTGCAGCCAACCTTAGGCTGGTAGTTCTGGGTGTTATAAGAAACCAGGCTGAGCAAGCCATGAGGAGCAAGCCAGTAAGTAGCACACACACACACACACACACACACACACACACACACACACACACATTCCATGGCCTCTGCATCAGCTCCTGCCTTCAGGTGCCTGCCCTGTTTGAGTTCCTGTCCTGACTTCCTTCAGTGATGAACAGTGGTGTGGAAGCATGAGCCAAATAAACCCTTCCCTCCCAAAGTTGCTTTGGTGGTGGTGTTTCAACACAACAGTAACCTTAACTAAGACACTTGGCTTCTGGAGATCTAAGCTCTGGTCTTCTCCGGCCTTCATGCTTGTGCAGTAAGTACTTAACCACCGAGAAGTTTGCCCAGCCCATAAAAAAAATGTCTTTCTACATTACCATGACACATGCTTT
Source organism: Mus musculus (assembly GCF_000001635.26). Lineage (NCBI taxonomy): Eukaryota > Metazoa > Chordata > Mammalia > Rodentia > Muridae > Mus > Mus musculus. The sequence goes on from NC_000077.6 coordinate 67,004,444, forward strand.
CAATTCTCACAACTTAAGGCATCGGGGCTTTAATTTTCTTTTTCTGCTAGTCTGTGAGACCAATATTAAATGTTTGGAGGAACTGCTCCAAATGTTTGGAGGAAAGCCGCTGTGGCAGGTTAGCATGCCAGGGAGGCAAACACAAGCAAAGTGTGTGGTGTGGGACTGTTAGGTAAAGCAAAGGAGAGCCACAGTATAGAGCCACAGTATAGTTGAAATAAAGTGCCCCGTCAGTGCTGATGAGGACTGTCCCAAGCCTGGAAGAAAGAGTGTGTGTATGTGTGTGTGTGTGTATATATATATATATATATATATATATATATATATATATATATTCCTTATGGAAAGCATGACCTCAGGCTAGCACATGAGACAATTCAAGGCTGACTGCTGAGAGTCAACTGTGATATAGTTTAGGAGGGCAAACAGCTTCTGTATCCCTGAAGAGGAATCTTGATACAAGCTGTAGCATTTAGCAGCCACTCACTAATGAAGAACAGAACTGGAAATGCCCCATCTCCTACCCTGATGCTTCAGTATAACCTATTCCCTATCACCAAGTCTTAGTCTCATGATGATTGGAAAGATCTTAGTGGTCTAATATTGGCATTCCAAGACACCTTAGGGTGACCTAGCAAACTGCAGGAGTGAGGAATGGACAGAGAAAGAAGCCCCCACCATAGTGTACAGACCTGCCCTGCAAGGTCTGCAGTAACAGAACTCACTCCTGTCATGGGATGTCATGGATGTCATGGGATGTCATGGGATGTCATGGGATGTCATGGGATGGGTTTCCCTGAACTTTACACCTGAACCTAGTACTCTAACTTGGCTTCACTTCACCCTCTGCCCGCCCAACTAGTCCCAATCCAGAGCCTAGACATCCTATCACAACTACATCCTTCCTTTACAACCAGTCGTTGAAATCCTTGAGATGAGCTGGATGCTTCAGCTGTTACCAGTCTTGGACTTAGTTGTTCCTTCACAGAATCCTTAGCTAAACAGGAATCAGATAATTTACAGGTGTCTCATTCACACAGTCCCGGTAGTCTCTAAGCCTTGGCACTCAGTTATTCTTTGTCTTGCACTTACCGGGGCAGCCATATTTGCCATGGGTCAGTTTCTGAAAGTGACAGGCCTTACAGCCACAGTGTAGCACAATGTGGGTGTCTTATGGGGATGCTTTCAAATGGTCACACCCCCTCCGTCATCTTGTTAAAAGAGGCTGGAAGAGAAGGCATAGCTGCAGTTTATTTTACATTGTAGAATGTTAAAGAGCTGAAACAGAGGTGTTGAGATTCAAGCAGGCAAAATGGGGATCTTCAGTGTCACATAAGTAGTCTGTCCAGCGAGGCAAGGCTAAGGTCAGAAAGATGGGCCTGAACCCCATCTCCCTGGGAGTCTCCTGACTCCTGGCCTTGGGCACTTCTGGCAGTGAAGCAGGAAAATGGCCCTACCCAGCCTTGCTTTTTGCAAGAAGCCTCCCATGTCCTTTGGCAGTTCCAATCTTTCCTTCAGCCTTCCAGGTCCCTTCTCTCCCCACCCGCCATGCTCACCCCTGCTCACTGTTCACTTATCTCCCCTAGAAATCTTTTCTAGACTCCCAGACTAGACAATGTATACCCCCATCCCCTTTATCCTCTTAGCCCTGAGAAGAGAGAAGACCCCCTTGTGCCTTCCCTGTAGCTATCAGACTATTAAAGCAATGAGCTCCCAGATGGCACCATTTCCCCAGGAATTTTATGCTGGAGGGAAAAAGAGCTGAAGACCTGGTGCCAACCAGAGGAGGGACATGTTTTCTGAGAAAAGATCCCACACAGTCCTGGAAGCCTATCAGACCACCCACAGGAGAGCCTGGAGCCAAGAAAAGGCTGAATCAGCAAGGGGTGGGACCACACCTTGACCAGGATCGCTAGTGATGCCTTCTTACTCCAATATTAAAATCTGGACCGTGGGGCTGGAGAGATGGCTCAGCGGTTAAGAGCACTGACTGATCCTCCGGAGGTCCTGAGTTCAAATCCCAGCCACCACATGGTGGCTCTCAACCATCCATAATGAGATCTGATGTCTTCTTCTGGTGTTTCGGGAAAACATCCACAGTGTTCTTACATACAATAAACAAATAAATTAAAAAAAAAAAAGCCTAGACCTCAGGTCAGAACCCCAAGGTGGGTTTGGGGTGAAGGTCACTGCATCTCTATTGGTTTCTCTTCCCAGTATGGCCATGCCAAATAAATCTCCTTTTTCTGCTTTTTACTATTTTCCCTTTAGCTGGTATATTGAGAATGTCTTGCGCGTGCTCGACTGGCCAGGAAGAACGACGCTGCAACAGGATCCTTCTGCACACGTTTATTGGGAGAGCTTGATTGTAGAGGCGAAAAGACCCCGAGCCCAGAACTGGTGCTGCTTTTATAGGCCTAGGAGAGGCGTGTCTTACACCCGGATTGGTTATGCACTACACCTCATTTGCATGTTCCTCATCTGATTGGCTACTCTCTCTCAGTACCTCACAGAGCCTCATTATCATACCTCATTTGCATGTCTCACATCTGATTGGTTATACTCTCAGTACCTTACAGAACCTCATTATCATGCCCGGGCCAGGCAGTGTCTTTGCAAAAAACTTTACTGCATATGTACACATTAGTTGTTTGTCCAAACTTATGCGTGGTGGCCAGCAGTAGTCAGTGCCACTCTGCAACGGCACATGTGGCTTCCCACAAGAATGGGTGGCCAACCCTTGCTTATTAGAATTACCAGGGCCCAGTTTTCAAACTAAAACCTGCAGTAACATCAGGAGCCCTGTATTCTTTCTTGCACTTGTGACTATCCTAGTTAAATCTGTACTGTGTAGCTTCCTGTCCAGTGTCTCATTAAAATGTGAGCTTCGTGTGATAGGGGACCGGAGCTGTCTTGGTCACCAGTGTATCCCCAGGAGGAAACAGCTAACCAAGGGTACATTCTGTGTGGCTGTCCTGGTTAGCTTTTCGTCAACTTGACGCAAGCTAGAGTTATCTGGGAAAAGGAACCTCAATAGAGAAAGTGTCTCCATCAAATCACCCGTGGGCAAGTCTGTGGGGGCATAGTCTTGATTAATGATCGATGAATTGATCATAACTGATAATAATCGATAATAATGATGAGGGGGTCCAGCCCACTTTGGGTGATGTCATCCCTGCACAGGTGGTCCTGGGCTGCTTTATAAAGCAGGCTGGTAAATCTGTGGGAAGCAAGCCAGTGATCAGCACTCCTTTATGGCCCCTGCTTCAGTTTCAGCCTTCAGGTTCCTCCCAGACCTGAGTTCCTGTCTTGGGTGGCTTTCCTCACCAATGGACTGTGATCAGAATGTGTAAGCCAAATATAACCCTTTCCTACCCAAGTTGCTTTAGCCAGTGCTTTATCACAGCAACGGAAAGCAGGTAAGACAGTGTGCTAATTCTCCAACTCTCTTATCCCTTGTTCATATCGGATCTCGACTTCTTAGACAAATACCAACAGTCCCAAAGACACTACAGATATCACAAACCTCTCAGAGTCACCACCACCACCCCCCGAAAATCTAAATCCAAAGCAATGATGGGATGATGGCTGTCCTTCCTAAACTGCCTGTGCTCAAAGAGGAAACCTGGGATTTTTTGAGCTTCTGCCAAGCCGAAGGGAGGGCAGGGACCTAAGACAGTTCTGGCTTGGGCCCCAGGCAATGGGGAGAGCAGGAGCACAAATCGCATTAGCACGGTGCTCAGCTGCTGAATTAGAGGTTGCAGCCTGCTCAGCAGCTCTTCCTAATAGGACATTAATGTTCATTCTGAGCAATTACTGTATTTGCAACGGTTTCTTAATGTTCGGCTTCTGGAGCCTCAGAGCTAAGGGCCTGTGTTTCCGGTAACCAGCTCTCTACTAAGGCGGACAGATGAACTTCAGAAAGGCTCTTCCCAGCCGGATCTGGGGAAAGTTCAGCAGCTGGCAGACTCTGTACCTGGCTTCCCTGACCTGATCGCACCCTACAGACTTTCAAGTGAGAGTAGACAGAGGCAGGTAGGTCTTTAGGTGAGCACACACACACACACACACACACACACACACACACACACAAGGTGCCTTCTCGGCAGGTGCTCCCTGCAGTCACCTGCTAAGTGCTCCTGGCAGCATCCAGTCTTCAGCATTCCACTATGGTGCTTATCATTTTTATTTTAATAGCATCTCCCCTCTTGATCATTAGCATAATTAAGATTCTATTGTAGAAGTAGAGCACAGTGTGGAACTGAGCAGATGACATTACCTCTGCACCCACGGGTCACAGTCCCCGGACGCTATCCTATACATAGCCATACATGAAAATAAGTAAATACCAGCCTTACAAACACAGAGCACAATGCCCCAACAGCCTTGTGGTAGTAGGATGGCTGTGGTATGTTGCCATTGCATCTGTAGCTCCTTTCCCAGTGAGATATAGCCTCCAGATGGGGGCATTCAACCAAGCTCACTATAGATTTGGGGCAGGGCACCTGGCACAGAGCATTCACCCTTCAGATGTTCGCTGGCTGGCTGCTGTCTCAGGGTTTCTTGGGTTGTGAGTGACCTAGTTGAGGTACCCAATTAAAACTGGCTCCCAATTAAAACTGGCTAGCAAAATGTAATCTCTGAAATTCTTAGGGGATCGAAATTGTTACATCTGTAAGTGAAAGTTGATTTTCTTACTTTCTCTCTCTCTGTCTCTCTCTGTGTCTCTCTGTCTCTGTCTCTCTGTGTCTCTCTCTGTCTCTGGCTCTGTCTCTCTCTGTCTCTCTGTGTCTCTCTGTGTCTCTGTCTCTCTCTCTCATCTCATCTCATCTCATTTAGTGTTAGAGTCATTCCTAGGCTCCTCTGGGTAGACAAGACCCCGGTCTGGTTTTCCAAGACTTGTGTCCATGTCTCTGTCTGTGGTGTTCCTACCTAGCCACCCCACCACTGGATTTGTTAATTTGGACAGAGGGAGAAAAGGAGGTGGGGTTCCTGCACTGTCTACTCTCAGGGGAACTCTGTGATCTGGTGTCCCCTCAGCTGTCAGAGCTCAGTCCTAACTCGCAGAGGACCAGACACTCTCTGCACACCCCAGTCTACTCCTTGTGGGTTGGACCAAGCCTGTGATAAAATGAGAGGCTGGAAGCTACAGAAAGAAAAAGAAAAGGAAGGAAGGAAGGAAGGAAGGAAGGAAGGAAGGAAGGAAGGAAGGAAGGAAGGAAGCCTTCCCCAGCCTCAGCTCACCGACTGCATGCAGAAGCAAACTGCAGAGACTGCATATGTTATAGGCTTAAATCTCAGGGTCACTCTCACTCAGGTGTGGGGTGTTACTCGAGTTCTCCTTTACTTCTCTGTCTTGTCTGTCTGTCTCTCCCATCTCTGTCTGTCTGTGTCTGTCTATCTCTGTCCCTTCTTCTCCCCTTCCTGCCTCTCTCTCACACTCCTTTTTCCTTTTTTCTTTCTCCCTCTCCTTTTCTCCCCCCCCCCACATTCCCCTCTTTATCCCTCTCCTTTCCTATCTTTTTCTCTCCCCTCTCCCTTCTCTCCTTTTCTCCTGCCCCCCACATTCCCTTCTCTCTCCCTCTTCTTTTATCATGCTCTATTTGCTCAGTGTGCTTTCTCTTTCCTCCCTTCTCCTTCCTCCCCCTTCCCTCCCTCCTTTTCACTCTCTTCCTCCCCTCTTCTCCTCTTCCCTCTTCTTTTCTCTTTCTCTGCTCCCTCTTCCTGTGTCTCATGTTTTCTACATCCTCTCACCCTCTCCTTCCCCTTTCCCTTTCCCTGTGTAGATCTTTTTGCTCCCTCCCACACACACCTCTCCTTCTTTCCTCCCCTCTGCCCCCAACCTCACCACATACACTTCCACGTTTGCATTTCTCCAGGATCTCTTAGTCTCTTGTCTGCCTGCCTTCTTCCCATCAGATATTTAAACTCTACCAAATACAGTGTTTCTTTTATCAGCCAAGTGCACACTTGATGCTGTATTACTGTGAGAAAGTGAAATCTCTCTCCAATAAGGGAATCCTGTTCCCTTCTATTGACCACCGTGTCTTAGAAAAACGCACTTAACACTGAATGTAATTCGATTTTTCAGAGAAGCATAAAGCGATCGTTCACCGGAGATGAAAGGCCTCACTTCCTGCCGGCGGTGGACAGGGCTGCATCTGTTTGTCTGCAGCAACTAGAGGAGCCAGTATCTCAGCAGAACTGGCTCAGAGCACACCCAGTGGACAAATCTGACAAATGTCTTTCACCAGCCTTTGTAGAACTTTGTGCAGTGCTTTCTAGAAACAAGCAGAAGCTGTGTCAAGCATATAATCTCCAACTAGTGCTGCCTTCAGGGTCTTTAAGAAGAAACATGTCCCAGGCAGCCACAGGGGACCAGGCACCAATGAAGAGGATTTTGTTAGGAGAACAGAACAATTGGTCAGGGGCAGTAATTCCCAGACCATGGGACACTCCACCCTTCAAACCAAAACCAATCTATGAGTAAACTGCCAAGGACTGTCCTTTCACTCAGGATCCAGCCTTGAATCAAGACTCTAGTATTGCCCTCACCCCCCCCCCCCCAGCACTGCCCGTGTTCTTCACAAAGGACTGTGAGCGTGGCCCCTGTCATCAGTTTGCTGGGAGCATTTTCCAGGCTCTACACAGAGCTGGGCAGAGCCAAGTGTCTTCTCCCTCATTCATTCACTCTCTAAACCTTTACATAACTGAAAATACATCAAGTAGTGGGGGCTCTAGAAAGAAAAATATGACAAAGCCAGGAGACAGAGTATGGCTGTAGGGAGTCAGGAATGTTTTTCCTTTGAGGCGCAATTTGATCAGAAACCCAATGACGTGAGACTCTGCCAGACCCACATATAATGAAAGTCAGGGCTAGGGAAGTAACTCGTTGCTAAAGTATATGTTTGGCATGTGACAAAACTTTATTATCAGCCCCGTCCAAACAAAATAATAAACAAACAAACAAACAAATGGTAGTTACAGGGTAGGAGAAGGCCTGGCTGAATCTGAAGACACACACCTGTAAGCTTTAACCCCAGCACTCAGGGAGCAGAGGCAGGTGGATTTCTGTGAATATGAAGCCCATCTACTCTACATATTGAGTTTCAAGCCAGCCACTGTTACAGGATTAGATCATATCAAAAACAACAAAACAAAATAAAACAAATACCCCAAAACATTAGAAGTCTTGAGCCTTACAGAAATCCTTAGGATATGCGGTTAGTTTTTCCTCTTATAAGCACTGAGGTGTGCCCTTCCCGCAGCCTTGAGCAGGCTAAACAGACCTTAATTGTTTGCCACAGTTGGTCTTCAACCAATTTAGCCTGACCTAGGGTGGAGTCTTCTGCCTTGCCCTACCTGCAATTTCCTACAGGAGCAGACTGCCCGCTGAGCTTGCTTTGCAACATAATCCAGCTGAAACAAAGGATGGGTCTGTGGATTTTCTCTACACTTCCAGCCTCCCTTTCAGGTTCCCAGCTGGACAGCTACACTGAGGAATGAACCTAGTGTCCTCTGCATGTGCTGAATTGCAACAACAGGCCTTTTTTCTTGTAGAAGGGGCACGTTTTTTAAAAATTGACAGAGGGTCTCACTCAATTACTCATGCTGTCCTCGAACCTGGGCCTGTCTTGAACATGAGATCCACCTTCCTCTGTCTCCACGGGGCCCTGGGATCACCACCTACATCACCAGGCATGGCTAAAGGCTTGGGTTTTTATTATGAAAAGATTAAAGAGCTTTGAGATGAAGAGAGTTGTGAGTTGGTTTTGGCTTTTATTTATTTACTTATTTATTTAGGGAGGGGGTGGCATGGTGTCCATGTGAGATTGAAGGACAACTTTCGTGGGAGTCAGGTCTCTCCTTCCACCATGACGGACCTGGGGATCAGACTCAGGCGGTCCAGCTTGGCAGCCCTTGCTTTTACCCACTGAACTTTTTTGTTGGCTCCATTGCTTTGTTTGTTTGCTTGTTTATTTTGAACAAATGTGGCCTCTGTAGGGGAAAATTAGAATCTCACAGGAGTGGAAGCTAGGAGACTAATTTGTTGGGATGCACTGTAGCCCAGGTGAGAAGGGCTGGCAGTTCTGGTTGGGCTACCAATCCTGAGGGTGGAGAGGAAACAGGTACCCAAGTGTGAACAGAGTTTTGAAGCAACAAAATATATTAGCTTCAGAAGAGAAAAATGGGTCAAAGATGACATCAGGGATTTGCCTGAGCATCTGGTGATGCTGGTGGTGCCAGTTACAGAATAAGGAGGACTTGGTGGGAGGCCAATGCTTGAGAATATGACTTTGTAAATATTAAAATAATATGTGAGGAGGAAGGGGAGAAGGCAAAAGATGCACTATGGTGGCCCAGTGGGAGGTGAGAACCAAGAAGAGATGGGAACCAGTAGGAGCCTGGAACTTTTGGGACGTGCAAACAAAAGGAGAGTTTAGCAAAGCAAGGTGGGAGAAACTCAAGAGAAAAACGGTCTCTGTAGTTGAGAAAAGCACACACATGGCGTCCAATCAGTAGTCGTGAGGGATCGCTGTGGGTCCCATCATGGACACCTAGGTCCTTGGATGTGTAAATTCTTTACATGAAATGCCATTGAAAAAATAATGAAAAATAAAATAATAAAAGTGTTTTAAACGATTGGAGAGATGACTTCATGAACAAACTGTTTGCTGTTCAAGCCATGAGGGCCTCATGCCCAGCACCTATGTAAAAGCCAGGTACAATGGTACATGCCTGTGACTGAGCAGACAAGAGGAGGCAGGAACTTGCTCTCTGGCTAGAGTTGCTGGCCAGTGAGTTCCCAGTGAGAGACATTCCATCAGCCTGTGAACCTCCACCTGCAGAAGCATGGGTGAACATGCCTCCACACCTGCACATGTGTGCACACATATACAAATAATTAATGAATAAAAACAATAAAAGGCATAGTATTTACATGGATATATGCACGTCCTCCTGTATGCTTTAAAATGTTTTTTGATCACCGATCTGGTACAACACACAGTAGACTGTGCATTTGGGGCATAAATAAGTCTGTGTGGGATCAACATAGACACAATTTGGGGGGGGGGTTCGAGACAGGGTTTCTCTGTGTAGCCCTGGCTGTCCAGGAACTCACTTTGTAGACCAGGCTGGCCTGGTCAGAACTCAGAACTCTGCCTGCCTCTGCCTCCCAAGTGCTGGGATTAAAGGCGTGCGCCACCACGCCAGGCGCAATTTTTTTTTCAGATATTTTTATATACACTTGGTTCAGTCAACTACTGCCGAAGCTGAGGATAGAGGCTGAGTATAATTCAAGGTGGAGGGCCTGTGTAACTGTGTCCAAAGCCATCGATAATTAGAGCAACAGGAGCTCGAGGCAAGCCTTGGATCTGAGAAAGTACGGATGAACTTGAAGCAGTCGTACGTAACTTATAACTGCCATACAACTCTGCCAGCCAAACACCACTGTCTCCATTTTAACTGATAAGTAGTTTGAGGGTGTGCCAGGATCACATGCCCATGAGTGTTGGAAGGAAAGCTTAGATTGTAGATGTTTGAGGCACCATCTCCCATCAAACCACCATGCCCTGGCTATGAAGGTACATCACTGGCCAGGTGCTGAGGCTGTAAGCTTAAAGCTCCCATCAAGTAGGAAGGAACTATCAGCCTGTAGTGTGAAAGCCAAAGTTCTGTCTTAAATTTTCATTACTGTGCCTACAATGTCTATGTAACAAAAATGCCTCTACGCCATAAGCCCCTTGCCCAAGGACAGATATTTCCTCAAGTGCTGAAGGCTATTGTTCATAGGAGATAAAAAGCCACATGGTTTTAACTCCCCTAAACAAGTTCATTTGGCCCGACAACAATGGATGTGCTCGATCACATGTGGGCAAGAGGTAAGTGGGCAGGAAATATGTCAGGATGTGGCTCGCCCCAGATTGGACCTGTTGGGAAATTCACTGGGTTGTGGGTTTTACCTTTACAAGCCCCTGCAGAACATGACTCACGGTTATTTTCTGGAAACCCATACATGGACCTGGCCAGAGAGTCCATCAACCTGGCCAGTATTTAATTAAAGCTTGCTTCCAATTTGGCTTTAAATCATGGTAGTGGCCTTATTTTCTATGAGTAGGATTAACAGCCAACCTCCTAGAAAGAGCACAGTCCAGCTTAAAACAGAAGACTGGCATTTCTCTCTCACCGTCTTCGCGCCTAACGTTTATCACGCTTGGGATCCCAATCACGTCAGGTCTGGCAACCCATCCTCGATAAGCCAATGTAAAAAGCCAAATTAAAAGTGGAAAGCAGAAGGGGAGACTTATCTATTCAACGTGGCCACACTGGGGAGAGGAAAAAGGGAATCCAGTGAAGACCCTCCAGTCAGTCTTAAGGGTTCAGAAATAAGAGCAAGTTTTAAACAGAAAGCTAGGATATGACTATCTAAGCAATCCTATTCAAGGTGTGGTCCTGGAATACATTAGTATCTGGGTTTTATATTCTCACCCCGTAATGTGTCCTGCCAAGTTCTTAGAAACATGTGTGTGTGAAGTCTCTTTCAGGGAGACACACTCCCCCTCTGGCTGGCCTGGTGCTCAGTCCTTCTCAGAGCATGAGACTCCTGAGGGAAATTCTCATTTCTCTGTGGGTCCATTGTTTCAACAATCTAATAGTCAATTGAGAAACACAAGTTTCTCTTTAGAATATCTTCGTTCCTGGCAGGCTGTGTTACACTAACACTTGTTAGATTTTGATGTCTGTATAGAAAAACAAGTTTGGAGAGCCAGTTCCACTAGCCAGGACCACTGAGGAGCAGGGGGCTGCTTTCCACGGCACAGGACCCCACTCTGCTGGAGAGCATCTACGGTCTGCATCCTCCCCCAGATCCTCCTGAGACCCTCAACCTCTGGCCCCTGCTCAGCCTCCTCCCTGCCTATCATCCCCTCCACCATCAGCAGTCTCCTTAACGGCTTTCACTTCCCGGAGTTTTAGTTACCCATGATGAATGGCAGTTCATGGAAAAGATTAATGTGTGTTCTGAACAAATTCATGTAAATTTTGGTACATATTGTTGGCATTTTGTCTAGGCTCTGCCCCACAGTTACCTGGCAACAGCCAGGTGTGCCTGACTCACTATAAAAGGGGCTGCTCGCCCCCTTCTCGCTCTCTTGCTCTCTTCTCTTCTCTTCTCTTCTCTTCTCTTCTCTTCTCTTCTCTTCTCTTCTCGCTCTTGCCCCTTACCCTCTTCTCTCTCTCCCCATTCCTCTCCGCACCCCCTCTACACATGATCATGGCCAGCCTCTACTCCTCTCTATGTAAACTCTAATCTATACTATACCATCATGTGTGGCTGGTACCGCAGGGAAAAGGGATGCCTCAGCATGGGCCCAAAGGGACACCCCTTCCCCTACACCATACCGTGCCTCCCTCAAACATATTCCTTCCTTCTTATTTTTTTAATAAAACACAAATATAATATTGTTGTGCATGCTATATTTTATTCTTAGTTGTTATTCTCTATACCTAATTTATATCCTAAACTCCATCATAGGTGTATATGCAGAGGGAAGGTGTAGTGTCCAAGATAGGGTTTGGTACTATTCATGGCTTCCAGCATCTGCTGAAGGACTTGGGACATGTCTGCTATGGATAGGGGGAGGCACTGTAATGTGAAGAGCTAGTGGACAGATATAGTGATGTAGGCCTGAATTCCCAGTGCTTGAAAGATGAGGCAGAATCCCCAAGATACGGGGCAAGCTTGAGGCTAGCCTGGGCTACATAGGCAAACCCTGAACCACCAATAACTAAAACAAAATAAACAACTGAAAGAGATTAGTGGTTTTCTACCCATACGTCTCTGTGTGGTCTTACTGGTTACAGTGAATTTAAACTACTTTAGAACACTTCTTTTCTTTCTTTTTTCTTTTTTAGCTTGCTGCATTTCAGTTTGTTTGGTTTTTGTTTGTTTTTTTTTTTTCAACATTTTATTATGAAGCTGTACAAACACAAGCACTGGGCAGGGAACCACTATCGGTCCACCACCTCTAGTTTATAGGGACAAGTTACTCTGCCTCCTTTGTTACACCGCTGTCCACCCATCCTTCCACCTACCAGCATCAACCTATCATATGTTTAAGCCACTGTACAGATCACCCAAAACACTTCAGCACAGCCCCAATCCAGTATTTGCTCACGGGTTTATTTTTGGTGACACAGTTTGCAAACAGAGACATTAGCAACTCTGACGTGTACAAACGCTACAGTGTTGACGAGTACAGGCACACGGATAACAACCTCTCCCTCAAGATACAGAGCACTGTGGTCACTGGCCACACACTCTCTCCTGACCTCTCCTAGTCCATCCCCACCCATCCCAGGGGAATGGCCGACGGGATGTGCTTCACCAGAAATGGCCTTACCTGGTGACGACTTTCTCATAAATAACCTTCCTTCTCTCCTCTCTCTGAGCATGGCTGCCTATCCAGGATGCTGAGGCGTTCCTTCCCTTATGTTTCTATCAGTGATCCACTGTGTGACTGAGTCACAGAAAGACCGTTCTCCTCTTGACTGCAACAATTATTTAATAAAGAAAAGTATTATTCATTAGCAAGTTTCCTCTTAGGGGTGATGTGGGGGGTCTAAGAGACAGCTCAGATGGAACAAGCACTTGCCGCACAAAGCAGACACCCAAGGGTGCTCCTCAGAGCTCCCTATGGAAGGAGAGAACCAACCCCTGAGAAGTGTCCTATGACCTCTGACAGGCGTGCTGTGGCATTCCCAAACACGCACATGATCAGGACTGATACCTGGATTGAAAAAATAATCCTGTTAAGAATTCTTTCATCATCTAAAGCTAGCAGGAGGCCAGCAAGATGGATCAGCAGATGAAAACACTTGCCTCCAAGTCTGAGGACCCAAGTTCAATCCTAGGACCCACACGGTAGACACAGAGAACTGACACTCACAAGTTTATCCTCTGACCTCCATGTGTGCATGCACACACCCCCACATACATGCACATACAAATGCAAATAAAAATATTAATGACTAAAGCTAGCACATCCACCAACTGGGAATGAAACATCTAAAGGCTGCTTGCTGTTCAGTAGCTGCAAGTGGGGCATGAGGCAGGCCTGGGTCACTGCTGTCTGTAATAGGATGTCTGTTGGTTTGTTCCAGAATTTTGCTCTGGTCCTGGTGACATATATCTAACCTTCTGTTCTTTGTCATAAAACAAAAAGGTATTTTTTTTCTAGGTAACTGTTTTGGTGAGTGTCAAGAATCCTTTGAACTCATATACACTGTAAAAAGATCTAACGGATGGTAGGTGTTCATCTGGACGGTTCCTTAAGTCTGTGGCTCTTTCCTGTCATAGTGGCTTAGCCCCAGCTGTGTGCTAACTGTGCTGGGCCTGGGGAAGCAACTGGAAGAAAGAAAGAAAACAGATGCAGATATTCTCCTCATGGGGCTTGTAGTCTGGTGAGTCACACAGACACCAAGCAACTCATTGTTTAATTGCCAGTGTGACCATACTACCAGAGCTAAAGGCAGCTGCGGAGGGTGTGGCAGGGTTGCCCCAGGAGACCGAGTGCAAACAGGAGGGAGAGTAAAATAGGCGAAGGAGAAGGAGCGGGTGGAACCCAGATCTGCAGGAGCGAGATTTGCATAATAGAAGGCTGTGTAACCAAAGGGTTACAGGGGACATAACTGATATGAAGATGTGGGGAAGGAAGCCCTACGGGGAGGAAGTTCAGACTGCTGGACCCAGCTTTGTCGGATTTTACTGACTGTTCAAACTATTGGTCTTTGACCCTGGAGTTCCTATTTGAAGATTAGGTGAGGTTGTCTGGTCTGTACAATCTTTAAGTTTCTGGTGCTCCGGAGAGCAGTGCCCTGCATCAATCTGAAGAAGGGGGCGGGGAGGTGGGAGGGCGAGGCAGGAGTGGAGGAGGGGCATAGCACAGGATGGAGACAGGGAAGGAGGGAGGGATGGTTTTAGGTAGAAGTTTGAGAGTTGTGTCTTGCAGAGGTCACCAGTTGCAAAGTGAGTGGGAGCAAGCTCAGAACCTAGATCTTGGCTTGGCTACCCTCACAGGTACAGCACTGCGAGGGGTGGGCAGTTTAAACAACAGGTTAGTGCCGTGCTGTGAGTTCACAATGCCATCAGGGTTGCTTCTTTCCTGGCCTCCTGCTCACAGCTCCTCCCGTGGCTTCCCCTGGGCTCTCCCAGAAGGGGAGAAGGATGTTTAGAGATGTATATTGAATCCTCTTCCTATAAGAACACCAGTCCTTGAAGGAGATGAAGGGGTTTGCAACCCCATAGGAAGAACAACAATATCCACTAACCAGACCGCCCCCCCCCCCCTCAGAGCTCCCAGGGACTAAATCACCAACCAAAGAATTCACATGAAGGGGACCCATGGCTCCAGCTGCAGAGGATGGCATTGTCTGGCATCAGTGGATGGAGAGGCCCTTGGTACTGTGAATGGTTTGATGCCCCAGTGTAAGGGAATGCCAGAGTGGTAAGGTGGGAATAGGTGGATGGGTGGGCAAGCACCCTCACAGAAGCAGGGGGAGGGGAAGGGGAGGGGGTTTCCTGAGGGGAACTGGGAAAGGGGATAGCATTTGAAATATAAATACATAAAATATCCAATAATAAAAAAATAAAGAATGCCAGTCCTATCAGGTGAGGATCCCACCCTAGTGACGTCACTTAACTATCTCCATAAAAGCCCTTTCTCCATATAGTCAGCATAAGGACAAGGAGGGTAGCTCAGCTCAGTCCACAATAAGACAGATGCTGGGGAAACCAGCCAGGAGGCCTGGGAGAGCGCAGGGGCAGCCTCCTTTTCAAGGAGTAGCAGTAAGAAGGGACGATGCTGTGCAGAAAGGTCTGTGAGAGTCACAGGTTGCTTCCCAGGGAAGGGACAGGAGGGAAGACATTGATAAGTTTCTACAGTTAACCTGCTGAACGATAGCACCCCAAAGACACGTCTACACCCCAACCCTAGAAGTCTGTGCACATGACCTTACATAGAAAAAAAATTTCATTGAAAAATGCAATCAGGGGCTGGCAAGATGGCTCAGTGGTTAAGAGCACTGACTGCTCTTCTGAAGGTCCTGAGTTCAAATCCCAGCAACCACATGGTGGCTCACAACCATCCGTAACGAAATCTGATGCCCTCTTCTGGAGTATCTGAGGACAGCTACAGTGCACTTACATATAATAAATAAATAAATCTTTTAAAAGAAAGAAAGAAAGAAAGAAAGAAAGAAAGAAAGAAAGAAAGAAAGAAAGAAAGAAAGAGAGAAAGAAAGAAAGAAAGAAAGATGCAATCAACTCGAGAATCAGAAACTTTGGATCAATCTAAACCTGTGAGACAGAAAGGAGAAGACAGCAAGATGCCCCAGTGAGTAAAGGTGTGGGCTGTCAAGCCTGACGGGATCCAAGTTTAATCCCTAAGGCTTGCAGGGTGGAAGGATAGAGCTGACTCTGGCAAGCTGCCCTCTGACTTCCACGTGTACATGTTAGCTCTCGAGCGTGCACACACACACACACACACACACACACACACACACACACACCACACAACTTTAAAAAATTAAGACAGAGAAGATATTGAATGAAAATGGACCCAGCGATGAAGCCAAAATAGCCACTCTGTGGGTGAAAGTGAAACGGTTTTTACCAAACTGCCAAGGCTGTCTCCTGGGAAAACAAGGAGAAGAGACTGGAAAAGATTTCCAGGGTTAAACCAAAAAGGGAGAAAGGGGTCTTGTGAGCAGGGACTGGGGAAACCTGGAGGCCTAGTTAATAGTCACCACAGTCATGTTAGTGGAAGAGCCACAAGTTCCTCTAGCCAGAGATAAGGAGAATGACTCCTTGGTTAGCAAGCAGAAAACTTCTTTAAGCCCCTGAGGAAATGGGGACTTTTTTCTAAATGCTTGACTTTAGGAAAAGGACTTTCCTGGGGGGCTGGGGGAAACCAGACAGGTACCTACACAGATAAGTCAAGACAGTCCACAGGAGAGATTTGTCCAGAAGGAGCCCCCCAAAAGCTAGAAAAAACAAGGCAGGTGGTTCCCCTAAGCCTTTTCAGGGGAGTGTGGTCCTGCTGACAGGACTTCCAGACTCTAGAACTATGAGATAATCGATTCTCTGTTTTGGTAAAGAGACTATCATTCCTCTGCTTTCAGGATAATTTGCTAAGTCACCCTTACACAACCAACAAAAAGAGTTAACTGTACGTGATTGTGTCGTCCAGGGAAGAGAGAGAGTCCCACCCGAGAAACTAATGTCTCCTAGTTTAGATTTACAAATGCAGACTTTGAGACGCTGTTAAGACGTCAAAAGCTACCTTGGGATTGCATAAAGACTCTACAACCTACGCTATTACCATTATCGTTTGCTGGGGGTGGGGAGGGGGGTCGTGCCTCATTTACTCCATTTGCTCATTTGCTCCTCATTTGCCTCCTGGGTAGCAAATGGGTTTAAGCTCTGCCAGTGGCACAGCAAAGCTCCGCTCCTTCTTAGCGATGCTTCAGCTCAAAGTTCCTGGTACAAAGTTCTATTTGTATTTCTTCACCTCGGGCTGATTCCAAGTTCATATCCACCCCGAAAGTCTACATCAGACCTACCCAGGGAGATCCTAGGGGAGGCACAATCCTCCCCGCCCCACCCCTCCGCCCTGCCTCTCCCCTACCCCACACAGGAATCGGTTCGAAGAGAAAGTCCGCCACCTTGTGGACACTCACAGTTCCAACAGCCTAACCCTTAAATACCGAAGTCAAGATTAGGAGAGAAGTGGTTTTTAAATCTTCTGTCCTCCCACGTCCTTTATCTTATTAGTGCAAAGGGACAAGGCTATGGGTGGGAAGATCCTTCCGTCTTCAAGATAGCTAAGAGGCAAGCAAAGTGATATCAAGCACGTCCCGAGGGATCTGCTCTATGGCCTTTGGAGAAATGAGACCACGTCTACAGATGAACCCTTAAGCCTCCCCGGGTCATGGAAGAAAAGCAGTATTTCCTGAAAAGTTTTTCTATGTGTCTCAAAACCCTCTAGGAGGCTTCTCCGTGCCCTCGGAAAAGCCCAACTTCAGCCACACTTACTCCTGTTTTCCTACCTTCCAACAACTGTTCTCACTATATTCGTCACCACTACAGGTGGCCTGGTGGCCTTGGGGACCAGGTCCTCCTCACGCATGCTCTTTTCTGCCTTGAGCATGGCTCCATGTAGACTTCCCCACTTGCACTCATTCACATTTTAGTCAGGAAAATTCTAAGGACCCTTGGGAAAGGTCAGAGTCCTGACTGTGCACATTTCCACAGAGGCCGTCTCTGGGCCGTCCCCGCTATCCTGCCCACTGAGATCACCCGCTTATTTCTCTAATTGTGTTTAGTTCTCAGACTCCGACAATCAGCTCAGTGCCAGACACGTGGGAAGTCCTGTATATTTAGTAAATGGATGAAGAAAATGGTCCAATGTGCTTCATACCCATAACCAGCGTAAGATGGTTAGACATACGCTGTCCATCCAGGGACCAGGGAGGATGGGGCAGTAAAATCTCTTCTCTTTCCAGTGACATGTGGGGACATCTGAGGAGCATTCTTTAGGTCAGATGCCTTTCATTGGCCATCAATTTTAATTTGCCTTCAAGTGTTCACAATGGGAGCTAAATTTTGCAAACACTCCAAATCAGAGTCCAGGCAGGCTTTGCAGGGGCACGCCCGGCTTGCTAGACTATCTTGCCCTTCACTGGTTTTAGATACTTCAGGAGAAGCCCGTGTGATTCAGTGTAGACTCCCCCAACCATCCTCTCTATATTCTGTTCTTCTAGCAATGGCAGTTTCTTCTGGTCCTCTCTCCTCTGCTTGTAGATGGAGCCTTCTCCTGTGGCCTCACAGAGTCCTTTCTCTCCCTCTGTGTCCTGGGTACCTCTTCCCACAGGGACACCAGTCTATTGGAATAGAGTTCATCCTTGTGGCCTCGTTTAAAAAAAAAAATGTTCTTTTTAGCTGGAGAGACGGCTCAGAGGTTAAGAGCACTGACTGCTCTTCTAGAAGTCCTGAGTTCAAATCCAGCAACCACATGGTGGCGCACAACCAACTATAATGATATCTGGCGCCCTCTTCTGGCATGCAGGCAGAATGCTGTCTGCATAAATAAAAAATGTTCTTTCACTATTAATATTGTTAATTATTATTATTATTATTATCATCATCAGTGTGAGTGTGTGTGTGTGTGTACACGTGTGTGTGTGTGTTTGAGGGCACATCAAGGATGTGTGGGGGTGGGTGGGAGTGGCCAGATTCCTCCTGTCTTTTCACACGGATCAAACTGAGGTAGGTAGCTTTGTGTTGCAATTGCTTTACATCTTACCAGCCCATGACCTCATTTTAACTTAACCACCTCTTTAAAGGCTCCAAAAAAATGGGGCTACAGGGGTGGGGGCAGGGAGTGGGTGGGTAGGTAATCCCGCCCACAGCGCTCTCCACTTTAGCTTCTTTCTTTCCACGCAGAGGCGAAGCACTGAAGGTGACCTTGCCTTATCCGCATTCGAGGCTGATTAGTGAGGGAGACCGGAAGAGGAGCCACACCCAATATTAGTAAAAGTAGTTGGTGCCTGCTTCTCCAAGACCCCCAAGCTCCCTTTCTCTCTCTCTCTCTCTCTCCTTTTTAAGAGTTTTTATTTCTATGAGTACACTGTCGCTGTCTTCAGACACACCAGGAGAGGGCATCAGATCCCATTACAGATGGTTGTGAGCCACCATGTGGTTGCTAGGAATTGAACTCAGGACCTCTGGAAGAGCAATCAGTGCCCTTAACTGCTGAGCCATCTCTCCAGCTCCCCACCCCCACCCCCACCCCGGTGTTCCCTTTTCTGAGGAAGGAATTCCATTCTTGTGCTATGCCAGGCACCCAGCAGATGATATTCCCCAAACAAGGAGTTCCTTCAGTTTAAACCAGAGATTCTCAACCTTCTGAATGCTGTGACCCTTTAATACAGTTTCTCATGTTATGGTTGTTGGTATTCTGTCTGGACTCCACCCCCACAGTTACCTGGCAACAGCCAGGTAGGCCTGGCCCACTATAAAAGGGGCTGCTTGGCCCCTCTTCTCTCTCTTACTCTCTTACTCTCTTGCCTCTTGCTTCTTGCCCCTTGCTCCCTCTTTCTCCCCATTCACTTCCTTTCTCTCCACGTGGTCATGGCCGACCTCTACTTCTCTACCCTCTCTCTCTTTGCCTTTCCCTGCCTCTACTGCCCTCTTTACTCCCCTCCTTGCGCCCTAAATAAACTATTCCATACTATACTGTTGTGTGGCTGGTCCCTCAGAGGGAAGGGATACCTTGGCATGGACCCACGGAGACATCTCCTTCCCCACACCCTGCCAGAACATATTCTTATAGCTCTTTCTTTTTTTATGATCACAACAAAGGTGGCCCTCAACCATAAAATTATTTTTGTTGCTATTCATAATTGTAATCTTGCTACTGTTATAAATCATAATGCAAATCTGCTTTCTGGTGGTCTTAGGGGAACTCTATGAAAGGGTCCTTTGGCCCCCTCGAAGGGGTCGCGACCCACAAGTTGAGAAGTGCTGCTCTAAAGGCTGCCCTTGAATGGAAAACACTTCTGAGAAGTTGATCTTTTTCTTCTTTTAGTTAAAAGGAAAGCAGAACAGTCAGGCACCCAAAATGCAGGATTTGAGGTGACAAAGACTATTTAGAATAACAATGATTCGGTCTATGCATGTGTAAATGAGCCCAAAGAAGAGCTACTCCGTAGCTTACACAACAGGAAACTGGCTGAAATAAGTGAGCAGAGAGCTGCCAATACTTCCAAGTCTTCCCTTTCTAAGAAATGCATAGCAAATGAGTGTTGGAAACGTTGGTTTTGCAGATGGGTTAGAAATATAAATATGTATAATACATAAATAAATATCTTATATGATGAGAGCACGTGAAGGTAAAGGGAGCTGCCTCTGGAACTCACTTCAGAAATGTCGCAATGTTTTCCTCCCTCTGGAAGCACGGGAGCTTTAAAAAGAAGCACTTAAATACTAATTCCAGCACTATTTAGGACTATGAATGTGTAAATGAGACCAGACTGTGAGTTTGAAGTTAGTGTGTTTTATATAGTGAGTTCCAGGACAGCCACTGGACCCTTTCACAGAAAACGGAAAAACAAAAACAAAAACAAAACCTAACCAGAACACGCGCGCTAGCGCGTCCTTTTTCTTTTCCTTTCTCTTCTTCATTTGCGTTTCTGGTTTGTTCTGTTGTGTTTGTTTTGTTTCTTTCATTTGCTTTGTTTGTTTGTTTGTTTGTTTGTTTTGTTTTGTTTTTTCGAGACAGGGTTTCTCTGTGTAGCCCTGGCTGTCCTGGAACTCACTTTGTAGACCAGGCCTGCCTCTACCTCCCGAGTGCTGGGATTAAAGGCGTGCGCCACCACGCCCGGCTTCATTTGCTTTTTTAATGAGAGAAAGAATAAGGGAAAAGAAAGGCACATGCCAATGATACACTTTATCCACTAGAGAGCGCCGCAAGACCGTTCTAGACCTGAGGAGGGCGGGGAGGGAAGAAGGGCTCGCCTCGCCCTTGTATCCCCGCTCCCGCTGTCTGAGCCCTGCCCCTTGTCCCTCCCCCACCTACTACGCCCCGCCCCTCCTGGGTACCGCCCCGCTAGCCCAGCCTCGCCCTCTGGCCACGCCCCTCTGGGGCCTGTCCTGCTCCTCCGGCTTCCAGGTCATGGCGCCAGCAGTGGCTACTTGGGCTCCCGGCTTGTGGCGGGCCTGCAACGCACTCATGGCAGCTTTCTTCGCCCTGGCCGCTGTGGTGCAGGTCAGGCGGGCTGAGGAGGGCTGGCAGAGGGACCGCGAAGCCTGGGCGACCAGTTCTCAGGGTGGAGCCGAATTGGGACCCACAGAGTCCTTTCAAGCAGAAAGAACATGGATGAATATGTGTAGTTAGGCAACGCACTCAGAGCTTGACCTAGCGGCCCCGCGTGCAAGTTTGTGCAGCCGGTCACTTAGAAAGGGGCCCAGAACCGCAGCTCTGACACCTTTTCGAATCTTCAGCCTCAGTGAGATGGGTTTTAGCGCCTGGGAGGAAAGTGGAAATAGAATAGACAGCATCCTTACCCTTCCTAGACCTCTTCCTGATCATCCTCAGGGTGACTGCCCTCGTATCTTGGGACCTAGGATTTTCATATACACTATAATAGTTCTTAGGAAATCCCAAGCAGTTATTTTCAAAAGATGCATGGCTGGGTGGTTAGATCTACCTGTTGTGTTCAACCGAGAGGAGAGTCCCTGCTGCCATCGGGATGTGCAGACTGCTAAACTAGCTCATGGTGTTATGTACCCTGAGCCCATTGTAGCGCCTAGTTCTTCGCAATGAATAGTAAACACAAGGCCAGACCAGACAGAGGATACATGGATCTAATGTGAGCTAACACCTTGACGTTTTGACATTCTAGGTAAACGATCCAGATGCAGAGTTGTGGGTGGTGAGTATGAGCTACTTGCAAAACGTTCCTCCATTTGACACGACTACACTCTGATCCTGGGACTCTTGTCTAAAACCCAGAAATTAATACCTCTGTGAGCTCATGTCCCTAATTTTTCGCATCGGAGGGGGAAATCACTCTGATCATATAACTGATGGAGATGTGAATTCTGAACTTTCTGTAGACACGAAAGTCTTTCTGCAGAGAGAGCTTATACCAGCGACTCCCACTTCCCATGACTACACCGGGCATGACAGTAAGAGCTCCTGTCTTTGCTAAGGACTTACAACATGCTAGTCATTTGACATACATTATGCTAACCTTTATGACAGCCGTAACAAGGATGTGTGCCGGTTATATCCATCTGTGACTTTTGTTCTCAGACAACAATAGACCGTCTTGGAGGCAGACTGCACAGTATCACTGAGAAACTCATTCTTGGGTTTGGGGACAGTGTTCACTGTATAGAGAGCAGTGAGTGAGAACACCAGGAATGCAGAGCTGAGTTCTAGCCTGGTTTGAATGTTGGTGCAGTAGAACCATGGCCTGAAACTGCTTGTTATCCAGAGTCCCCTCTCCCCAAATTAGATGACCTCCTCAGCATTTTGCTCCATAGCCTGAGTTCACAATCATATCTCATATATCCCCTCAGGAAGCTCCATGTTGATTCTCTAAAAGATGGCTCCAAATAGCCACCAGCACCACCATGCTGCTCTGTGAAACCTGTCTGGGATCCCACAGAACACCTCCTCCCTAAGCCTCGTCCACCTCCTGACTGACCCAGCAATTTCTGTTCTCAGCAGAGCTACTAGGCATCTTCACTCAATACCTGTTGCCTTTAACATCACTGCCCTGAGATGCTGTCAAAAGTAAAAAAAGAATTCAGCAGCATCCATTCTAGGCATAGGTACATGCACAGTGCCTGAGTACCCTACCTTTGCTCGTTCCCACTCAGCCCTCCCTTACTTCCCCTGAAGACAGCCTTATAACTCTTCTATCTGCCTCCTGCCTCCTCTGCCTCTACAACACTGTCCGCTTTCAAACCCTTTGTTGTTTCCCAAGCTAAGTCGGAGCTCCTCCATTTGGTCTTTAGCCCCACCATAGCATGGCCCATCCCACATTTCCAGCATTGTCTTTGGAGTCTAGTCCAGAAATGATGGCAAATGGGCCTTGCCCCTAGCCTGCCTGCTGCTGTGTGCCCAGGCTCCCAGGACTGTCTCAGATGCCATCTCAGTCGCTCTGCCTCTTTCCAGGAGGATCTGACCATCCTTCCTGATCTCTTATTGTAGCAATAACTCCTTTGGCTGATGCTCTGGGCAGCCAGCTTCCAGAAGGACAGGGACATGGTCTCCATCTTCTTAGGAGCCTTGTATAAAGTTTCCTCGTAAAGATCCTCCCGAGGGAAGTACAGAAGGAATGGATGCACAGATGAACAGTACTATGTTGCTTTCTGCACTTTGGAAACTAGGTCTTCGCCCAGCTCCTTCCCACAGTCCCTGCTGTACCTTGTTCATGGAGGCTACTTGCATCACAGAGGCAAATACTGGGATGTGGATTATAACAACAGGTTATAGAAATACAGAACATATCACGTAAGAAACGAAGCGTTCCATAATTAAAGAAAGAAAGAAAGAAAGAAAGAAAGAAAGAAAGAAAGAAAGAAAGAAAGAAAGAAAGAAACTCTGGTGGTCACTTGGTGGTCAAGAGTGGCATGAAGGAATAGGGCTTTCTCTTCTCAGCCTTCCTCATGTTTATTGAATAGCTTCTGCAGCTGCAGACCTCTCTAAGCCCCAGAGGAGTATACCCAATGCGTGAGGAGTCAAAGCAGGAGCGAGATAGGTTTCCTCCTGGGCTTCCATCCCTCCAGTTACAGACAAAATGTTTCCCAAGAAGTCCCTTGGACAGGTGGCATTTGGTTTGCACAAATCAGCATGCCGTGTTGTTATTAGAGTCTCGGTGTGATTTATATGCAACCATACCTTGTTAAAATGCCTTGTATGGCATTAACTTGGCCCTGGGAGACACCGCCTTACCTATATTCCTGGACATGACCATTTTTGCAATGGATGAGAATTAGGGACAAGTCCAGGGTACTCAATGACTTTACAAATTAAATTCTGTTAAGTGGATACTATGATACCTTTAGTTTTTCCATTGGTTAAAAATAATAATAATAATGAAGGACTGGCAAAATGACTCAGTGGGTAAAGTTGCTTGCCCAGAAGCCTAAAGCCTGATTTTGGTCCTAGGGACCCATGAAGAGAATGGACTCCACAGAGGTGTCCTCTGACCACTACCACTTAGATCCTACACACATGCATATACACAGATGCACACGCATTCATTCATAAATTAATAAGCTAACTGCATTTACTAAATCCCAAAAGTATCAGAAGAGAACATTATAAGTGAATTATACCGGGTTCATATTTTTACTGAGCCTTGTTTTTTTGTTTTGTTTCATTTTTGGTTTTCAAGACAGGGTTTCTCTGTGTAGCCCTGGCTGTCCTGGAACTCACTCTGTAGATTAGGCTGGTCTTAAACTCAGAGATTAGCCTGCCTCTGCCTCCCAAATGCTGGGTTTAAAGTCGTGGGCTACCATTGTTGTAACGTGTGTACTAGAAGCAGTTCTTTTCCATCTCTCCACCCCCAGCTTTTTTCATCTTCTCCGATTATCGACAGGGCAAAGCATTTTCATACGGATTATTATATCACAGTTGCTGTGAGAGACTCAAAGGATCGATTTCTTCATATAAAGCAGTAGAATAAGGCTGTGTAGTGTTGAGACAGACATGCAGACATTTGCGTGCACATTTTTAAAATCTATGCAGAACATTTCCCACAGAGCACCGTTGGGTATTGTATGGTGTGTGCTCATTAATGGTCTTCTGTCTCTGATTGCCTCTGTCTGCCTCACTCCCGAGTAGCTGAATCATATAGTTATCCGTGTGGAATGGGTCTCACCCGTGGCCCCTCACCCCTTAAGTGTGTCCTTGGAAGAGCAGCAGTGTTCTATCCAGGGACTTGTCAGAAAGACAGCACGCTGAGACCTACTACAGACCTCCCCGCTCAGCACAAGACCCATGCTAAAGACCCTCAAGGAGCATGCCTGCCCCTCTGTCAGAGACAACCTGACTTGCAGGTATCAACTGGCTGACATTCCAGTCACCAGCTTGGATGGAGCAGGAAACACTAACACAGACTTTCAGATCCAAGGTGAAAACCAGCCACTTGAAACAACAGTTCTTCTGGTCATTTCCAAAGAGACTGAAGGTTTCTGCTCTACACACTGAAACTGTTATGGTGAAGTAGCCCCCTGTCTTGGAAAGTCTCCAAGTTTTATGAATCTATTCTCCCTTCTTGCCTTCGGCTACACACACACACACACACACACACACACACACACCGCCAGAGTCTGTTTCTTACAATAAAGCTCGAGAATGGGACCTTTTCAGGGCCAGTCTTTCCAATTCCGTTTCCTAAATGAACAACCTTGTCTCAGTACTGGGCATGTCAGACCCACACATCATTTGGATGCTTTCTGTGACCTCACGTGTACAACTGGAATACTGAGTCACATGGTCCATGGGGGGGTCCAGCCTAGCAGGGCCATCTGGCCATCCATGAACTGTATTTTCAGAGGATGCTCTTTTATGTAATCAAGGACGGTCACCCTGGGTATGGAAGTTGCTTGGGAGAAACTGGGAGGCCAGCATTGATGAAACACTGCTCAGAGTTACAGCTTGGGGGTCCGAAGCATCTCCTGGAAGAGCTGATGGAGGGAGGTGATGCGGTGATGAGGTCATACTAGCAGAACTACCACATCCTCCGTGACTTACTGAAACAGAGGAAAATCCCTCAGCTTGGGGACTGCAGACCACACTTTTATTTGCTAGATGGTCTGGAATGTATCACATGTTGAGTATACTCCTGTCTTCGGTTCTGGGGATGAGGATGGTCGAGACTGGGCTAACGCCCCCACGTTTGAGCACCCCTCCTCACCCTCACACTTCCTTTTTGTTAACAGGTGGTGTACATGATCCCAGCAGTGCTTACCCTGCTTGTTGGGTTTAATCCTCTTGTCACAGGTATGAATGGCAGATTCTACACGAAGGTTCAGCAAATCGGAGTTCTTAGAACAGTGGGAATCTACCTGACCAACTCCCAAGAGAAACAGGGTTCCAGGCATCTCACCTTGCTTCTGATAATGAGTCGTTCCTTTTCACCTCCAGTCTCGGTCCTAGACCATCCTAGGGAGACTTGCCCAGCTCTGGGCATACTAACCATTATCAACTATGATTCGAGACCTCTGGCACCCATTGCTGTTTATGAGATTGAGTTTGGGCTGGAGAGATGGCTCAGTGGTTAAGAGCACTGACTGCTCTTCCAAAGGTCCTGAGTTCAATTCCCAGCAACCACATGGTGGCTCACAACCATCTGTAAAGAGACTGAGTTCATATGGGAGAAGAGTTTGGTCTCTACACTGGCTTCTTAAAGCTCCAGCTAATGTTAGATCAGACGGGCAGCAATCACCGTGGCAATCATGTCTTCTCGGACTCGGGGGCAATCATTGCCTGTTGCATAGTTTTCTTCTTTCTAATCCAGATCAGCTCATTTATTTATACATATTTTATAATTTATACATATTTTTATACATTTATACATATTTTTAGAGAAACACCACTCTTGTTGCTAACTACTTTCTTCTTTGAAATGCAGTCACAATGTATGTATAGAAACTGTCACTTGTGTATAGAAAGTGCCTAACGTGTCTGTAATACACCTCTACATTTTTCATTAGTACATGTTTCCCCTTCCAATCTCCCTGCGCTTAGTTCTTACAGCAATGTATGGTGTGCTTTTATGTGTTCCCCTATTTGGTGCAAGCTAATCTTACACGCAAGCACGTGCTTCATGCCTCTTTGCATAAGCTCACACGTATTATTCCACCAAGCTAAGCAACAGAAAGTGGAGAGGCCAGGTGCCAGTGACAGGGGCAAGTGGCGTGGGAAGGGTGGCTCTCCAAAGAAAATGAAGTATTATAAAGCAAGTATGAGAGAAGAACGCCAGCGCCTCCTTCTGGATCCGACCTGACTAACAGCCGCAGGATCATCCGTTTGTAGGCAACTTCATCTGGAAGAGTGTGTCTGCGATACACATGCTGTTCTGTGCGCTGTGGGCTGGCGGCTTGGCGTACCACTTCTTGCTTCACGCAAAGCAGAACCTCCTAAATGAGGAAGAAGGCAGGTGAGCAGGGGTGTTTGCCCTTTGGAGGGGTGGGGCAGACCTGAGTCATTCATTCTTTACGACAGCAGCTTCCCGGTGCATGATGATGCTATAGCTCCCCCAACTGTACTAGGAGGAGCAGGGACAGTAACAGCCATTATCAGGTGAAGAAAGTGTGACTTCAAACCTGGCATTGCTTCCTGCACTCCATCATACCAGCTCTCATAGCCGTACCAATTCCACATTACTTTCGTGCAGGTGAACCTTGACCTCCCTGTAACTAGCAAGAGCGTACATAGTACAGTAAGGCTCCAGTCTGATAAGCTGGGGACAGCATCCTGAGTCACTCAGGGCAGTCTCTGCCAGCCTTGCTTAATGTGTCACATGCCATCCCCTCTCTTGGTCAGAACCATTTAGTCCTAGTTTATTACCCTTCCTTTGTTTGGCTCCCAGCCTTACTAAGAGACCGTTTCTGTTTTTTTCTACCCTGTTTCTGGTGTCTGCTGGCACAATGCTCCAGAGACTTGCATGTTAGGTGCCACTGACAGGGTGTGGTTTGTTCTGGACTCTAACCTATGTAATCTGGAGAGATGGCCAAGCTGGACCTGCAGATGGGGATGTACACTAGATGGGTTGAGTCACCTCCAGCTTTGAAGCCCAGGAATCAGGGTGGACTCGAAGTAGAGCCTCCAGTGACAGTGACAACAGGCCTGTTCTTCAGTTAATGCAAGAGGCACACATCCCTGACACACAACTCCACAAGCACATTTTCCTTAACATTATTAGTCTGATGAGCACCACAGCTACTCTCCCTGCCGTCTCCCTCAGCTCTCACAGTGTTTAGATTTCATATTTGTTTGAGTCGATGCAGAGCACCGATTCCCTTTAAAAAACATGACACTAACCACGAATGAAGCCTCAGTCTGTTTGGGGGAGGGGCTGCACCTCTGCGAGTGATGTGCAGTGGGGGGTGGAGGCAGGAGCCACTTCATGATGTGAAACACGGTGTTTTCCAGGGAGCTGTCTGGCCTGGTGATTGTCACAGCATGGATGGCCCTGTGCCACAGCTCATCCAAGTAAGTTCACCATATCAGTAAAAACCAAGGGATCAGGGCCTGGAGAGATGGCTCAGAGGTTAAGAGCACTGGCTGCTTTTCCAAAGGACCTGAGTTCAATTCCCAACATCCACACAGTAGATTATAGACATCTGTTAGCTCCAGGCCCAGGGGATCTGAGGTCCTCTTCTGGCTTCCACAGGAGCCAGGCACACAAGTGGCACACAGACAAATATGTAGGCAAAACACTCACACACATAAAATAAATTTTTTGACTCAACTGTATTTGAAATTTCCAAATGTACATCGTTGTTAATGGTCTCCACGTTGATCACACCACGTTCAAAGAATATACTTTGTAGGACATAAGTTCTTTGAAAAATATGTGGGGGTATTTTATGGCTGAAACGATAGAACACCAGGTATACATGTGGTGCTCTTACATACATGTTAGCTAGTACTCATACACGTAAAGTAAAAATAAATCTTAGAGCAACTACAGACTGATAATACAGTCAATGTCAATCTTTGGCCTACACACACACACACACACACACACACACAGAGAGAGAGAGAGAGAGAGATACACAGACAGAGAGAGAGATACACAGACAGAGAGACAGAGAGACACATACACACACACATACACAGAGAGAGACAGAAAGAGACACATGCATACATACATGCACAGACACACACAGAGAGACATATGCACACACAGAGACACACATACACATACACACAAACAGAGATACATATGCACATACACACATAGACACATAAAGACATACACAGGGATTCACAGACACACACACAACAAAAGAGGGAAGGAGAGAGAGAGAGAAGAGAGAGAGAGAAAAAATAAACATTAAAGCAAAAACCAATTAAATGAAAATTTGACATGCAAAAATAAGAGAACCAATAAGATCAAATACGGATTCTCTAAAATTATCGCATTAATAAACCCTAGTAAGACCTAAAAAGGAAAAAAAAAATACATGTCTAAGAACAAGCTCCACAGAGGCACAAATAAAAGAAACCTTAGGGGTCAACAAGAACCCAGCCCAGCTAACGAATCAAGTCCTAAGATACAACTGTGTTCAATATACTTAAAATCCCAGATTAAATCAACAAGTTCATCGAAACATTCAATTGACTTGAAGAGTTTATCATCAATGCGTTGATGTAATAGGTCGTTTTCAGGAATTCCTATTTTGGACTTATTGATTCTTAAAGTTTATTCATTGTTGTGATGCTGGAGACAGAATGTAGGCCTTGTACGTGGTAAGGCATTTGTTCAACCAGTGAGATACATCCCCAGATCTCTTTATATTTTATCTGAGACAAGGTCTCGGTTGTCCTGTCTAGCCTTGAATTCGCTCTCTACCAGGCAGGTCTTGTATTTTTAATCCCCCTGCCTCTAGAGAAAGCAGTTGTGTCTTCAAGACCCTGGGAAAAGGTGGGCATGGTGCTACATCTTCTTATCCCAGCACTCAGAGGGGTGAGGCAGGAGGATTGCTACAAGTTAAAGGCCAGCCTGAGCTACATAACAAACATGAGGCCAACAAGAACCACACAGCAAGACTCTGTCTCAGAGAGAAATGCTTCTTACAGGGTTCCCAAAGGAGGAGGTGGTACTGACTAGGGAAAGATCAATTTTAGCAGTCTAATTACTCAGTATTCCTCAAAACAGAGTGGGAAAAGGCATTTGCAACATATATCAAGTATATACATATATAAAAGTATATACAAATTTAATGCAATTCAACATTAATTTCAATAAAGAGAAACTATTAAGATGTGATGTTTTACCAATTCAAACTTTATGCATATTTCCAAAGCAATTTATTTTCTTAGACTTCAATTTACAATACTTTTTATTTTTATAGGAATCCAGGTGGTGGAAGAATGCACTTGGCTATTGCTGTTGTAATCACCCTACTCCCACTCCTGTCGTGGGTCTACGTACACATGAACAAGGAGATGCGGTCCTCCTGGCCAACTCACTGCAAGACAGTCATTTAAATGAACCCAATAATGTTTACAACATGTTATACACATTGGGGTAATGGGACGATTTCCCAGAGATGATTTAAAGTCTTGGGAATGTAACAAGGCTACTCACAATGTGATGGAAGATTGACTAGGTCAGATAAGAATTGGGAGCTGAGTCTCCAGAGGTCTCTTCTGCAACAGCACTGGACCAGGCAATGAGCAGAAACTTGAGTTTGAATCCAGCTTTAGCACTATGTGATGGGGCAAACCCACGAATCTCCTGGTACATATTTCCTCACATATAAAGTAGGATGTCAGATCTCATTAGTTACCACAACCAAACTATTGTTGAAGGCACTCTGAGAAGATGAAGCTCACTTGAGTTCCAAAGGGAGTAAGAGTGAGAGGGGGCTGAGGCTATAACCAGCCTCATGCTGACATGGAGGGAGGTTCAAAAACTAATCTTAATGTACTTAACTGGCTCAGCTGTACTGAACCCAGAAAAATTCCAGGGCAGGTGAACCAAATGAAAGTAGAAATTAAAGAAAATATAGAAAAGATAAATTTGGAGTTAGCAAGAATAGGGAATATTAATCATAAGTTATTCTCCGTGAAAACTAAGATGGAAATCTATACATCTTTTTAATGAATGTTGAAGTGACCACAGGGGAGGAGAGCTCTGTAGGGTGACACAGTCCAACAGGGCATACACAGGTTGTTATCGAGCACTTGACCTGTGGGCAGAGCACTTGACCTGTGGGCAGGGTGACCAAAGAAGTCAATTTTTAACTTTTCTACTTTTAGAAGCAGGGAGTCAACTGCCAGGAAAAGTTAAGTGTGCATGGGATCGTGTGTGTGTGTGTGTGTGTGTGTGTGTGTGTGTGTGTGTGTGTGTGTGTGTGTGTGTGTGTGTGTGTGTGTGTATGGATCTTCTTCAACTGCAAATTTTGGTATGGACTGTTGGTGTTGGTCTGGCGCTATGTATTCAAATGCTAAATACTGGCCCCTGAGATCTGATTGCCTCATTTCATGTACAGCAAATATTATGTAAACTTTGCTTGCCAATCTTTTGTGACTGGTTAAATAAAAGTGGTTAACAGCCAATTACTGGGGAGAATTACTAGGAAGGCAGGGCTTGTCATAGGGCTGGGGGAGAGGGAAAGAGAGAGAGAGAGAAGGAGGAGGAGGAAGAAAGAGGAGGAGGAGGAGGAAGAAAGAGGAGGAGGAGGAAGAAAGAGGAGGAGGAGGAAGAAAGAGGAGGAGGAGGAAGAAAGAAGAGGAGGAGGAGGAGGGAGCAGTTCACTTTGATGGGATGGACCAGGAGCATAGGCCGTTGATTGGCAAGTAACCTGGGGAGTGCAGCTGAGAAATAGCCAGTCTAGCACTGAAAAAATAGTTTAGGGGTAATCGTCCAGTCATTGTGCTGGAAGCTGATTAAATAAATAGTTTGGACTCTGTCTCGATTATTAGGGGGCTGACAGGGTCACAGTAATTACTAGTTATTTAATACTACTAGTTATTAAATACCTTACAGCAACAGGCAACAGGTGAAGCATTTGCAAGAGTTTAGCGTTGGGGTGGATGTGCTCCAGTGTAAAACACAGTAGACGTTAGAGACACAAACACAGAACAATGTATTTTATACTAAGTGCATGCTGAAAAAATATTTTGAGATAAGTCGGGCTAGATAAAATATATTGAATTTATCTTTTTTTTAATTTTCTTTTTTTTTAAAAGATTTATTTATTTATTATATGTAAGTACACTGTAGTTGTCTTCAGACACTCCAGAAGAGGGAATCAGATCTTGTTACGGATGGTTGTGAGCCACCATGTGGTTGCTGGGATTTGAACTCAGGACCTTTGGAAGAGCAGTCGGTGCTCTTAACCACTGAGCCATCTCGCCAGCCCCTGAATTTATCTTTGAAGGTGTGATTGCTTGAGTATTATTTAAGTAGCTCACATTAAGTGTCAGATATCTGCAGGGGGAGCTTATCTAGGCTGGAATCAAACTCTAACCAGATGAGTGGTGGTTGACGTGGAATGCCCCCTCAGGCCCATGTCTGAATACGTGGTCCCCGCTTGGCAGTGATGCTTGGGTGGGTTAGAATGTGTGGCTTTGCTGGAGGAAGTAGTTGCTGGGGATGAGATTTGAGGTTTCAAAAGGTTCAGGCCATTCCCAGTGTTGTTCTCTGCCTCGAACTTTGGAACACGGTACGAATGCTCAGCTGTTCCTGCCACCATGGACTTTAACCCTCTAGAACAGCAGGTTCTGCACCTGTGGGTCACAACCCTTTCACAGAGGCCACCTAGAGCCATCTGCATATCAGATATTTACATTAAGATTTATAACTAGCAAAATTACAGTTATGAAGTAGCAACAGAAATAATTTTATAGTTGGGGGTCACTACAACGTGAGGAAGTCTATTAAAGAGTAGAGGCATTAGGAAAGTTGAGAACCACTGCTCCGGAACCATAAATCCCGAATTACATACTTTCTTTTCTAAGTTGCCTTGGCCATGATCTTTTGTTACAACAACAGAAAAGTCGCTAAGGCAAGATTCATTTCAGTTGTAAGAAATGCTTCTTTTGAATAGAATTCATGCTCACCACGCCGAGAGTGAAAATGAGTCAGATACTGTTTTGTATCATGTAAGACAACAGTACTCTGTAAATACTAAAGGGATCCTTAAGCCAGATTATCAAGGACAAGATAAAATTGATATTAAAACAACTACAGTGCACTTCGAGTCAATAAAATACACGCCGAGGATCTGAGTTTTCCAGCGTCCCTTTAGCCTGCGTGGTCTTTACAGCTTTTGTATTAACTTTAGAACAAAGTCATAATGAGTCCAGTCCATTTGCAAATTTGACACGGGACCTACTGATCTGCTGAATCATGCTTGATGTCTGTGTGTAAATGAGTCATGTTCAGAACACAGATCCGGTATT
Organism: Mus musculus; assembly: GCF_000001635.26. Lineage (NCBI taxonomy): Eukaryota > Metazoa > Chordata > Mammalia > Rodentia > Muridae > Mus > Mus musculus. Next base: position 67,037,167 of record NC_000077.6, read on the forward strand.
TTAATTCCCTGTATCAAGACTAGTATGGCTGTAAATATTCATAGTACCCTGTGCACCCTCACAGATGCACGGAAGACACTGACTTTCAGTGTGCGCTTGCCTTGGATCTTACCAATGGAATAAAATAATTTTTATCTTTTGAAGGTAGGGTCTACATAGATCAAGCTAGCCAACATGCCAGGCTAAGCTTTCTTCTCCTTCAGTGTTTCTGGTTTTGTTTCAGTACAGATGAGATGTCCATGCATACTGTCAGGCAGCCTGGAGTTGGGCTTACTGGCCAGCTCTGCTGCTCTTCCCATGAGAGTCTCGAGGTTGGTGGGAGGCAAGACTGAATGATCTCAGCATCTGTTAGGACCTCTCAGCTGTTTTCACAGAACGGAATGTCACCTATATCTAAGTATAGGTGTTCTGAAACAAACGACCAACGTCCACTCATACAGCAGGGTAAGCAGGCCAGACTTGACTTAGCTTTGGGCTTTCATGTGCTAAGCTGTAGAGTTAACACAAGAATAATTCTCCTTGTACAAAAAAAAAAGAAAGAAAGAAAGAAAGAGAGAGAGGGAGGGAGGGAGGGAGGGAGGAAGGAAGGAAGGGAGGGAAGGAAGGAGAAAGGGAGGGAAGGACGGAGGGATGGAGGGAGGGAAGGGAGGGAGGGAAGGGAGGGAGGGAGGGAAAGTAAAGAAATTCAAATTAGGCCAAACACAGCCCCTTCTCAGGAGTATATGCCCACATGAGTCTCCTTCCTGGTTTATTTTAATATTTTCAGTACTAGCTTTCAGTACCTGGATATATTATCCAGAAATAACACTTCTGAGTTTTATCTTCACTCACACATACTCAAGGTGCAAATACATTTTGTACACAAACAGAATACTTAAGAGTACAACTGAGAATTTAACTTTTTATGGAATGTAATAAAACATAAAACAGTATCGTTCACTTTCTACAAAGCAGACAAGATAATGAGGCGAAAATCACAAAGCTTCTTCCCTTTTATAATTCATAATTCTGTCTGGAACTCTGCCTCTCCCTTTCAGCAGCATTTTGTCAGGGAAGACATGAACTGTGCCAAAGGCCTGGCTGTCCGGAGCTGTTTCAATAACTCCTTCAAGGTTGACATGGTGCACGCCGAAAGGATCTTCAGAGTAGCCACCGTCATGTGTGTGACCAGCAAGGAAACACACCACACACTTGTGAGACCATATGATTGACAGAGCATCCACGTAGTTCCAAGCCAGGCACACGCTGTCAGAGGCCTCTGGGTAAATAGGAAGATGGCCTGTTAAGGAAAAATTAGGAGCAAATTAAATCTTTTTCCATCAAGAAAAAAGACCAAAAGCTAGAATTCAGGAAACCAAACCTAAACACATGCAGACCAAGGTGACAATGCGCTTTGTAGTCTTTGTAGACACTTGGGAAGTGGCAGGAGGAGGGTCATGATTTCAAGACCAGCCTGAGCTATGGAGCAGGCAATCTATAGCCACATCTTTGATAAACAGAATAGACAGATGGGTAGATGGTTCAAATATAAGGTAGAAGATATATTTGTATAGGAAAATGATCTCTGAGGCTTACACAATCCCAAAGGCATCCTGTGCAGGGGATCTGTAAAGGCCCAGGAGTCAGCCAGATTCTATGCCAGGATCCAATCTCACTGATTTCCATATATAGGAATGTTACATATAAAGAAAAATGCAGCTAAAGAACAGCTTAGGAGATGCCCAGGGGTTGTGCTATATAAAAATGTCACTGAACAAACACAGTCCAGGAGACGTTAAAGACCCTGTGGAGATCAAAGCTGCCAGATCCAACTTGTAGCTGAGAAAACCGATTAACGCGGGGGAGGTGGACCTTGGGCCCTAGGAGCTACGTGGGCACAGAAGCAGGACTCGGAACTGCAGTGCCACCGTATCTGACAGCTTAAGACAGTGCACTGGGCCAGAGCTCGCCTGTCTTGCTCCTTCCCAGTCACTGAGCTCGGCTCTGCTCTGCTACTGTTTGTTTGCATCCCTACATTTAAACAAGTTCCACTTAATGCCTACTTGTTTATAAGCAAGTAAGAAAGGGACTGGGTAACAGACCCCTGGCAGGGCATGTGCCCAAGCACTTGTGCGCACCCTTCCCTCCTTCCCCTTCTCTGACCCGAGTGTTCTAAGGCTAAGAGAAGCTACACGGACAGTCAAATGGCAGCAGACACACCTCTGTTCAATCGAAGGATTTCCATTCATGATTTCATGTGTGTGAGAAAAGTGCAGTTCACAGGCTTTGTTTGTCAATGCTCACAAGGTTCCTAAAACCAAGAGGCAGATGGCATCCCAGCATCACGTGGGAGCAGGCACACCTTCCAAACTGCCCGTTATCTCCAATGGCAGTGTGTCCCAAAACTGATTCCTAAAAGAAAACTAGTTCCTGTGGAACTGTGGGACTGGCAGAGAACTGCAAGTGTAACTGTTACATCCCACACCAGCTCTGCCTCAGCTGGGCAGCAGTGATCCAGCCATGGTAATTTCACTGCCAGCCAGGGCTGCTAAGGCTAAGACTTGGTGGATACTTCGATTCATAGTTGGGAAAAGTCCACTTTGAACCCTACAAGGGAAACTCAGAGACACTAACAGATGGCAAGATGTTTTGTCTATTTTACAATTCTTTCCTGACTCATTTTTAAATGCTAAGATTTAGGTTTCAAAGAAAAGTAGTCAGTGGGGCTGAAGAGATGGCTCAGCAATTAAGAGCACTGGCTGCTCTTCCAGAGGACCAGGATCCAATTCCCAGCAGCCACATGTTAGCTCACAACTGTCTGCAATTACAGAAGAGACCTGCCTGACACCCTCTTCTGGCCTCCTCGGGGTACTGCAAGCACACAGTATACGAAGATATATTCAGGCAAACATTCATACACCAATACAGTTAGTTATTTTATAATCTCAAAAAGGTATAAGTATCTGTTTTACAGAAAGAAGATATCAAAACACAAATATTACTGTTCTTTCATGGATTAACTTCCCAATTTCTAAAATGCCCGTGTAACCAAAGGAACGGTTTGCATACTTACTCACAATCACCACCTTCTCCTGGTTCGTGTCAGAGAATGTAAGAACTTCATTCAGCCAGTTCAGCTGTTCTTGGCTGAATCCTCCGTTAAACTGGACATACTGGGGCTCAGAAAGTCCTGAACGAATTCAGCAAGTTAGACCTGTTGCATGTCATTCTCTCCCTCATCTGGGCATTCAAGTTTAGCTAATGCAAGGATACACTTTCTTTGGGGAGCAACATCTTAAGAATGTAGAGCAATATACAAATACAGCGATGTAAATCCTAGTCTCTACTTACTGCGTACTTCACTCGCTTTCCACTATGCTCCAAACACAACCTCCTTCCTGTCCTCCGAGGCCTACTCCATATCCTTGTCCCTGTTACCTTCACCCCAGTCGGGCCTGTGCTGTGACACTTGGGAGTATTTGCATCTGTTTCCTGTGCCTGCCAGCTCCCTACCCAACTCTTTCTAAGTGTAGCTCCTGTCACCTGGACAACGGCTTGCATTCTTGTGTCCTTGGAGTGCTTCTGTCTGCACTAATCTAAAATAGCACCACTAGCCCTTTGCTGTAACACCACACTCTATTTTCTCATTGCAGCTATCATCGAGGGGAGAATCTGGCTTTTGTCTCATTTTCTGCTATGGTATGGATGTGAAATGTTGCTAAGGCTCATTTGTTAAAGACCTGGTCACCAACTGTGGAATTACTGGGAGGTGAGAGCATCTTTTAGAGGTGAGAACTAGTGAGGGAAGTCAGGTCACGGAAGGATGCCCTCGATGGGGAGACCACCAGCTCAGCCCCCTTCCCCCACTTTGCTTGCAGGCTCTAACGTGTGGGCAGGTGGCTCTAGTGTGTATTCCATGTCACCATGTGCTCCTGTACCACAGTGCAGCCTGGCCAAGGGACTACAAACCGAACGCCTCCAAACCATAAGCCGAGACAGACCTTTCCCCCATGTAAGTTGATTATTTTAGGTAGTTAGTGACCAATGATGGAAAGCTAACAAATATATTTATTCTTATCTGCCCTACCCACCCACTGCTATGGTTCTCTCCATTAAAGAAAAAAGAATTACTAAGTGCTCAGTCCAGAATGTCTGCTAAATGTCTGAAGTCTGAATTACTTGTAATATGTTTATGAGACTTCAAGGTGCAAGAATCCTGACCCTGAACAATGACAATAAACTTTTACCTTAATCATCCATCTTCCTGCTGAATAAAAGGTAGCTGAAGAATTTAAAGACAAAGTATTAGATTCTCAGCTCAAAGCAATAATTCACCTTGGGGACTATTCAACTCCACATTTGGGTTGTGCTCCCTCAGCATCTTCATACACTGCTCATATTTTGGAGAAGATGGGTCTATGCCCAAGACACTCAGGTCATAAGAATCGAGTAAAATGAACCGGAACTTAGGGAATGGTACAAAGTGATAAGCGTAATAGTTCTCTGATGGCGTGGTCTCAGGATGCTGTGCAATCTGGTCTTCTAGAAACTTGCTGTTCAGTTTAGAGCTTGCTAAGTAGTCTCTGCTGAAGTTATAGAACTCATGGTTCCCCCACGTGTGGTGAACTGGAACTTTAAGCATCTGAAATGTGTTCATGACAAGTTCTAGAGACTTTTCTGATACTTTATACTGTGCATTGTAGCCATCGATGATGTCTCCAAGCTGCAGGACACAACAGGGCATGCTGCTTTCTTTATTCCAGTCTTCGATGGCACCCTGTAAGTGAATAAGACTGTGTCGGTAGTACCTCCGCCGGCTTCTTTGATAATTGTATCCATCTTCTAAATCTGCGTATTGAATATCTGCTATAACTCCGAAGGAAAACAGTGGCTCTGAAGCATCAGCCGGGGAACTGGGCACCAGCTTATCAGCCATAACCTCCAAGCAGACTTCTAAATAAGCTAAGGAGAGGGAAAAGAGACCCACGTTAAAATACTACAGCCTTCCAGTGGACAGAAGAAAATGACAAAAAGGTTAATCCACTAGACAGCAAGACAGACAGACAAGTGTGAAGGCACTGAGGTCTTAGCTCTGAAATGTTTCAGTTCTCATCCGTAAAGATGATAACCTCTCTCACTCAGAAGACTAACCATTTACAAGAGGGCACTACCAAACTGAACATCAGGAATTCCAACCACAATGGCCAAATTCAAATCTGGAAACATTTCTTACTTTGCACCCATTTTAAACATTGGGGATTTGTCAGTTGCTATGTATACAAATGCTAAATTCAAGAGCTGGCTGCCACCCAGACAAGTGCATCCTCACATACACCAGCCCTTGCTGTGTAAACCTTGCTCCCCGCTTTAAAGCTATTGGTTAATAAAAGGCTTGAGCCTGAGACTGGGTAGTAGAGAGAGAAATGTGGGACCTGAGAATTGAGTGAGGGGTCTCAGGAGAGACCATGGGGGCTGGGGGGAGTAGGAAGGAGAGAACTGATGGAGGAAGGAGGTCACCATGAGGCCAAAAGCAGCTTGTCCTGAGGACACACATGGAACAGAGCCAGCCCAGTGAGACTGAACGGTAAGTAGCACGGGGCCTATGGTTTGGATAAAGGTGAGAATACTCAGAGCCTGCCCAGTCTAGGCTTACAGCTGGGAAATAAAATAACAGGTTTTTATGTCTTCTACACGGGCTAGCTTGAAACAAGTATTTCATTTACATAAAACCGCACCCATCCCACAGCACCGTCACACTCACTCAGCCACCTACTTCCCACAGCAGAGCCCACTCTGGGATGCTCCGGCAGGCCAAGGCTTTTTTCTTTGCTGATGAGCAGCCTGCAGAAAGAAGTCTTTCCCTTTAGTATCTGAGGGAAGACAGCAATGATCTGAAAAGAAGGTAGTTTAATGACAAAAGTCCCCAGAGGCTTGGGAGTTTGGTGTCCCGCCCCAGTCGGTGGCATTTATGGGTAGGTGCAGCCTTGTTGGATTAAGTGAGCCACTGAGGGCAGGCTTTCATTGTTTAAAGCCCCGCCCCCGAGCTACTTCCAGTCCACCCTCTGCTTCATCCTGCCGTTGACCACGCCCTCCCTCGGCTCCCTGTGGTGCCATCATGCCTGCCTGATACAGCAGACTCACAGAGCGGGGGTGGGGGGCTACTGTTGGAGACAGGGTCTCTCTATGTAGCCCTGGCTATCCTAGTACTCCCAGTGTAGATCAGGTTAGCCTAGAACTCACAGAGATCCACCTGCCTCTGCTTCCCAAAAGTATGTGTTACCTCACCTGGATATAAAAGATTCTTATCCCTCTGAACTCTACGGCAAAATAAACTCTACCTTCAGTTACTTTTGGTCATTGTTTTTTTAAATCACAATAGAAACGTAACTAATATAAAGAAGAATAATTCAAAAATTCAAAAAAGCCCAGTATATGGGCTGAAGAGATGCCCAGAGGTCGAAAGAGCTTCCTCTAGGGTGCCTGAATTCCCAGTACCCAGGTCAGAAAGCTCACAACCACCTGTAATTGCATCTACAAACACAGGGACCTGATATCCCCTTTGTGCTTCCTAGGGCTCTCAAACAGATGGGTGTGTACTCACACAGAAATATATAAATGAAAACTACAAATGCTATGACATCACTGCACCCACTGTCCTTTCTATGAGCAGGTGAATTCTAATTTGAACCGGTTCTCCTAATCTTAGAACCAGGCCCCAGATTCTGAGCCAGAACAGAAAACACAATCTTTTCATCCCACACGTAATCTCCACTTAAACTCTAGAAAGTATCTCATTAGGTTATTTATAAACAGAATTTGTAATGCTAAAAGAACCAAGAATACTAAGGATTATGACAAACATAAAAGGCCAAGGTGCTAAATTACAAACTATTCTTATTATGAAAAAAAAAAAAAAACAAACCAAACCAACCAAACAACCAAACAACCAAAAACAAAAAACAAAAAAACCTCTGTAGTTCTATCTGAATTGACCAAAATCTAGCTGTTGCTAAAAATTCCTGACTTTCTAAAATCCTTCCGACTCCTGGTCACTAACCACCTGCTCTGCCTAACCAAGTTCCTACTTTAAATCTCTAAAGAAACATGAAATCGCAGTCTAAGCTTCTAAGCTACTCCTAACAGAAAGGCTCCAACTCCATATTCCGCACAGGGGCCAGGCTCCAGCTAGACATGAGAATGGGGGCTCTCCTCACTCTGACACTGCTGTCACTGGATGGGTCACTGGGTACAGGTTGCTGCCTGCCAAACCTGATGAACCGAGTTCAATTTCTAAGACCCACATGGTGGGAACAGTAAACTCCAGCCCTCAAACGGTCCTCTGATCTCCACATATGCACTGTGTCACACATGTATCCTGTACATAATTATTTTCCTTAACGTTTTTAAAAAGTGTTTAAATTTGTTCTCTTCTTCCAGTCTCCACTTGAAAACCCTACCAGACACTGTGTCTAAATATTTGTGATGGGACAGTATTTTCCTAACCTTCCTGTGAGCAAAAGACACTCTTACTGGTGAGGTGGAAAACTCAAGATAAAATTACAAGAAAAACAAACTTCATCAAAGTCAGCTGAAAATACTTGATCTAATTAGTTTCCGATACTTGAGATTTCAAGTGCAGACGAATGGGATTAAAGCGAAGGCCAGACAGCAAGGTCTCCAGCGACCCAAAGCTCAAGACAAAACTGTCCCGAGAATGCCCTCCAGGCTGTGGCACATGAGCCTGCTTAGATATTAAACTCAGAACCCTTAGGTGATCTCTTAGAGAAGGTTCAGTCCCAGTGATCTTCTCTTCTCTTCTCTTCTCTTCTCTTCTCTTCTCTTCTCTTCTCTTCTCTTCTCTTCAGAAAGCAGTTGTTACCTCTGCTCTCTAACAGTCATTTCCCCTTGATTGTGTAGCCACACCCCACTTTCTTTCAGGCCAATTTCCCTTCTGAGTTCATGGTTTGTGACTGATCACCTAGGGTTAGGTACACAGCCCAAGCTGGGTCAACAAACTTCAGCTTAGCAACATCGGCCAGGAGCCTGCGCACGGCTGTGGAAGCTAGTCCTGAAAGCTACAGGGGAAGTGACTACGGCAACACTGTCCTGTCCCGACTCCATTTTCTCTGCTTAGGCATTCCTCAGCCCAGACCCCCTCAACAGGCACAGCTATATTGGCAACAGATTTTCCACGACCCTGACCATGGTCCAAATGTATTAACCAAAATAATTAATGTTTGTACAAAGTAAAGATAAACTTAAATAACCAATAAAGCTATAAATCAAAATAAGTTGTCATGCTGTGATGTGGCTGGAACAACTATGCTTTGCTGAAACACATGTTGCCAGGTTACCCTGACCCTCATCCAAGATTGATGTAACTGGAGTCTGTGTGGTCTTTTACCTTTAAAAATGCTGCACTCCCGAGCTTTTGTTTAAGAGTTTTCCTGAGGCGCTAGCCCACTCTTGGTCACGGCCAAAAGTTAAAGACTCTAATTTGGCCTAATATGCATGGTGGGCTATAACTTTTTCATCAATCCTATGACACAACCCGAGTTTCTAGGGGGAAATTAGCAGAGATGAATCTAACGTAGAAGGAAGCAAATGTGAATGATGCAAGAGTCCTGGAAACTACCGAATGCCTGCACCCACTGGTCCCCACTACAGCTACCATAGTCATTCACTGCACCCCTGCTCTGTGAGTCTGCTCTACCAGGCAGGCATGGTGGCACCACAGGAAACCGAGGGAGAACAAGGTCAACATCAGTATGAAGCAGAGTGGCCTGGAAGTAGCTCGGTGCTTTAAACAATGAAAGCCTTAACGTGTAATGTAGGCAGCGGGGATTGTACTTCCTGAATCCCTCCGCCATCTTCTACAGACCCACCTCCTCTAACCAGCTACTCTGAGTTCTACAGCCTTGGCTAAGAGCAGCCTCTCTCCTCAGCTGACATGAGCTGACTGGCAGAAGAGCAGAGCATGGAGCATGGGGGAACTATACATTCTCTCAGTGTAATTCCTTGTATCCACGCTACCTTCTCAAGGGCTCTATAGAATCAGGCTTAAAGCCCCAACACCTGACAGTCCCCTCACCCCTCATATAGATCCATTTCCTTCTACCAACTTCTGCCTCCTGGTTTTACCAGTAGATCTGGTGCCAATAGAAAGTTCAGACTTCAGTGACAATGATGATGGCATTTGCAAAAATCTCTTTTATGTCTTCAGATATTTCTCCTTGTATAAGACACAAATCAAGCTGGGCAGTGGTGGTGCACACCTTTAGTCCCAGCACTTGGGGGGGGAGCAGAGGCAGGCGGATTTCTGAGTTCAAGGACACTCTGGTCTACAGAGTGAGTTCCAGGGCAGCCAGGGCTACACAGAGAAACCCTGTCTCGAAAAACCAAACCAAACCAAACCAAAAATACCAAAACAAAACAAAACAAAAAGAATGGATCAATGCCCAGTTCATCTCTATCGGCGTTAGAGTATCACCCTGCACCTGCTGGTGTGATAGAATGGGAAGAAGGGGATGGGGATAAGGGGCAGGTATAGTCCACACACCACTAATGTGATCAAGAACACTTTTACTAGGTAACAAGGAATGTGTGAAGGCCCGAGAATCTCTCTCTTACCATTAGGAGGGTCTCTGCTCCACCTCACTTTGGTCTGTTATGGGAAAGTTAAGAGTCCAGAAGGAGCCGGGTGTGGTGGCGCACACCTTTAATCCCAGCACTCGGGAGGCAGAGGCCAGCCTGGTCTACAAAGTGAGTTCCAGGTCAGCCAGAGCTATACAGAGAAACCCTGTCTCAAAAAACCAAAAAAAAAAAAAAAAAAAAAAAAAAAAAAAAAAAAAAAAAAGAAAGAGTCCAGAAGGATGAACCAGGGTATATTTAGGGACAAATGGCTAGGATCACAATGGGTAAGGCTGGGCAAAGAGAACTACGTTTGCAGAGAAATTACTCAGGCTAGTTCCAGGCTGAACTTTACAGTTCAGGGAAATAGACAAAAAGGAACTTGGAGAAGCCAGCCCTAGAGGACAGAGGCCAGGAACTCATATTAATCTCCAGCAGCGAAATGAAGAATAAGCAACCAACTGACAGGGACTTTTCCAAAATACCCATCTCCATAAAATAACACACACACACACACAGAGAGAGAGAGAGAGAGAGAGAGAGAGAGAGAGAGAAATATTTCACAATGTTAGGGTTAATAAGAGGAAGTGTGAGGCCTGCTCGGGATTAGGCCCAGGAGTCCGGTCCTGTGATGAAGCAAGCATGTGTCAGGAAGTTCACAAAACTGCCAGGTTAGCCTGTCCCACTTGAGGCAGCCTAAACTCACATCCAGCACAGAACTTAGGGAGCCTCGTCAACTAATGCTAGAATAAGCATCATACAGTGCAATGTGTGCCCATCGCTCTCAGGAGAGGTCCCTGAAGAAAACCTATCTGATACCTTGGTGGCTTCTGTTAATAATAGAAGCTCCAGACTTACACTATACAACATGCTACCCTTGCAAGGGCTCTATAAAATCAGGATTAAAGGTGTTACTAGCAATTCACTCAATATTTGGTTACAATTAAAATTTAGTATTTTATCCAATAGATAAACTATTGCAGGATATTTGATCATACTATGAACGCCAAGATTGTGTTATTTACTGGAAAAACTTGTTTTTAGCTGTGGTTTGGCTCAGCCTTAGTACACACCTTTAATTCAACAGCTTACTATGTGAATACCGTAAACAGGATTAAATAAAGTCAACCATAGGTCAAGAGGCAGAGCAAGCAACCAGTTGACAGAAGTAAATATAGGATTATTAAGAAAAAAAAAAAACCATAGAGAGTAAGGGGAAGTCAGGAGGCTGGATACAGAGATACACAGGAAGTAGAAGGAAAGGACATTCAGTTTCAAGGAGGCTAGAGAGTGGGGCATTCCTGCTGGGACAACTGGCTGAGGAAGAAGGTCAGCTGGAAGGTCAACACACATATCGGCACACGTGTGCACACAAAATAAATCTTTCTCTGCCTCTCTGAGCTAGCAGGCTTTCACCCCAGCATCTGACTCCAGTCTTCATTGGTAAAAATCCAATGATTAAGATTTTGTTAAAATAAATAAATAAAATAAAATAAAATAAAATGAACAATACAAAAAAGTTGTAAGGCACTTTACTAGACAAAGAAAATGTGCATAGAGCTAGTAGTAAAATCTTAGGCTAATAGAATCTAATAGATGGATTGAATCTAATAGATGGGTTAAATACAACACCAAACCCAATTTTAATCTGCCATGTGCGTTTGATCATGTACTGTACAGCTGAGTACAGGACAGAGATTTTGCCCTAGACAAAATAGAAGGGGAACAAAACTTTTGCTGAGACTTCTTCAGGAAGGAAACTTAAGTTTTCTTGTTGACAGACATCGATTTGAAAGGCTGAATAGAAATCTAAGACCTCTTCTAGCTCCTCTCTCAAGAAGCCACACCCACGCATGCCCTTGTGGCTCTCCCTCCCCTAAGCATCTCTTTCCGATAAACTCTCACTCTTGCATCTGTAAAAGCTTGTCATAAACTCCAAATGTGTCATACTGATTCATCCTGAAACTCCTTTCAGCACCCGAGAATCCCAGCTTGCGCCAAGCAGAGGATTCTGCAATGAGTGCCTGAGACTGCATGAGGCCGGGCTCCTGCCCCACTCGGTCTGCCATCTTACCTGGCAGCTTCGAGAGGACAGTTGCTGTCACAGCACTGTTTCAAGAGCACCCCATGATAAGATCTCCTGTGCCTTCAAAGCATGAGAAGACCTGAAAGCTCTAAGCTCTTTGCAGACAACAGAGAAAAATCCTTACCTTCCTAAAACCCAAAGCTAAGCCTCACTTACAGACTCATCAGTGGCTGGGGCCTGACTTTCTGTTCTGCTTGGCTTCACTGTTTTTCTTTTAGGCACTGTTGGCAGAATACATACTCTATGGCTAAAGCTTTACACTATTGCCTTTTTTTGGTTGGTTGTTTCTTTTTTTTTTTTTCTTTTTTCTTTTTTTTTTTTTTGGTTTTTCGAGACAGGTTTCTGTATAGCCCGGGCTGTCCTGGAACTCACTTTGTAAACCAGGCTGGCCTCGAACTCAGAAAGCCGCCTGCCTCTGCCTCCCGAGTGCTGGGAATTTTTTTTTTTTTTTAAACCTACCTAACTATTAAAACCTTTCTTGTGGGCTGGGGAGATGGCTCAGCAGTTAGGTGTGTTTGCTGCTCTCTCATGAAACAGAGTTCAGACCCCAGCACACATAGTGGGTGGCTCACAACTACTTGTGACTCCACCTCCAAGGGACCCAAAGCCCTCTGCTGGCATCTGAGGGCAACACACACATATGCATACCCGTGCACACAAAATAAATCTTAAAAAGGGAAGGAAGGAAGGATGGATGGATCCATATCCTGGACCAATGGCTCAAAAATTAAGAGTGTTCTTACAAAGGATATGAGTTCAGTTTCCATCACCTATCTCAGGTGGTTCACAGCCACCTGTAGCTCCAACTCCAGGCGATCCATCACCTCTGGCCTTCTTAGGCACCTGCACTCTTATGTACACACACACTTTAAAACATCTTATTTAGAAAAACAAAAACAAAACAACAAATAATTCTTCTTGGAGTTGTTCTTTGTATTTTCTCACACTCTCAGTTTATAATCAGGTGTTTACTTCTTTAAATCCTACACCCAGAAGTTAAAATGACGACAGTCCCACTTACAAAGGCTAATGGCCCCTGATAGTCTGTTGAACAGCACAAAGAGAACCTGCGTCACAAATACAGTGCTGGGACTATACACCTGACAACTCAGATATGTATCCTCAATTCTCCAAGTACACACCACAATTGACTAACATCACAGGTCTTAGTTGCCATGTGATAAGAAAAGGCCTGGTCACTTTGGTGCTAATCTTAGGACCAGGCGTAACAATCTGCTGTTTGCTTCACTGCTTATGTGGTCTGATGTGGTGAGTGACTGCACCCTCTCCTACATTCCCACAGAACAGTGATCCGACAATCTCCAAACTCAGATTCTCGCACTTCTGTAAAAGTAACTTTTATTCTCCTTATTGTCTTGGAGGCCTAGTCCTGGAAGCTTCCAGCCTCCATATAGTCTAATCTAGGCCTAGAATGTTTTCAGCCTCTGAGACTTGCTCCTAAATAAGCTCACCCCTTCCTAGTTCTTTCTGTTCTCTGGCTGGCTGACTCTGGCTCAAACTCCTCTCTGAGCTAACTGATTCAGCCCGGCTTCTCTCTCTCAGATTCTCCCAAATTGCTCTGCTTGGCTCCTTCTCACCCTCTGGCTTGTTCATTCTTCACCCGTGTCTAGCTGGTTCTCTCTCTCTGCAACCTGTATCTGTACAACTGTCCCGGGAAAACTGCCTTCTCCCTCTCTTCCTCTGTGCTGCTCCCTTAAGTAGCTTCCTCTTCCTTTCCTCTCTCTTCTCTTGAGAGTTGGGCAGATCCTATTCTGTCAAATCTTTCTCTGATTCATCACTTTGTCTGCCATTCAATTAGACATTACTTTCAAACATGAGTGCTTTCTTCTACAAGCTAACTTTACCTTCATAATTCGGGATTACAGGTGTGCACTAAGGTCCGAGTCACACCACAACTAGAAACAGCACTTTTCAGTAACTAACACAATCTTGAGGTTCGTGGTGTGATCAAATAGTCTGCAACACATCCTACTTAGACGAGAGAGCTTGAGACAGTGGGTGGCTGGATAGGCAGGGAATGCATCCTTGTTCAGCAAACAGTGACAGGAAACAGATTTTCCACCACCATCAACTCTTAAGATAGAGGAAGGAATCAGTCTCAGAGGGAAAATGAGGAAGACATGAGAAGGAAAGGGAAGGCCCAGAGTCTGGTTGGAGTCTCTTGCCACCTGAGAATCAAAAATTTCCCTGATATTAATAATGTCTGCTATGAAGGTTGCCTACAAAGAAATGGCATTCCCTTTATGTAGATTTCAAATAAGAATGTTAAAATAGCAATAAACTATACTTAAGGGCCTAAGCACATATCACCTTGGAGTATGGTCCTATTCCTTTCCTAGACGTAAAGCTACAGTTTTCTGGAAATTTTACAAACAAAGACTATAAACTTTATTTGCACTAAACATGTCCCAAGGCCCTTGTGTAACCCTACCCAAGGTACCCCTGGAGCCAGCCTATAATCTATTACCCAGAAAAATGAGATTAAAAGAAAAAAGTTGTTTGACGATCTTTTAAGATGTACCTTCAGAAGCCACCCAAATTATATATACTGTTATAAAAACATTAAAGTGTGACTCCTGAAAAGCCCATGCTTTTGGGTGTGTACTCTCCTCCTAAGCATCTCTCTATTCATCTATGCTCTTCAATTTGTGTTAAAATCTTTTCATAAACTTCAACAATGATTTGTTTTATAAAAAAACAAAAAACAAAAACTTCTAGTAACTTTGAGTATAAATTTCATGAGATTGCTGATCAACCTGGCCGAGGCAAAACAAGAATCACTGAACTATATTACTTACGGTGTTAGAGAGCAGCCCGATAGATCAAAAAAGCCAAGCACGGAGAAGAACAGTATCATGCTCCAATGCAACAATCCCTGAAGCAATGCTGGGATCCCCTTGGAGTTTAAAAAAAAAAAAAGTGCTTTAATTAAAGGACGGATGTTGTTATACACAACACCACAGGGCGGGGTGGGGAGAGAGGGGCAAAGGTGAGAAAACAATGAGGTGGAGATCATTTGCTCAGCGCGTGCACTGCAAATAATAAACAAACAAAACGAATACGACTTAAAATTTCTCAAGGAACAACAACAAGAAAGTGTAGCTGTAGCCAACTAAGCAGTCCCAAATGAGGAAACCTTCAACACAGTTTAAAATCTGAGACAGGTTGGGTAGGTGGGAGACCTTTTAAAGAAATGAGCCACGGAGACTAAAAGAAGGATGGGTATGACGCAGCACACACCTTTGCAGTGCCTTCCTTATTAGCAGGCGGCTTGTATTACAGTTAGAAGCGCTGCCACTTTGGTCTTAAGTCATCTTACTATCCTAGACACTCAAAGTCTTATTTATTATTTCTTCCAAGTCATGGGTTATTATGGTTATTTCAAAAGTTATGGGATGACTTCTAATTTGGGGTCCGAGACCTCGCAGTTCCACCCGGCCGGTTTTTAGACCGGGCAGTAGGAAGGGATCCCCTAGTCCCTTGCAGCTGGGAGGAGCGAACCCGGCTAGAAGACCCAGGGCCACCTCGTCCCACTGCGATGTTTGTGTTTTCCAGCCGCCGCCAGGCCCAGGCCAGGATCCCAAGGAACCATCTCCCAAAGCTCGCCGCCCACAAGCAGCTCCACCCTTCTCCAATCCTGAGAACCACCTACCGCTATCAGCCGCCGGACCCGGGACTCCTCCACAACCAGAGGGCAAACAGCGTCACCAACGAGCCAAGAGGAAAGAGCGGCCTCCTTCGGCTTCCGGCAGAAGCGGAAGCTCGAGCGGAAATGGAGAGGTGGCCCAAAGGAGGCGCGGTCTCCTAAACTCATGGCAGCACTTGTACGCGCCGCAGTGGTGAGGTCGCAGTGTCGCCAGCTCTGGCGTCTGTTCCCTCGCGGCCATGGGCTCAGGGATGTGGCGGAGAGGCCGAGACCGGAGGAAGCGTGCTCCTGCCTGCGGAGCAGAGCCTTCAGCGCTGGGCCGCCACCGCCGGGGGCCGGTCCGGAGCCCAAGGGCGGTCAAGCCGGGTCTCACCGCCCGAAGCCTGGGGTGAGTGTCCGCATGGAGCCTTCTGGGCTCGGCGCTCTCTGCAGCTTTCCATCTCTGCACCCTGCAAGGTCACATCTCAGGAACTTCCTGGCGTGAAAGGGCCATGGAATCCCTTCCTTGCTTCCTGGTCAGCGATAGTTCCAACTTTGACAGAACTGTTTCCTGGTCCCAGCCTTTACAGAATTTGAGAACCTACTCTCCCTCCGCGCGGTTACAACTCGGGCTTTTGTTCCGGGGGGGGGGGGGGGGGAATCAGCTCTGGACTTTAAAGAGTACAGAGAAATAACACAATGTTAGTTTTCAGGAAGCCCCACTTTTAGGTTTCTTTTGATGTCATTTTGGAAGCCAGTTGGGTAACTTTCCCAGATGTATTTTTATCCTCAGTATCAGCATAAGCCGGTCATCAGTCACTTTTTTTGTTTGTTGAGATCAGGTGTCTTATATCTTAGATTGGCCTAGAACTCTATATGTAGCCAAGAATGACTGTTGAGCTTGATCCCCCTCCCAGGATGCTTAAGATTACAGGTGTGCATTGCCACACCCACTTTTATACAGTGCTTGGCGTGGAACCCATGGCCTTGGGACATGACAATCAAGCACTCAACCAATTAAGTGAGCTTCGCCCCCCCCCCCAGCCCTTAATTAGTTTGTAAATTAACTAGGGCATTTTTTTTTTCTTGGAAACGGGTGCTTTTGCAGTAGATTATAGCCATTACTTATCCCCAAATAACCTGAAGCATTCAGTGTATGCAACTGGTTTGTGTGTATGTACTTGCTGTGAAAATGAAGATAACAAATAGAGTTCTGTTAAGTGTTTGCATCTTACTTGTTTTATTGTTTGAATCTCTGCCCCAGTAGCCTGTTTCTTGGAAGTCTTTAGCTCTCACCTTTGCCATTGGAGGCTCTTTATTGGCTGGAATGAAGTACTTCAAGAAAGAAAAGATAGAAAGTAAGTGGTTACCCCCTGGAGTATTTTTTTTTTCTTTTTAATTATTGTACATGCGCGTGCATGCAGATGTGTGCACGCTACAGTGGGGGCCAGAGAACTATTTGGGAGTATTCTTCCATGGTGGGTTCCCAGGGTTGAGCTTGGGTAATCAGGCTTTTCTGTCAAGCACTTCTATCTACTTGGCTATTGGCCAACCCTGTCCTTAAACCTTTTGATTTAAAATAATTCAAGGATTTCCCTAGATACTGTTTTCCAGGTCAGAGGGCAGGGCAGGCAGGGGTCTGTGTGGGCCTGAAGAAATCTTGATTGTGGGATCTGAGAAGACTTCCTAGGGTTCAGGCATGTAGAGCGGTGTGGGTAGGTACTGCAAAGGAGTTGGGGTGGTAGCTTTGGGCAAGCCCAGGCTGTCTGTGGTGGAGGGGAAGCCAGGAAAGGCTATGAAATACCGTCGTGAAATGTTGAGGTTGATACTGTATTGCTTTTGCAATAAAAGCATCAATTCAGACCCATTCCTTGTTCCTGGTTGTCTCTTCAGCTTCTGCAGATTACAAATTTCTCAGGGCTCACCTGACTTTGCCAGCCTTGACAACTTTGAAAACCACAGGCCAGTTATTTAGTAAATTGTTCCTCAGCCTGTACTATCCTGATCTTCTCTCGGGACTTTGTTGAGGTCCTGCAGCCTTTGACAGAGTTGTCACAGAAATGATACCACATGTAGTGGGGTGCATCAAGATTTTTCCTTGTCCCATTATTGGTGATGTTGCATCATCTAAGACATCTAAGACATCTCAGCCTTCCCATATGAATTGTATGTTTTCTCGTGCATGCTTGTGTGTACTATTCTCATCGCTCTGGGTTTATTCACTTGCCATATATTCAGGGATTGTGATCTGTTCTCTTTCTTTTAATACTCAAAGTATCTCTCGGGAGCTTATGATAGTGGTTTTGTTTCTTTGTTTTTATTGTTAAGTTGGCACAACCTAGAGTCACGTGGGAAGAGTCTCTGAGGGATGTCTAGATCAGGCTGGCCTGTGGATATATGTTCGTGGCCTTGGGGATTCTTTTGATTGCCCTAACTGATGTGGGAAGATCCCGCCTGAAAGTGGCAGGCAGCCCTACTTCCTGGTTTGGGTCCTGTAGTTTCTAAGTGTAGGGAAAGCTTGCTAAAGACTATGCGTGCATAGGTTATTTCTCCTCTAGACTGCAGGTGTGATGTGGCTAGTGCTGCAAGCTCCTCCCACTGTGACTTCGTCACAGATGGGCCATTACCAGGAATTGTAAGCTAAAATAAACCCTTTCTCATCTAAGTTTCTTTTTGACAGAATATTTTATCACAGCATCAGAAATGAAACTAGAAGAGTTTGTTGTTGGTTTCAGTAGCCTTTGGGTTTTTCTTCTATCACTGGCCCTACTCGTGCTGTGTTTCAGCTTATTTCAGCATTTCTCACCAGGACCTCCGATTGCCTTAGCACTACAGAGAGCATTCCTGTCTTCTCCTGTCCACTGTCATCCCTGTTTGTTTGTTTGTTTAATTAATCTTTATAAAACTAAGGTCCCATCACTACTGCCTTTCCTTATGAAGCTGCCTCTGGCACACTCAGCCTCAAGGCTCTCTCCCCCACACTGAACAGCTGAGGACTGGATTGTTCTAGGTAAACACTTTTTTCCACTTAAATTACAGTGTTTGCATGTGTGATAGCATTCAGTTTTCTTCTTTTATGCTTATTTTTCTGAAATTTCTTCTGTATTTTATTTCTCACCCCACTCTACCCCACATACAACTGTTTCTAGTATTATGCTAACTATGTCAAATATTTTAGTGACTCTGGTTACAGTGACTTGTTTTGTTGGTGTATCTCTTTTAGAGCTGGAGAAACAACGGCATCGCAGCATTGGGAAGCCTTTACTAGGGGGGCCATTTTCCCTTACAACTCACAATGGAGAGCCCAAAACCGACAAGGACTACCTGGGTCAATGGGTATTGATTTATTTTGGCTTCACTCATTGCCCTGATATCTGTCCAGAAGAACTAGAAAAAATGATTGAAGTCGTGGAGGAGATAGGTAAGAGACCACTCATGATCTGCACTGCTGATTTACTAGTCCTGGTTTCATATTCTCTAGTGTCTGGTAATGTTTTCATTGTTCATGTTCCATGTTCAGCTTGCTCTGACTCTAGGGCCCTTGCTAGGGAGCCAAGAACAGCACTTAAAAAAACAGCATCGTGCTTCCGTCTCCTTTTACTGGAGCGTTCTCATTGTTTTTCCTCAGTGACACTGATGGTTAGATTAGGAAATCTGGAGTGGTCGATAATGTTTAATTAGTGTCAATTAAAAGCAATCTGAAGGGAGCATACCTCTTTATTCAGTCTTTATTGATACTGTACCTTGTCCTTGATATGGCAGGGGAAACTGCAGAGACTGGATTGCATTAGGAAGTTAGATGACAATGAGAGGTGGTCCTGAGTAACAGCATCTACTCATCAAAGCGTGTGCTAACACATCTGTCTGGCTCCTCCTCCACTCCAGATCATCTGATCTGACCTCTGTGTCCCCCTGACACTTTGCTGTAGAACTGTTTTCCCCAGGTATTGCCGGGTCTCTGTCTTTTCCCCTATGGTGACTATTGACTAATTGGACCTTTCTTTCAGACAGTATTCCATCCCTGCCAAATTTAACTCCACTTTTCATCACCATTGACCCAGAAAGGGACACCAAAGAAGCCATTGCGACTTATGTGAAAGGTGTGTTTTTCTGATAATTTACATACTCACTTCTTAACAGTTTGCAGTAGCAAACCATCCGAGACTTAACAGTGCTTCCTAAAGTAGACAGGTGGTATTGCCAGTTGTTTTGAAGGCTGATAAAACAGTGAGGCTCAGTCACAGCTTCAGTTTGTTGATACGCAAGAAGCAGGTTTCTCTATTTGTGGTGCTCCGGTTTTACTTGTATCACAGGAGCTAACGGCACTTGAGCCCCGTATGACCTAAGCTAAGTGGGGGTAAGGGTGTGTTGCTTCTCACTGTGTCTTGCCATGCTTTTTGTTTGAATGGAGAAACATACTTCAGGAGTGTATGCAGTGGGAAATTAAAGATGGATTTTGGAGCATAAACAAATTTTGACCTCAGGCTTTATGTTTTTGTTTGTTTATTTAATTACTTATTTATTGAGGGTGGGTTTAACTGTACTATTGGCTGTCCTGGAACTCACTGTAGACTAGGCTACCTTGAACTCACAGAGACCCACCTACCTGTCTCCAGACTGCTAGGATTAAAAGTGTGAACCAGTCTTCTCTTAGGCATTTTAAAAGACTTTCAAGATTATGTAAATTCTAAAAAACATAACAGCACATACATTCTATAACTGATTTACCCATAGCCATTAGGTTTTGTTTATCGTAACATGAATTTTCTTGCATACACCCTTTGAGCCTTTTTTTTCTTGTTTTTGCTGTTAATTTTTTTTAACCAGGCATGGTATACACACCTTTAATCTCAGCACTGGGGAGCTATGAGTTCTAGGCCAACCTGGTCTATACAGTTTTAATATAGCCAGGGCTACATAAAGAGACCTTGTCTTAAAAAAATCTCAGGAAAGAAAATGTTTTTTCATATAGTATGCTTTAATCATGTCTCCCTCCACCACCAATCCCTCCTAAGTCTTCCCTACCTATCCACGTCCAAACAAAACCGAATGCACTTTAAAACAACAGAAGGTCAAACAAAATAGCAAGAAGACAGAAAACATTCAAACAATGAAACAGAAGCTCAAAAAGAAGGTGGAGAACATTTTGTGTTGGCCACCAACTCCTAAGCGCGTGGCCCACTCTGGAGTGTGGCTGGTATTCCCATCACAGGAGAGAGCTGCTTTCCCTTTCCTAGCCTGTGTCAACTGCAGACAGCTGCTTGGCTAGGTGAGATGCTGTGTGCACTTCCCCTTCTCAGTGCTCAGCTTCAAACAGGCCCTGTGTGGGCTGTCACAGAGTCTGAGTTCATGTGTACACCAGTTCTGTTGTCTTCAGGAGTCACCTATCCCCGCTCTCACAGACTTCCCACCTCCTCTTCCGTTAGATCCCTGCGCCTTGAGAGGAGGGAAAGATGGAGACTTCCCGTTCCAGGCTGATTTCTCCCAAACCTCTCACTCCACTAAGCCATTGTACAGCCTCTTGAACTAACTTTCTTTCCATATGATGCAGTGAAAACCTGTAACTAAATCAGCTTAAAACATGACTTAAATATCTAAATTATATTTCTTCAGATCCCTATAATAATCACAAGAAGGTCCATCATATGTCATGGGCATGCAGAAAAGCATTTGGAGACTCAGGAACAAAGTGGCCTCAAAACTGCTTTATAATGACATTAGGGCTTTCATTTGTGCATGCTTCTTTGTAGTTGTTTTGGTTTTGAGTAAAGTCTATTATATGTCTTGTCTTATTCTTACTGTCTTGTTTTTATATTTAGAATTTTCTCCCAAATTGGTTGGTTTGACTGGCACAAAAGAAGAGATTGATGGAGTGGCCAGAGCATACAGGGTGTATTACAGCCCTGGCCCGAAGGATGAGGATGAAGACTACATAGTAAGTAAATGCTCAGCTTTGAATGCCTGGCCTGGCCCGGCATCCCAGGTCTCAAAAATTTTACCTGCCTGACTGGCCTCTGAGATAAAGGCTAAAGAGGTGGCTCACTGATTAAGGTACTTGATGCTCCTCCAGAGGAGCTGGGTGCAGTTCCCAGCACCCACCTTACAGCTCACAATCAACTGTAACTCTAGTTCCAGGGACTCTGATGTCCTCTTCTGGACTCTGCAGGCGCCAGGCACAAATGTGGGGCATGTACAGACATGTAGGCAGGCACTCAAACACATGAGACAGAAATACCTTTTATAAAGAAGAAAGAAAACTGGGGCTATTGTAAACTCCTTGAGAATTTTGGATAATTTGGAAATCTAGTAGGCACATATATTTGAAAGATGACTGCTTATTGTTTAATTTACATTTACTCTTCTTATAATTTGCCTGACCTCCTTCCCTAGTTATATATACAGTTACATGGTGTCCATTCTGCTTCAGGGTTAGTTTATGAGCATCCTGTTTTTCTCCCTGTGTCTTTGATGAAGGGGGAAAAGTGCTTCTTTTCAAACTTGTAAGTTGTAAGCCTTAGGGAATCATATTTATTTTATTGAAAAGCAAGAAGGAAAATTACAGACTGTCTGCAAGCTTTACTGGCTTTGGACTTAGTTCAGTTTAACATGAGGTTCAACAGTGAGAGTTGGACTGCCTGCCCAATTTACCCTTGTGGTTCTTCCATTAAGGATCTGTTTACTTGGTAGTCATTGTTGTCTGGGAGGTCCTGAGCAGCTGGACCCATTTCTGATTGGTGGTTTTGTGGTGTGCACAAGGCTGACTCTTCTCAACCCAGTTGTTTGTTTCTTAGCACAGCCAGAATTGACATGGTGCTACAGCAGCAATTCTTAGCCTGTGGGTTGCTATCCCTTTGTTGGTTGACCAACCCTTTTACAGGGGTCACTTAAGACAATTGAAAAACTGTAAATACCTATATTACGGTTCATAAGAGTAGCAGAATTACAGATAGGGAGTAGCAACAAAGGTAGTTTTATGGTTGGGGGTCACTACAACATGAGAAATTGTATCAGAGGGTCTCAACATTAGGAAGGTTGAGAACCACTGTACAGTAGTCTCATTATTGATGTTTTTTTCTGTTGTCATACTCTGGGTTTTCTATAATGTCAGTTAAGTAAAATGATTAATAATAAGATTTCCTTGTAACTATAAAAGTGGTTGGTGTGGGGGAGATATGTAGAGTGCTGAGACGTTTATTTGCCAGCTCCCTGTGGCCTGTCCCTAGAGCGATATGCAGTGTTTGTTTTGTCCACTGCCCGCTGTGGTTTGCACGTTTTTTCTTGTCCTGCATTTGTGTACGTGTTGGCTAGGATGGCTGATACAGGAGCTCCCAGCCTCTGCCTGTCTCTGCTTCCTTGTACTGTACACACAGGCGTGTGTGGCTGTGCTTGCCTTTTACCTGGGTTCAGGTGATGCGAATGCTTGTGCTTTACAGCGAGCACTAGGACACTAGGCTTCAGTCACTCTGTAGCCCTTTGAGCTTGTAGCCCCTTGTGTACCCTCTGACCAAAATAAAAATGGGCTCTTGACCATGTCTCAAGTCCAACATGGTATCATTTTTTCCAGACCCGATGCCTCATAGCATTGGGAAAACTTGGGATTCATGGAAGAAAGGGACAAGAGAAAAATGAATATTTTCCCTGAAGCCCTGTTTGAGAGAAGTAGTCAGGCTCTCCTGTGGCTGTGTCTTGCTGCATCTGCAAGTGTGAGAAGTAGAAAAGTGCACAAGTGCCAAAAGAAGAGACCCGTAGGGACATGGGACTCAGAGGGATACAAGGCTTTCAAGAGTGCCGGAGGGAGGAGGAGGGTCTAGTCATCCCGCCATAAAAAAGTTGTGTTAAACTCTGTGATAGTCCTGTTCTGAAGTAAAAGAGACATTTTGCAGATAACCAAATGGCTGGTTTTATTTGTAACATTTTAGTTTAGCCTGGCATAGTGGCACACTGTGACTTTGAGGTCAGCCTGGTATACATAGCAAATTTCAGGCCAGCTAATGCTACATAGTGAGATCCTTGTCTCAAATATAAAAGTTAAGTAAAACATTCCACTCAAGTCACAAGTGTTTTACTGAAACGGAAGTTCCTCTTCCTACAGGAATGGGACGAGGCTGCTAGCCCATGTGGTCCCACATATTGTCAGCTACCCTGCACCATTTCCTAGTTTAGCCCTTCACTGCATAGTCTACCTCAGTTGGTCGCCCTTGATGTAGGAAGAATGACCATTTCCTTGTAATCAGTGAGTGACTGTCATGCACAGGCTGGAGCCTTTGAGTCCATTAGCAGACCAAGCACATACTAGGCCTTGAAAGTTGTACTTGGGATGCAGTTAATCTGAAATGTAGTTGACGTTTTTGTCTTAAAGATTAAAGTACAGATATACAAATCTATGGAGGCTTCCTTGACCTCCTAACAGGCATCTTAGACCCTGTTTTCCCACATATTGCTCTGATGCCCGAAGAATGCTCTTACTTCATTGCTGTACATTTGCTAAATCAGCCAACAGGGGAAGATACACAAAGACTTCTTAGAGTTTTTCTTAAGTGACTCCTTATATCTTGAGGCCATGAATAGATGGAAATCTGTTAGGATTTAAGGACTAGAAAGAGGGCAGAGCTTAAAGGTTAACCTTGAGGTATAATGGGATGATATTTCATAATCTTACACAAAAGTGATAAAAGTAGCGTCTTTAGACATTATATATAAATTGAGCATGAAAACTTAACAAGTAAAGCTGAATTTGCATGTTGTTATACACATAGTTATTACATGCATAAGAACACATTATTATATAAATGTTAGCTAGAAAATAGTTTGGGTAGAATAGAAATAGTTTTTAAATCTAAATGAAGACCATCAAATTCATAACAAAAATGTGGATTATTTAATGATATATCTCTTTTTAAACCTGTTAAGTTTAGCTATGATTGGAAAGTTTAAAAATACTGTTGTCAGTCTAGGAAAAGTGGGAAGTGTGTTGTTGGCGTGAACTGAAACAACAGATGTCTGGTCTGTGCACTGTCAGTGGGAATGGATCAGAACTTAGTATGCTAAGTTCTCTTTGGAAGACAATGTATGTGAGCTTACCTTTGCTTTGTTGGCACTGTTGCTGTCGGGAAGTTAGCTTACAGGTGAATCTTACAGCATTGTTGGTAAAAACTAAGGATTGAAACCCAAGCAACCCTTTTTGAAGAGTGACTTTATCTGTCCTGATGTAGAACAGTGTTTTGTGTTACTTGACAAGGGACTGTCATAAAGTCTTAAGTTGTGTGACGGTAGTAGGTAGTGCTGGGTATAATGCATAGTAAATACAAACAATTTCTCTGAGAATAGAGTAGGGACCAGTGACAGTGGTTCCATGGGAGAAGAACCAAGGGATTCTGGGAGTCCAGAAGATTAGTATGCATGCAATATCTTTGAAGGCAGCTATAAGGTATATTTAAGAAACATGAATTGCCGCCTCTGTAGTTGAATTGGAAATAGTGGCAACATGGTGATAAGAAAAGGATGCATACTTTGAAATTAGACAGGTGCTAAATCTTAATGTTAGATCAGGCATTTTGCAGTGTATGTAACTTCCCCTCTTCAGCCTGTCTGTACTTTATAGAGGACTCCTGTCTCTGGATGAAATGAAGTGAGGGGCTTGGAGACAGCTCAGTGGGTAACAGTGCTGTTGCACTGAGTTTAAATTCCCAGCAACCACACAAAAAACCAGGCATGGTCATGTGCTCCTGAAACTCCACACTATTGGACTGCTAGAGGAGGTTTGCTGAGGCCACCAACCTAGCTCCAGGTTTACTGAGAGACCTTGTCTCAAGTGAATCAAGCAGAGACTGACAAAAGACACCCAACATCGCCTTCTGTCCTCTGTGCGTGCATGTGCGTGCTCATACCTACATGTATACCACACACTAAGGGAAAAGGATGTGTAAATTGCTAGTTTGTTTTTCTATACTACAAACTACTAGAATTTGTAGAATTCTCTATTAGGACAGTGTTCATTGTTCCAATGATAACCATGTTAAGTATTGAAAAGTGATCACACAGAAGTTTGACAAGGACAGAGAATGTCTTTTACTATATACTAATTGGTAATTTATACTAGGAACTCTCAGAAGTAAGTCCAACATACTCCTATTCTTTAAAGAGGAAAGTGACTACAGGAAAAGGGAAAGGGGACTTATGTTGTGTGTGTATATGAAATCATAAAAAAATTCCCCAAGAAAGGAAGCAGTGAAGAAAGAAGGTATACGCTACAGAGAAAGGCTTGAGGGGAAAGCCAGAGTTTTAATTCTGATTCTGTCAAGTGTGAGGAGAAATTCCAGGCCCTGCCTGGCTCCTGCAGTAAATTCTCCACATGAAGTCACCAGCTGTCTGAGCTCTTGGTGGCATTCTTTTCTGATGGCAGGAGCGTGGCTCTTTCCATTTGCTCTCTCCTTATGAATGCGTGTATATAAAAGGGTTACAGCCTCACAGCCATATCATGTGGGTTGGGGTATATTCAGGGTGTTTCCTCTTTGGTATGTGTGATGGCATACTTATCTTTCTACCTTGCCAAACAAGCCTCCAACAAATTCCAAGGACTTAGGAGGCAGATCTACTCTTAAAATATTACAGAAATGAATATCCAAAGACTGGTCTGAACTTACGTTGGAACTGAGGCATGTTAAGAGGAAATTAGTGGGAAAATTGATGATGGGTTGAAGAGGCTCCTAAAGAGTAGCCTTTGGGTTGGTGGGGAGTGTCCAAGCAGTTTGCTTCAGAGCACAAGCTCAGAATAGCAAATGCAAATTTCCCAGAGCAGAAAAATATCCTACAGTTTTTGTTGGGATCTCAAATATCGGATTAAATCACTACTAGGGTTTATATCACATTTGTCAGCTAGTGGTTGGTTTTCTGGCTTCTCATAAAGTGTGGCAAGCAGAGTGTAGGCAGGTCCTTAAACATAAGGGCGGGTACCTCAGCACTCACTGACCATTGCTAGGCACTCACTGACCATTGCTTCGCCTCCTGTGTGACAAGTATGAGTGGAGAAGGGATCAGATGAGAGACTCCCAGTCAGAAGTGGAAAGTGTTTCAAAATAGTGTTGCTGTTCCACAGCATAGGCTACTTAGAAGGCTAGTAGGAGGTGCAGTCTTCTCTCAGAGACTGTACAGTGGGTATGTAAAGAGCAGTACCAAAAGCATCCCAGGCTGGACCCAGGGGCAGCCATTTCTAGACCATGGCTCTGCATGCACTGGAGGTGGTGCAGGCCCAGTTGGTCGACCATGCGTTGGTGACTGGGAACTGCTGTGGTTACTTACATACTGATGCTAACTTCTCTTACCCTGCAACATTTTTCTCCTCGGTAAAATAAGATTGTAATCTTTATTCACACATTCTTTTCTCCCTTCCGCTTTACAGGTGGATCATACAATAATAATGTACTTGATTGGACCAGATGGAGAATTTCTTGATTATTTTGGACAAAACAAGAAGAAGGCAGAAATAGCCGGCTCAATTGCTGCACACATGAGGTCACACATGAAGAAGAGGTAGCCAGAGCCGTGTCACCAGATGCAGGATTGGCTTGCTGAAGAGGAAGCTTTGTCTCCCAGAGGAACCTCTATATACTGTAACATACAACATGGACTTCATACCCTGAGAACATCATTCTACATGAGATGTTACCCTGGGGCTCAGCCAACCCAGTCTGCCAGGAAACTACCATGAGTTAAAGGGCCAGGGTGGTCAGAGCCAGTGGAGAACAGACGTCCAGAACCATCAGAGAGGCACACAATGCACATCTGTAGGAATGGCACTCTTGGAGTAGTGTTGCTTCCTTGCCGGTGTCTTCTTGCTCAGGGGGGCCAAATTCTACAGGAAGGTGTCACTTCCGTAATGTTCTTGCTGTTTCAATTTGTGTGCTCAGCATAGGCATTCAAGTCCTCTTTATATTTGAGAGTAGAAGCTTAGCTTCTTTGAAAAGGAATGTCACCATCAGGTCTGCATCTCTGTCACACAGTAGGTGCTGCTTTGGGCTGGAGGAGAAAACTTACTGTTTGCACATAACTTTTGGTTCATTCTCCACCTTTTTATTTTTTATTTTTTGTTTTTTGAGGCAGGGTTTCTCTGTATAGCCCTGGCTATCCTGGAACTCACTCTGTAGACCAGGCTGGCCTCGAACTCAGAAATCTGCCTGCCTCTGCCTCCCCAGTGCTGGGATTAAAGGCGTGCACCACCACTGCCCAGCTTTTTTTTTTTTTTTAATCCTTTTTATTTTTTTAATAGCTAAGTGGTTTGACTGGTTTTCAGTGGTAGACCACGTGGAAATGAGAATATTTATCATGTCTATGATCTGGTAATTTTTATGTACCAGATTACACAATGTATGAAATAAAAGATGTGGTCAGTCCAGCAACTTGGACAAGCATGGCTTTGCTTCTGTGAAGAATGGGTCCCTAGCACACCATGGTAGGGGTAGAGGCCACAGACTGAAGTGCTTGTTAAATAGATAAGTGCTTGTTAAAATGCAGATTCACAGGCCAGGAACTGGCCTCTCTTGAGTCAGAGTGGGATACAGAGACCTGGGTCTCCAGGGGCAAGTGACTGAGATCTGAGGACCTGAGCCCACACCTGGGTCATCTGTTCCATAGAGAAGTAACAAGCATAACCAGCTCTTAAAGGTGTCAGCAGCTACTCCAGGGAATGTCGTCTGGCTGGGTGTGGTGTGCACACTGTTAGTCCCAGCACTCGGGAGGCAGAGGCAGGGGCTTCTTCAAGTTTGAGGCTAGCCTGGTCTAATAGAGAGTCTTGGGCCAACCAGGCTACCTAATAAGACCCTGTCTCCAAAAAAAAAAAAAAAAAAAGAGAGTAAGAAAGACGATGCCTGCTGAGTAATGAATCTTGGCTTTGTTTCTGAATTAAACTTCCCTGATACCTGGGTTTGGCTATCTCCTTTTCAACTTGAACCTTTTTAATGAATCCAAAGATGCTACAAATGAGCCTTGCTGGAAACCATTCTTCCCAAACACAGATTAGTTTA
The DNA here is from genome assembly GCF_000001635.26 of Mus musculus. Taxonomy (NCBI): domain Eukaryota; kingdom Metazoa; phylum Chordata; class Mammalia; order Rodentia; family Muridae; genus Mus; species Mus musculus. The sequence continues at coordinate 67,065,527 of NC_000077.6, forward strand.
TATGCAAGCAATAAAGGCTTACCTTCTGGTTTTTAACTTCTTGGTACTTACATGAAGCCTAATGAAAATACTTATGTCACCATGAAAGAACACCTGTACTTGTTATAGGCCAAATCATGTCATTTACAATTTATATATTCAAGTCCTGGATCAGTCACTTCAGAATGTGACTGAATGTGGAAAGAAGGCATTTATTTATTTGTTGGTTTGTTTTTAAATTTTTGAGGCAGGGTTTCTCTGTAATCCTGGCTGTCCTAGAACTTGTAAGGACCAGGCTGGCCTTGAACTGAGATCCACTTGCCACTGCCTCTGGGTAGTATTTGGTGCTGGGACTAAAGGCATCACCACCCCCACACAGCTGGAGAGTAAGGCTTTAAAGAGGTAATAAGGTTTAAATGAAGCTGTTAGGTTTTCTCTTCCTTAAAGCAAACCTACTGATATCCTTAAAAGGGTAGGAAATTAGAACACAGGAGAGCAGGCTGAAGCACAGTTGTCTGTCCCTGGCCTCAGAAGAAACCGACTCCTGACACCCCCATCATTGATTGCCAGTCTCTAGAACCTTAAGAAAACAATTATTTTCTGTTAAATCAGTCAGCTGCAGTGAACCAGTATAGTCCATTCCTTAGTTGTGAGCCACCATGTGGTTACTGAGAATTGAACTCGGAACTGCTGAAAGAGCGGTCAGTGTTCTTTAACCACTGAGCAATCTCTCCAGCCACCCTGTTCAGAGACGTTTAAGACATTAAGTAGCCATTTAATGTCTTTATCTCAGGGTTCTGCATCGGTCACTCTATATCATACTGTAACTGTGTGTATACTGCGCTAAGGTCAAGGAAGAAGCAAGTAGAGTAGGGTTCAGTGTAGACCAGAACAAATGCAACAACCTGCTTGTTAGGGTTTTTCTTTGTAAAACCAGGATTGCATTAGGAAGGCATCAGATGGTGGGAGCACAAACCAGACGTGCACAGCTCCAGCAGGACTTGGTGTGATTGGTTTCAATTGAAGCAGACACAAAGCCCCTTCCAGAGTGAGATGCCTTGAACTATGTAGTGGCTTACATACCTGGAAGTGTAGGATGTATCCTGCCACTGTCTACAATCTACACCTCAAAACACATCAGAAGAATTCCTATGAGTGGCCTTGAAAGAAAGCATGTCTGGGGTGTAAGACTTCAACTCTTAGCAACGTGCTCTAGCTTAGCACAATAGCAAGGGCAGGCTACCCCAGGTGAGAGAGGGACAAAGAGACTGAAGAAGGCAGAGCTCTCAGCAAAGTTTAACAAACCCAAAGGGAAGAGAATGGTTTATTACTTATTGCAAACATCACCACCCATAATTTCCATAATTTCCCTACTTGTTCTATGCAAGAGTCATCATTAATGGGTATTATTCTGAGACAAAATTCCATTGTTTTAATTTTTACTATTGATCACTAGTAATGCCATGTTTTCCATCTATAATTTACTTGTTATTCTTCTTTTTTGAACTATGCACTTATGTTCTTGGGCTTTTTCTGAAGTTATTCATATATAATTTCTTTCTGGACTCATAATCATTTCTTATCCATTGGTGTTAGTATTTATGTTTTTGGTGAAGCCTAGTGATGACTGTATGTGTTCTGCCTTTGCTGTCATGTCATAACTGCATTCCTGGGTATTACGGTTGTAAGAAACAAAGGCTCACTCGTTGAAGCTCTAGAGAAAGAAGACGGGAAGAACTAAAATCATTGTGTAGACTAGACCTAAAACTGGATGCTCAAGAACGCCAGAGGCCAGAGCATTTCCCCCAAATTCAGGCTCACAGCACAGCAGTGTGGGAGAAAATTAGGCTGTCTATACATTTACATTTTTAGACAGTGTAAACATATATGACTATGCAAAAGTATGTACATCCTGTTTATAAAGTATAAACTGATACCATGTTATAGTTTACATTTGCAATGTGCGCCAACATTTTATTAACTTTTCAACAAACCCAAAAGGACCTACATGGGCCCTTCCTCCAACACCACTACAATGGCGGACCTGATACTGTGATGGTAGGACAACTTCAAGACCATCACAAGACCTCAGTGCCCAGCAGCAGCAGAGGGGAAGGCTCTCTTTCTTACTCTGCCTGGGCTCTTAAATTTGCATCATCCTCACATGGAAAATGGATAATGAGCTGCCAACTGCAGACCCACCCAGGAATACTTCAGATGGCTGGACTGTAAGAGTAGTGTTTCCAGCCCATTCCACAAAAAAGGAATTTAAATGGGAACAAGGATCGTTGGAGTGGTCTCACTGTTAGGCTGACACTGACCAGCTGTCTCTTTCCGTTCTTCCATGAGACTCCCCAAAGGCCTATGAGCAAACTCACTGCCTCTCAGTGCCATGACAGCTTTGGTTGCTGACCTCTAGGGTGGACTGGAGGTCTCTGGAGCCATTGATTCTCTATGCCGTGAAATGGGAATGGAAGACCCTGCATATGGGCCCTGACTCTGACTATTCAAACAAACCCTTTGGGTTTGTTAAACTTTGCTGAGAGCTCTGCCTTCTTCAGGGGAAGTGTTGCCTGCTGAGTGCCAGCCTTACTCTAGATTCAGAGAAAGACTTTGTCTCAAGGAAATAAAGCAGAAGAGATAGGGCAGGACACCAGTGTCGTCCTCTGGTCTTTACGTGTGTACGTGGGGATACGAATCCTCAGACACACATACACACACACCACATACAAAAAGAAATTACTAGGAAAAGTGGTCAAGTCTAAGGAAGATAGTTGATCTCTTGTGTTGACTTCAATCCCTTTGTAGTTTCTTCCAACATCATGGTGCCGAGAGAGATTGTGGTGATAAGAGCAGGATGAGGTATCTGCTGTGATTCGCTGGTAATATCCCCCTGCAGGGGTTGTAGGAGTAGCCATCTTGATCTAATTCCCACCAGCCATGAAAGTGAGCTGCTGGGTTCGCTGTTGCCCTGTGTGCTCGGTTGCTGTTGACTGGAGAGAGGCATAATATGCTGGGTTCCTCATGCACAGCCTGGCAAGACCCTGGAAGCAATGCCTTTGGTGACAGGTTGCCATGTCACCCCAGAGAATGTAATCTATTGTGACAGGCAACACTTCCCCTCAGCATACCTACAGACTTGTGTCTCTTATGCTCGTTAAGTGACAGAGTGACAGGCTAGAGATGAGGGGTTATAGTTATTAGTTTACCCCCCCCTCTGCCTTTTAATTTTACATAGAAAAACTAAGGTCAATTTAGTAAGTTTAAACTTTACCAGGGAGATTTGTTTCTCCCATAATCCAAGGCTATTCTCAGTGTTGAGGCACTGAGGTCCTGCACCAAGCACGAAGCAAGGACCAGGACCTCACCACAGCCCATCCCCCTGTGCAGCACTCCTGCTGAGTCACAGCTTCCCCATCAATTAAGTGGGGATATGGCCACCTGCTCTGCCTATTCCCTGGGATTGAGGCAAGGCTCAAATAAGATCAGGAACAAATGAGTGAAGCATTGGTAACACACGCACAAGATTACTAGGACATTTGACATATGAAAGTTCCAAAAATAGAAAAAAACACGAGAGAAAGGAAAAGGGATGTGAAGATGAGAATATGAGTGCCCAGCAGACACAAGACATCCAACTTCACAAGGAAGCAGCACCTGATACCTCGACAATACAGTTGCCTAAACAAAGCTCCAACAATAACAATAATCATGCGAACTCAGAAGGTGGAAGCCGCACGGTGTCCCAACTCTAGCAGACAGACTCACAGGCAACTAAGGACTGTTGAGGAAGGGAAAATTGGGAGCCCCTTAGTTGGTTACCCAGTGCAAAGTGGTTAGCCTTGAAACCATGTACACACAAGCAACACCAAATGGACTCAGCAGGTTGTGTGTGTGTGTGTATATATATACATACACACATTTATATATGTAACAGTAATAAGATGCCATCAATTTGAGATAGAGTAAGGGTGGGCATTAGAGAGGCTTATGGAGGAAATAGAAGTGGGGAAAGTGACATAGTTGGATTTTAATTAAAATTTAAAAAAAAAATTTTTTTTTTTTTTGGTTTTTTGAGACAGGGTTTCTCTGTGTAGCCCTGGCTGTCCTGGAACTCACTCTGTAGACCAGGCTGGCCTCAAACTCAGAAATCCGCCTGCCTCTGCCTCCAGAGTGCTGAGATTAAAGGCGTGCGCCACCACTGCCCGGCTGCTATCAATCTTTTAAGATAGTCATGAAGCTGATTTTAAATTCTCTCTCTTTCTGGCTTCCCTCACTCTGTAGGAGAAGTTCTTGAGGTTATGGGGTTATTGACGTTCCAACCAGCCCAGCACCCCACAGGTAAACCTGAGCAAAGGGGTCCCCAAGCTCTACATGCTCCCTCCTTTTCAGGAACCTTCTATGGGGGATTTGCCACCTCAACCTACTCAAGGCCCTAAATATGGGCCTGTCTTTTAGAATAAAATGTGTGATTGTTTTCTTAAAAAAAAAATGTAGACGTTTTGAGACAGGGTCTCTCTACATTGCCCTGGAAGTCCTGGAACTCACTATGTAGGACTAGGCTGGCCTGAAACTCACATAGAGCTACCTGCGTCTGCCTCCTGAGTGTTGGGATTAAAAATGTGCACCACCATGCTTCGCCTTGGTCTCATGACCCAAGGTAACGCTAGTGAACTGTAGGACGGAGGGGGCTGAGTTAGACCCCCTCCTTAGAATCCAAGGGCACCAGGGAATCTCCTGCAGGAGGTTGCATGAGCCGGTGATTTGGAAAGATGTAGCTTTCTCCCTAGGTTTTTATCTGGGTTCCCCCACCTTCCCTCCTCACCATCACGAGATTTCCTGAGTTCCAGTGACCTAGCAGACTGGAAGAAGGCATATGGTCTGGCTGTTAAACCGTAACTTTTAGCTCCTTTCCCGGATGAGTGAAAGGGAGGGAGAAGTGGGAGAAAGGGGAGAAGCTGGTGGCTGGAACTAAACCTGAGAAACCAACGAAAGGTCTCAGCACAAGGAGGAGATGGAGTCTGACCCCTTTCCCGTCTCTGATTCAGGACAGACTGGTGAGGCCCCTAGGCCAGAGCAGCAGCTCTTTCAGAACATACATATGGTGAATCTTTCTGCTCTGAGTGTCAAGATGGCAGAGGGTAAGAAGGAATTCACTCAGGTCTTCCTTAGTATTTGTTTCTTCACATTTGGACCTAACATGTTGTTTAATCTGTGTGTGGGCAGGCATGCTTCCCATTTCCCTTTTCCCGAATGGAGCGCTGCTTATCGGAGTCCATCTTGGACCTGAGATATTGCTGCCTTCGTTATCAGCTGTCCGTTTGTGTTCCACAGATGTCTCCAGAGCTTCTGTCCCTTTGTCCTCATGCACAGTATGACTCCATTATGTGTGGACTGTGGTATATTTTCTTTGCTTCATTTTTTTATATTATTTTTTTAAGATTTATTTATTATAAATGTAAGTACACTGTAGCTGTCTTCAGACACTCCAGAAGAGGGCGTCAGATCTCATTACAGATGGTTGTGAGCCACCATGTGGTTGCTGGGAATTGAACTCAGGAACTCTGGAAGAGCAGTCGGTGCTCTTAACCTCTGAGCCATCTTTCCAGGCCTGCTTCATCTTTACTATTTGTTTATTATTTATACGACAGGGTCTCAGAATATACACCTGGTGTCTTGGAACGAACTACTCACTACATAGAGCAGACTGGCCTCCAACTCACAGAGGCATAGAGATCCTATCTCTGCCTGTCGAGCGCTGGAATCAAAGGCAAGCAGTGCCATATCAGGCTGTGAAGTGTGTTGTCATCATTGGAATGGCATTCCTGTGGCTTGTCTCTTTTCTGTTTTGTTTGTTGTTTATCATTCATGTCTGAAATTCAGCATTGACTTTTGGGCTCCAGGGGAGAAAATTTGTTGGTTTGTTTTTTTCTTGGGGTTTCAAATCTTGCCATACTAGCCTGGGGATGGCTGGAGTCTTTATGGTGTAGAGTCATTCCCCTGTAGCAGCCCTTGTAGGTTGCACACACCTGTTCACTTGTTCAGTTCTTTTCTTTAGTTTTTTAATATCCATTGCTCTGGGTCTTCTCTTCCCTGTGGAGTGCTGTCATTGAACTGAGTCATGCAAGCATTGCCCTCTCCACAGCTCCTCGGGTGTGTTTTCTGAGGTCTCTTATCCTTCAAACCCATGTTATCCTTCAAATTAAGAGCTGTTTCAGGATTACTATCTCTGTGATCATGAGCAAGGCAACTTACACGAAAAGAGCATTTAATTAGGGTCCTGTTTATACTTTCAGAGGGTGAGTGCATGGGCATCGTGAACCGATGCACGCCAGCAGGTAGGCATTCATGGTGCTGGAGCAGTAGCCAAGAGCTTAGTTCTGATCTGAAGGCAGAAGACAAATAGAGACTAGCCTGGTGTGGACCTTTGAAACCTCAGAGCCCACTCCCAGTGGCTCCTCCAACAAAGCCATACCTCCTGTCCTTCTCAAACAGTTCCTCTAACTGGGAACCAAGCATCCAAATATGTAAGCCAGTGGGGAGCCATTCCCATTCAAACCACCACAAGGACTATGGTTTACATTTTAACTGGCACCCTCCACCTCAGCGACCTTTCTTCCTAAGTTCTGCTGTCACAGCGACATTTAGTCTCCAGATCATGTCTTCCTGGTGACACCTTTGATCTCTTTTCTCCATGCTTGCCTATTGTTGGGGGCGGGGAGAGGCTGATATCTTCCTCCTGTGGCACTGCCTACCTTTCACTGTTATTAGCGAATCTCCTGGCAAGGCCTTACTTCTTTGCAAGTTCCTTGTCTTAGAACTCCTTTTCTCCTGCCCCATTAGAGCAGTGGTTTATCAACCTTGCTAGTGCCTCGACCCCGTAATATGGTTTTGTTGTGGTGACCTCCAACCGTAAAAAAACCACAAAACCATTTGTGTTGCAACTTCATAACTAATTTTGCTACAGTGATGAACTGTAAAGTAAATACTTGCTATGCAGGATAGCTGATATTCGACCTTCCCTCAAAGGGGCTGAGACCCACAGGTTGAGAACCACTGCATCCGCGCATGTTCATCCACGTCTGGCAGGGTACGCCATGCTTCCAACCACAGGGGTCCCATCAATCATCTCAGTCCAATGCAGACTTGTGACAGTAGCTGTCATCTCCTCTGAGCCGGCTAAATGTCTCAAACCAGATGAACACCCTCCCTTCCAGTCTTTTCCTTCTGTTCTACCGGAGTGTGACATTGTGTCCTTATGTGGTCACTTTTCAACACCAGCGCTGTCTCGGACAGATTAAGAGTTGACATTTCCCAGAAGCTGCTTCTGGTTAATCTCGCAGGTATCCCAGCTTGTGGCATAATCTCCGAATCAAACCGTCTCGGCTCTCCGCTCATCTAGTTAATGAGGCGCTTCAGAGCCTGGCTTCGACCTTCTGCTTCTAGCCTGGTATTGGCTGGCTGCAGACCCATGCTGGCTTCTTTTCCTTCTCCGTGCTTCGGCTTCCTCTTCAATAATCCAAGCTCCTACTCGTGCCCCCTGAATAGCGTTTATATAATGGTGCACCAACTGTGCTTGCAAAATCTTCAGAGCAGTGCCCAAAAGAGACTGAAAATGCTAGTAATTTTACTCGTGTATTCATAGTTAGTACTTATAATAGGTTACACAACGGAATGAAGATGTATTTTATTCCATCAGCAGAATAGGGAGCCTTTTTAAGACTGTGTTTTGAATGTATTAATTTTTAGAATAGGTAACGCATACGCCAGTTCAGAAGAATAAAAAGGCAAACCATATCTCTCCTCCATCTCTTCAGCCACGTGCTTCTCCTTCCAAAGGAAAGGGGAATCCTGAGGCTGTAGAAGCCGTTTACTGACTGGTGATGATTTTCACTGGGCTACAGTTTCCTGAGGTCTATTTTTTCTATATCCCTGCAAGTTCCCCCTTTTTGTCCTTTTTGGTACTGCTGTTCCCCACAAAAGACCTTCCCCAAACCTCCTCTTCACTAATTCCAGTTTTGCCCCTCACTGATACCTGGTGGGATATGTTCTAAGACCTCAGGGGAATGCCTAAAGCCACAGATAGTGCCCAATCTGACACAAGGTACATTTTCTCCTATGTGTACATACCAGTGACCAGTGGGATTTATAAACTTGGCATAAGCAGACATCAATAGCAATAAGAATAAAGTCAAGTCATAGCAATAAACTGTAATAGTGACTTGTGTGGCTGTAGCCTCTGTCTTTTGAAAGTCCAGGCAAGATCAGGTGATATAACAGGCCTTAAGCACAGGAGGCTGAGGCAGGAGGGTGGTAAGTTGGAAGCCGGATTGAACTACATAGAGAGCTCCTGTTTCAAAAGGGTGGGTGGGTAGGGAGTCAGCCAAACACTGTAATAATATTTTCAGACAGTGGTCTACTTAGATTAACAGAAAGCATGGTGAGTGGGGGGTGGGAGTGGGTTAATGCCACCCACCATCTTGTCCTGCACAATTAGGGTTAACGTCTTAGCTTCTTTCCACCCCTAGAGATAAAGACCTTGAAGACAGAGGTATTTCTCTCCTCGGGTCTTCCCCCTTGCACTGTTTAGTTCTATGCCTTGTGTGTAAATCATGCTCATGTATGTTTCCATCACCCAAAAATGGGTTTAAAAATCAGATGGAAGAATGTTCTGTAAAACTATAAAGAGGTGTAGCCATAAAATCCCCTAAGTAGATTCACTAATAATGTTGGGAAGAAGAGATCTACAATGGGACAAACTTAAATATGGACTAAAAGAAATGATATAGAAATTATTGTTCACTGTATTAGGTGGAGACATGGCTTGTGGGAATGGTCCCTTTCTTTTTTCTTTCTTTCTTTCTTTTCTTTTTTTTTTTTTAAAGATTTATTTATTTATTATCTGTAAGTACACTGTAGCTGTCTTCAGACACTCCAGAAGAGGGCATCAGATCTTGCTACGAATGGTTGTGAGCCACCATGTGGTTGCTGGGATTTGAACTCAGGACCTTTGGAAGAGCAGTCAGTGCTCTTAACCACTGAGCCAGCTCAACAGCCCCCAGAATGGTCCTTTTCTTTAGAAGATGCATAATGAAGAGAAAAATTTCCTGTCTGCTGCTACTTATTTGCAAATACACAGCAAAATGGCAGAAAGGGAGAAAGAGAAGATGAAGAGAAGAAGAGAGGAAGAGGAAGAGGAGGGGGAGGAAGAGGGAGAAGAAGAGGAGGGGAAGAGGAAAGAGCGACAGAAGAACCGAGCAGACTGGCTGAGCACTGTGTTGCTTTGCACACCACACTGTGATGCTTTGAACTTATCTGTACATGGAAAACCGTTTCAGTAATAGAAACAAAACAGGAAAACCATGCGTTGCTGACTTGAGCTGAAGGAAGAGCTTTGGACTCTCTTTGCTTGAATTCCTTCCTGGCTCAGGGTCCCTGTGTTTCGTCTCAGAAACAGGGAATGGTTTGGGACTAGAATAATGGAGTCCCTCATTTCCTGTGACACCAAATTCCCCTCACCGTGGGACACGGGGAAGGCACTTGATCCAGGAGGCATGTGCTCACTGAAGCTGACTTCATGCTCTGGCACACAGTGGTCCTGGGAATGCTGCTTCATGGCTGGGAGCCCCAGCATCCACATTGTGGGTACAGACATCAAACAAGAGGCAGATAGCCAGGGAGGAAGCAGCTAGGCCTCACAGGGCGGGTGGGGAGCACCTGGCCTCCTGGCCCTGCCTGCATTCCTGAGACACAGTCCATTTTTTTCCAGCTCCTGAGGGATAAATGAAGCCCTGGGCTCCGGCTGTGGGGATTAGCTCTGCCTGTGTGATGGCTCAAAGAACAAGGGTTCCTCTGTTCCCCAGAGACAGCTAATAATATACTATATGTCATCTGTCCCCTGTTTATCAGAGGGAGAATTCCACGGCTAAAGAGCATCCAGTTTGCCTCTGAAAGCTGCCTCTTCTAGTAACGAGAAAATTCTGAGATTTTTCTCTTTAGATAGACACCTTAAAATATATTATCTGGCTGGGCGTGGTGGCGCACGCCTTTAATCCTAGCACTTGGGAGGCAGAGGCAGGCGGATTTCTGAGTTCGAAACCAGCCTGGTCTATAGAGTGAGTTCCAGGACAGCCAGGGCTACACAGAGAAACCCTGTCTCAAAAAACAAAAACAAAAACAAAAACAAAAAACCAAAAACAAATATATATATATATAATCTGATCTCTTTCCTTGTCTGCCATTGAGTAAACACATATTTAGAATAATCCACTTAAGCTTACCGCTTAGGAAGGTAGTCTTGTCATACTGCATTCAAGTGGAGGAAACAGCTTCCATTTGACAAACACTGGGGTACCAAACACCCACGGTGTGCCAAATACTTGAATACCCTACGGGGATGCACCTAACTAGTCCACGAGATACACATACCACTCTCATTTGGCAGATGAGGGTCCCTGAAGCACAACATCCTATCCCACGGTTTAGGGAGAAGGTAACTAGTGCAGATCTGAATCCCAGCCCCACATTCTTTCTGTAGCGAGCCAAGCCCACCTCTACTTTGGGCACATCTTCCCCTTTCTTCAGATGAATTCCAAAAGGACCAGCCTCTAGGTTCCTTACACAAACTCTTTACACTGCTTTTCTGGTCATAGTTATTGCTGCCATCCATGTTCCTCAGAACTTCTGAAGAGCTGTCCTCTGTCTCCAACGCTGCTCTCTTCTCAGTCCCTGGAACCTTCCTCTTTCCCCCACCTTCAAATCCTTACATGTAAAGAAAAGTACTTAGCAAGTGACTTCTTGGATCCCTCAATGGGGTGCTTTTGACTCCACCGTGCTTTCTGCTAGGCTTGGATCTACTTGAATCTATTTGATAGCAACAGAGGAGTCTGATGGCGAGAAGAAAGGATAGCTGACTTTAGAAGGTTAGTAGGTACAAGGAACCTGTGCAGAGTCTTTCTCTTCTGAGTCCTGGGCATGTGAATGGCTCCTGTTACACAGTCCAGGGATGGCTATGTAGGACAAGCGCTTCCCAACAAGAACTGCTGATGAAGAAGAAGCTGGAGGCACCCATCTCTCCACCTGTGTATGCTTAATGTCAAAGACACAGCCACAGCCTCTGGCATTGTCCTGGGGGTGGGGGGTGGGGTCTGTCGACATCTGTTCCCTTGGTGATGCCTAGATGACCCATGTCTCTTTTGCCCACGCATGTCTTCACGGGATCTGAACAGAAGAGACTATGGAAGCTTGAGACAATGTGCCACTGGGCAAGAAACTCAGAGCCAGGAGATTATACTCTTCCAGGTGATGGGTGGACACTTCAGGACGAATGGTGCTAGAAGGAAGAGGGACATTTCAGTCCAAACTAGAGCAAGAGGAGCAATGAGAAGATGTGACTTCACTGTGGCCTGATGTCTAGCTAACCACAGGCATCAGAGAGCCTCAGCGTGGCCTCTCTGCTATGAAATTGCCTAAATCTTGGAAGGGAATGTGTGAAGGCTGTATGACTCATTGCCCACAAAATGGTTTATGTTGGGGAAAGACTATCTTCCGATTCCACTCTGCCTTTTTGAAGAGTCCTCAATAGGAAAGAACATACAGAGGATGTTTAATAATGGTCCCTATGGCCGGGCGGTGGTGGTGCATGCCTTTAATCCCAGTACTTGGGAGGCAGAGGCAGGCAGATTTCTGAGTTCGAGGTCAGCCTGGTCTACAAAGTGAGTTCCAGGACAGCCAGGGATACACAGAGAAACCCTGTCTCGAAAAAAATAATGGTCCCTATGAAGACTTTGGTCCTGCTTTCTCCCTTCTTCCCTTACCAGTGTATGGGTAGGCTGTAAGAGGACAGTCCATATTCTCAAATGGGATGTATTGGCATGAAGTTCTCTATTAAATGAACAACCATGACCCCATACAACTCAGACCCTCACCACAAAGACTGGACCAGGAAAGAGAGGAATGGAAATGGACAAAAATGTCAACTGTACCTTAATTCTCTTGTTAAGGTTTAATTTTCCAGTCCTGATTTAGAAATGACAGCATCTGTTAGGCGATACCCATCCCCCCTTTCTCTTCAGGCCACTACCGTTCCCCTCGCCCCCTATCTAGGCTGGCAGCTGGCCTTTCCTAATTGGTAATATGTCTTGATAACCACAGGCCCCTAAGCAGCTGTCACTGTGAACATGGGCTGGTGGCATAGCTCCCTGTCATTTACTTGCTTGTTGGTCCTGCTAGTGCTTAAGAAAGGATTAAGTAAATAATTATAGTAATGAGACAGAAAGTAATGAGGGGAAGGAGAGAGATGGAGAAGGAGAAAAAAAAAACTATAATCCAACTGCACAAGTTTTACAGAGTTTGGCTCATAACCGTGAGGGGACTTCAACAAGTTCAATTCTACTTTATCTTCGATGAGCTTTCTAAGCAAATAGCACAACTGTGTGTCCCCTGTTCCCAAGTGGTAGTGGCTTCAGCTGATTTCAGGGTGGGATGGCCTGCAGGATGGAGCCAGGTAGGGGCTCCTAAAGCAAAGGAGATCCCATTGTGCTAGGTGGAGAAGCTACAGCCCTGAGTTCACAGAGCAAGGCATCTCAAATTCCCAGCTTTCTACAGTTGGAAAAAATGGTTTCGGACCCTGCTCATTTCTATATATACTTTTCCCTTGGCAACGGCGAAAAATACGTGTGGAGGGGGCCAGTTCTCAGCCTGTGGTGTCAGTCATTCTCTTTCCAAATATAGAGGAAGAATGAGCCCAGGGGGTTAGTGGTGGCCTATAAAAGCCCAGGGGGCAGCTCTCCTCTATGCTTCTCTCTGTCACAGTCAGAGGTAAGTCTTACACTTTCCTAGTATCTCTGTGGCATTTACTGCTTCTAGACCTGATTCGGCCACTGCCCTGGACTGTGGCCCTCCCTGGCTTTGTTATAGCAGGCAAGCCTCTTTTCTCTTCTCAAGGCGTTCTCAAGGAATACAGTAGAGTGAGATGCGAGACCCAAGAGCCCAGCATCCCACTGCCTCTAGCAGATCATCGAAGCTGGGGTCCTGCCCACCCTTTCTTTTCTCTGCTTGGGAAGGATCCTGTTGGACAGGCATGGGCCTGTCCACCATGGCTCCATGTTCTCCTGTTGCCTCTCTGATCCACAGAATGAACAGGGGACTCTGTGTTTCCTACCTGGACGCTATACCTGCTGGGTGTTTAGTGGCCTCAAGACTACATGTTTGCTTAACAGGTTTAAATTAGCCAATCTCAGCATCGTCTCCATTTTCAGATAACCAGGAGGCCTGTCCCCACCCGCTAACAGAAGCTTTTATTGGCAGGGACTCAGTCCATTTAGAATCCCTGCCCTGTTCACAATGAAGGATCTTGCAGTCTGAAGAAATTGTCAGAGTGGGCTGGAGGAGCCAACCTGCCAGGCAGTTGGTAGTTATGCCTAGCTGTAGACTATGATCTGTCTGCAGTCCTAGGGCTTGCCTCAGAGCTAAGGATCTTTCTGACTGTCTAGTCCTTTGTGTGTCTTAGTTGAGCCTCACCAAGGTCTGGTTCGTCACAGAAGCAGACATCACGGTGGCCACTAAACTCTGTGTGCATGCTCTTGCAGGTCCCATACGTCCACAACTGCTGCTGCTCTCTGCTGTCCTGCAGGTGTGACTCAGGTGAGCATTGGGGCCACATCCCAGAGCTTCAGGAAGTCTTCAGGTAAACCCAGATCACCCATTGCCCCCTCATGCCTGTGCCCCCGAGGAGTTACAGAGCTTAACGGAGAAGTGCAGGCTTCATCCTCAGGGGTGCGGCTAGAGGTTCCCATCTATTCTCTATGGTGGTTTGTTGTTCCTTTGTTTTTTGAGACAGGATCTCACTGTGTAGCCCCAGATGGCATTGAACTCTCTAGGTAGACCAGGCTGGCTTCAGACTCACAGAGATCCACCTGTCGCAGCCTCCGAAGTTCTGGGACTAAAGGCATAGACCACCATGCCTGGCCTTCAGTCTATTCTTAGCATGGGAGGCAGAAACCATGTCGATTCAAAACAGTTCAAAGCTGTCTCTGCCATTTTCTGCTTAGTATTCTCTCTTTAAGGAATTCTTTTACCTTTTTTTTTTCATGGAATGCCTTTACTTCTTTTTTTTTTTTCATGGTATTTAATTTTGAATGTTCTGTTTGCTCTACCCGTGCTTCTCAGAAAAGGAAGACATAGTGTCAAAAGTGGCATTTCAAAGGCCCCTTCACCAGGCTGAAAGAATGGAGATGCTTGGAGTAAATAGATTCTGTCTAAGCCCGTGGCATTCATTAGCAACTCAACAAATATGAGCGGATTATATTCCCAGTGCTGAACCCTTGTGTGAAGCGCCACTGGGCATGGAGCAGGCCAGACCTCCTTGACCCCGTCTGAGAGGCTTCCATTCATTGCAGGGTGGCAGGTTGATACTAGGATGGGCAGGAGGCTGCCAGCTGCCAGCCCAGGGAGCAGCTGGGCTGACCCGTGGTTTGTTTTGCAGCCGACACCATGAGTAGCGACACCGAGATGGAAGTGTTTGGCATAGCTGCACCTTTCCTCCGCAAGTCGGAAAAGGAGAGGATCGAAGCTCAGAACCAGCCCTTTGATGCCAAAACCTACTGCTTTGTGGTTGACTCAAAGGAAGAATATGTCAAGGGGAAAATTAAGAGTAGCCAGGATGGGAAAGTCACTGTGGAGACAGAAGACAGCAGGGTAAGGCACTTGCTCTTTCTCTTTCTCAGCACTGACCCAAGCTCCTCACTCACAGGGCTTTGCATAAGCATATACCCCTCCTCCACTCATTTCAGGAGCCAGAGCCTGGGTCTGGAATTCAGCATCTGAAACAATGCAGGCATCCCAGACGCTAGGAGAAAGCAAAATGCCCTAGCCTCTGTCGAAGGATGAGAGATGGGCCCCCTAGTGGCTGGCTAAAGCATTTAATTTTGGGTGTCTTTTATCACTGTATTGTTCTGGGCCAGAGAACCAGCCTCACTGTCTCAAGGGTTGGGTGCTTTTAGAACGCCCACCCTTTGTAGGTTTGCCTAACTCTGTCAGTGGTCATCTAAGCAAGGAAGAAAGGGTGATGTATAAGGGATCCTAAAAGGCAACAAGGTCAAAGAACCAGGCTCTCTGTATCTGGCGTGGGATGGGCAACTTAGTTCGCTATCTTCTGTGGGAGGAAGGGACGAATTTGGGGTTTTAGAAAATCCCAAATCTGGAAATGTTACAAGGAAGAAAACAAAAGACCTGTGGGTATGGCTCAGTGATAGAACACTGGGCTGGCATATGCAAAGTCCTGCATTCAATCACCACATTCAACCACCACGTGTGTAAGGGTGTGTGTGATGGAGGCAGAAGAAGAGACAGGAGCAGAAAAAACGCAAGAGACAAAATGGCGTCATTCGGTGGGACAGGGAGAAAATGGGCAGCGCCCACATGGAAGCTCTCAGAAGGAAGGCGTCTCCTCATATCTCAGATTAAAATCTGAGAATGGGCTTCCAGAGCAGGACAGAAGACAGGAGTTAGACTCATCGTAGGATTTTCACGGGCTCTAGGGAGAACATGCCTGAGAAGCGGCAAGAGAGCCCACGGCCCAAGTGGGTTAAGGGAGGGAAGAAGATAGCTCCGTGGCCCACAGTGCTCAGGACCGGCTATTTCCAGAGTCACTCCTAAAGAGAAAGGAGGGCAGGGGCTGACAGCCCCACCTGCAGGGCCTCAGGCTCTCCACAGAGGACAGACCCAGGTGGAAGTCTTCCTCTCAAAACAGAGCTCCAGGGACACTGCAAAAGGGAAGGATGGGCCAGTGGCTTTTCCCCCAAAGCAGGGAAGGTGGTAAAGGAAGTAGGATGGGGCGTGAATCTCAGCGCTGGACAGCTGCTTCTACATAGAGGGGTGTGGTTCTCTGGGCTGGACGTCTGCTTTGCATAGACGGGGGCGTGGCTCTCAGGGCTGAATGGCTGCTTTACCTAGACGGGGGCGTGGCTCTCAGGGCTAGATGGGGGGGGGGGGCTTTACAGAGACGGGGGCGTGGTTCTCAGGGCTGGACAGCTGCTTCTATAGGGCAGTGAAGTTAGCAGGCTCTGTGGGCACTAGCCCAGGGCTACAGTGCCTCTCTCATTCTCTGTTGTTTCCGGTCAGCCCTGCTGCAGACTTGCTCTTTTCTCTGAGCAGGTAGGAGAGCTACAGGGACAACCAACGCTATAGCCAAACACCTTCCTTTGCTCCAATTCTGTGTCACAGCACCCCACCCCCACCCCCGCCCCAGTTAGTCCTCAGAAATCTTCCTTCATCACATTGGTCACCATCCCACAACCCCAGACCCAAGAGAAAGACAGAGAGACAGAGAGAGAGGGACAGAGAGACAGAGAGACATAATGAGAGACAGAAAGACACACACAGAGTGACAGAGAGACACAAAGAGAGACAGAGAGACAGAATCAATAGTCCTGAGTAGATTTCATTCACCAATAGAAATCGCTTCTTTATGAGTTATTAAAAGAAGTCTGGGATAATTGTAAAGACAACACACACACATATATTACATATATAATAGATGTATATATGTATATACATGTATGTATGTATGTATGTATTTTTTCTCTCCCATAGACCTATGTGAGAGCAGACCACTCACTTTCCCACTGCCACCTGCCATCATAACCTGACTTTCCCTCACTGTCACCAGGCATTTCCTCTGCTCATCTGGACTGCAGTCTCTCCTAGGGTGCCAGACACCCTCAGCAGTCCGATGGCTGGGGAACATTAGATAAGCCCCAGGCTCTTCCCTTTCAGACCCTGGTGGTTAAGCCAGAGGACGTGTATGCCATGAACCCACCCAAGTTTGACAAGATTGAGGACATGGCCATGCTGACCCACCTGAACGAGCCCGCTGTGCTGTACAACCTCAAGGACCGATACACGTCCTGGATGATCTACGTGAGTGGCTACTACCCAACAGGCTATGCTGGGACATCAGCTGGGGGGCAGAGGAGTGGGGGAGGGTGTCTTCAAAGATTCCTGTTATCTGGCTGAAAGAGAGGAGGTGAAGTAGAGAAGTGAATGACCAGAAAAGCCAGAGATGAATGGGATGGGGAGGGGAGGGGCTGGAGGAAGGGAGGTAGAAAGGGGGGAAGTGGAGGAGGAGCTAAGGTTGGGAGGAGGAGCCCCAAAGAGTAAGAAAGCTGAGCATGGTATTAGTTGTGGGAGGACTGGTTGCTTCCTTCCTTGAATTTCAGTTACTTCATTCATCAATAGAAATCATGATTTCTTTATGAGTAATCAAAAGAAGCCTGGGATATTAGTAAAGGCAACACACACACATATCATATCATATATATATATTATTTTTTCCCCTCCCATAGACCTATTCAGGCCTCTTCTGTGTCACTGTCAACCCCTACAAATGGCTGCCAGTGTACAACCCCGAGGTGGTGGACGGCTACCGAGGCAAAAAACGCCAGGAGGCTCCGCCCCACATCTTCTCCATCTCCGACAACGCCTACCAGTTCATGCTGACTGGTGTGTTTTTGAGAAGGAAGTATGGGTGCAGAGAGTGGGCGCTAGACAGACTCCGGGGCACGCTGGTGTGAGGCCCTTAGAGAAGGAGGGGCAAGACGGAAATGAGGCTTACATTTAGCACACATATGGGTTAGGCCATAGGAGAGCGTATTCTTATGGATCAGAAGCAAAGACTGACCATCTCGGAGGTCAGAGGATGAGAAGAGGCCTCATTTTTCAGCAAGGGCTTGGCTTCTCTGAGTCTCGTTCTCAGGAAACCCCCATCTATGACTAAGCAGACAAACAAACATGTAAATAAATCAAGGGAGAAGGAGCTAAAACCCCAGTTTGCATGGCAGGTAGGAAACTCTTTGGGCACAGCCATCAGCTCTGCTTTCTTCCCCTCTCACAGATCGTGAGAACCAGTCTATCCTGATCACGTGAGTATCTCTGCCTAGAGAGACTTCTCAGCTGGGGCCGTGGATGTATCCCTCGGCTCTGATCGTTAGACAGTGCTTAGAGTAAATCCCCTGGTGAAAAGACAGGTTGGGGGTGGGTTTAAAAAAAAAAAAAAGCCTCAGAGAACTACTAGTATCCATGCTTGTATTAACTAAGACTGCAGCCCAGGTCCTCTACCCCTCTGTGTGATGGCTCATATTCCCTTGATGTGTGTGCCAGATGTGTTGAAGACCACTGGATGACATCTTAAGGTGCTGGCTTATGAACAGGGCTAATTTCTCTGTCTTTCCATCCTTCTAAATAGCGGAGAATCCGGGGCCGGGAAGACGGTGAACACCAAGCGGGTCATCCAGTACTTTGCAACAATTGCAGCCACTGGGGACCTTGCCAAGAAGAAGGACTCCAAAATGAAGGTGGGGACGGGAGCAAGGAAAGAGCGTGGGCTAGGGTGGGAGAGCGTGAAGGATAGCGTGGGGTTGACCGTGGGTCGATTGGTCGTTGAGTCGTCAAGTCACCGGAGCATCCAGGAATCGAGGCAGGCAGGAAAAGCAGAGCCAGTGACGATTCTTTAGATGAGGATTACGTGGCTTACAAACGCATTTCCCCTACCTCCTGGATTTCTTGCTTAGGGGACGCTGGAGGATCAAATTATCAGCGCTAACCCCCTGCTGGAGGCCTTTGGGAACGCCAAGACCGTGAGGAACGACAACTCGTCTCGCTTTGTGAGTCTGCCCTGATAGGCTCTTCTTTTCAGCCTGCGGGACAGTCCTAGTGCCGGGGCTTGGGGAACTTAGCGCCCGGTGGGAAGAGACAGCGAAAAAAGCAAACGCACAGGCCACGTGAATGTGAGGCTCAAAACCCCAAGGCTGTAACTGAGAAATTGGGGACCAGGTCCCCAACAGATAGGGCTGGCCGGTAAGGGCTTTCTTTCTGGGGGGTTGGGTACGGGAGCCAAAGCTGCAGGGTAAGGAAGGGTTGAGGGGAAGAGCGCTCCCCAGGGTTGGACGCTGTGTGGAGCACTCCTGCAGAGGTTCCATGTGGCAGGTGGGGAGGCAGAAGATGGAGAAGAGACTCTTCACTAACAAGCACATTAACCCTGAGGAAGACTTTGGGTTTTGTCTTAAGCACAGTAGGAAGGATTCTGTAATCAGGGAAATGACACCGTTTAGCACTCGGGTTATTTCATTAATGAGATCTGGGAAGTCCAGGAAGAGGGAGACACACCAAATGGAAGAAGAAGGGACAGGAGGGAAGACTACTGAGGGAAGGGCTTCTAGGGGCAGTGCTCAGGAATCCAGAGGAAGTTCCCCAGTCATGGAAGGATCCGGTCTCCTTCTCCCTCTATGCAGGGCAAGTTCATCCGCATCCATTTTGGCACCACTGGGAAGCTGGCTTCTGCAGATATTGAAACTTGTAAGTATGCCCACTGGGATAGGTGGAGCCTCTGAGCCTTGGGGAGCATTGTGAACCCTGACGGACCCTGTGCTTCTGTTCCAGATCTGCTGGAAAAGTCCAGAGTCACCTTCCAGCTGAAGGCTGAGAGAAGCTACCACATCTTCTACCAGATTCTCTCCAACAAGAAACCTGAGCTGATTGGTGAGCTGTTAGGGATAGAGTTGGTGTGGAGGGGATAAAGTCACCCTTTGGGCAGACCCAGGAGAGTTAGTTGTACCTGTAGGTGACTCTGCAGCCAATGCAGATTTATATCAGCCATGGGATATGGCTCTTTTGGGCAACAACTGTATCGACTTTTAAAATTATGTAGTATTTTTGTGACTGTGTATGGAGTTGCATGTGTTGTCTGCACACACACACACATATGTGCATGCCGAGGCCTGAGAATGACACGGGGTGTCTTTTCTCTCAACCTTGTGCATTAAGGCAAGGGCTCTCACCAAGCCTGGAGCTACTGTAGTTTGCCAGAATGTTGGTAGGACCCATGTCTCTGCTAGGGATTACAAGCAGAGCCCCACATCCACCTGACTTTCATATGAGTTTTGGGGATTCGAACTTCAGTCCTTATGCTTCCATGGCAAGCACTTTACCTGAGCCATCTCCCCAGGTTCACTGTACCAATTTGAAAAATCTGATCAGATGCGCTGTAATGGGGCAAAATCATTGGTTCCATGGCAGTCTTTGAGTAGTTAAGCGCTTGATGGTCCTTGAGCGCCCCCTTGTGTTTCAACATAGGAACCAATGTCAGCTTATGGAAAGCCAGTGCAAGCTGATAGCCGACCCAGGCTCTATATTTTTTCAGCTGATAGAGGCCCGTGTGCTCACTACCTTCCTTCCTTTCTGTCTATCCGAGCTTAGCCTTCTGAGCTCCATCCTGCAAACAGGCTGCTGGTTTCCAGCCAACTTTAGGAAAGCTATCCCAAACAGCCTACACTTTCCCCAGCAAGGGCTCCTATCCTGGCACACAGCAGTCATTCAGTTTTTCTTATTCACTGTCCCCAACATACACTGGCATTCAACATTCATTTGCAAAGCAAAACCACAAATTTTTTTCCCCCTAGGATTCTCAACTCGCATAGCATAGGAGACTGCAGTTTCCCTTAGCCCAGTAGTTCTCAACCTTGGTAATGCTGGGACCCTTTAATACGGTTCCTCATGTTGGGGTGACCCCAACCATAAAATTGTTTTTGTTACTACTTCATAACTATAATTTTGCTACACTTAAGAAAAATATCTGTGTTTTCCATGGTCTTAGGTGATCCTTATGTGAAAGTCATTTAACCCCGAAAGGGGTCACGGCCCACAGGTTGAGAACCACTGCTCTAGAGAGCTCTACTTCTGCATTTAATTTGGACCCCTGTGGTTGAAGTCCCAGGCCAGGGCTCGGGAGCACAATTCCACCTGGTGGAGTTTTCATTCCACGTGTGTGAATTCCTCATTTCAGAGCTGCTGCTGATTACGACCAACCCTTATGACTACCCGTTCATCAGCCAGGGCGAAATCCTGGTGGCCAGCATCGACGATGCGGAGGAGCTGTTAGCTACGGATGTAAGAAGGACCACAGGAGGGCGGGAGAGCCTCCACAGAGGGAGGGCCACGGGCAGACAAGCTGTTCTTTCCATTGCAGAGTGCCATCGACATCCTGGGCTTCACCCCGGAGGAGAAATCTGGACTTTATAAACTGACAGGGGCTGTGATGCATTATGGGAACATGAAGTTCAAGCAGAAGCAGCGGGAGGAGCAGGCCGAGCCAGATGGCACTGAAGGTACAGTGTCACCACAGCAGGCTACAGAGTGGGAGCAGGGAGGCCACTCCCCTGGGGCCATCCAGAGCCTCTTTTGAAAATGATTAATCTGAGAGGTGGATGAACCTTTTCTGGGCCTGCAATGAATATAAGGAACAATCACAATCTAGTTAAAAACACTTATTAGGTGTGTGTGTGTGTGTGTGTGTGTGTGTGTGTGTGTGTGTGTGTGTGTAAGGATTCTATACCTCATGTGTTGAAGTCAGAGTACAGCTTTCAAGAGTCAGTTCTCTCCTTCTACAATACAAGTCCCTGGGATCAAACTCCGTTGTCAGGTGTGGTGCCCCACGCCTCTACCCGCTGAGCCATCTCTCTGCTCCCTCCACCCTTTTGCTGAAGTTCTAGAGAGGTCTTACTCCAGATGCAATGTGAAATGGCCAGGGCTTTCTGGAGCCCAATTCTGCTGCTCCATGAAGTCTGCCACAGACACTCTCTGGATGGTGTAGTGTCACAGGCTCCCCAGAGACATTTAAGGGACAAGGAATATGAAAATAGCTTTCCTCCTGCCTCGCTGAACGTGATCTTTCCTTTCTGACCAGTGGCTGACAAAACAGCCTACTTGATGGGCCTGAATTCCTCAGACCTCCTCAAGGCCTTGTGCTTTCCCAGAGTGAAAGTCGGGAATGAATACGTTACAAAAGGGCAGACTGTGGACCAGGTAAGGACTGCCTCAAGTGCAGGAGGGGCGGAGGAGCCTGATGGCCGCTGCCCTCTTACGAGCTTGCTGGCCTCTCCTCCGACAGGTTCACCATGCTGTGAACGCTCTCTCCAAGTCCGTGTACGAGAAGCTGTTCTTGTGGATGGTCACTCGTATTAACCAGCAGCTGGATACAAAGCTACCAAGACAGCACTTCATTGGCGTTTTGGACATTGCGGGTTTTGAAATTTTTGAGGTATGTATATTTATGTTTTCTTATATCTTCATATGGGAGTTTTCATAACTCCCAAAAGAGGACACCAGGATGGTTTTCTTGTAGGAAGGATAGAGTGAGTTGGATAGGAGAGAGATAGCCTATCAGGACAGTTTGTGTTATTTTAAGACAGTTGTAGAGGACAGGGAGATGGTTAATTCAGTAAACTGCCTACCTTGAAAGTAGGGTGAACTCAGTATGACATCTAGAATACTCACATTAGAAAACAAAACAGCTGGGCATGGCGATGTGTCCTCAGAAGTGGAGATGCAGAGACAATCAGATCCTTGGGGCTTATTGGCCAGTCAGCCTACCCTACCCAGAAATTTCCGGGCCAAGAGAGCCTGTCCAAAATCAAAAAAGAGATGGGTTGTATATGGGAAATGACACCCAAAGTTGTCATCTGACCTATGCAGGTATACACACACACACACACACACACACACACACACACACACACACACACAGAGTTGTGCACATGTGAATATGCACATACATGCCGATACACACAGGGCTGTAGACTTCCTTCAAGTGGACTTTCAAAAGGTACCACCAAATAGGTAAAATTAAGAAAAATCGAATAGAGGGCCAGAGAAGTAGATTCTGTCAATCATGTACTGGTTGATATAATGATATAATTATCTGACTGGTTCTGAGTTAGGCGCAAGTGTGTATTCAGTGTTTGCCAGGTGGGGAGATGGGAAGCTCATAGTTTAGTTGAGAAGAAACAGAAGCCTGTCGGGCATGCAGAAGCATAAACACAAAATAAGTGCACAAGAGGGGCCTAGGGGTGGGAGAACCATGCAGGCGGAAGACTCATGATTGCCTCTGAAAACTTAGCAGAGCAGGTGGGACCCGACCCATGAGGAGGAACGCTGATGGTGTTTCCATTTTGAAAGAGGTCTAAGTTTTTGACATGAACGTTATGTTTTTGGCATCAGTATAACAGCCTGGAGCAGCTGTGCATCAACTTCACCAACGAGAAACTGCAACAGTTTTTCAACCACCACATGTTCGTGCTGGAACAGGAGGAATACAAGAAGGAGGGCATCGAGTGGACCTTCATCGACTTCGGGATGGACCTGGCAGCCTGCATCGAGCTCATCGAGAAGGTATCCACCCCGCTCCGTCTGTCTGTGGCCCCTTCCCATGGACTTCCCACTCTTATTTACTCAGCTGCTTTGCCTTGCCTTCAATCCAGCCGATGGGCATCTTCTCCATCCTGGAAGAGGAGTGCATGTTCCCCAAGGCGACAGACACCTCCTTCAAGAACAAGCTGTATGACCAGCACCTGGGAAAGTCCAACAACTTCCAGAAACCTAAGGTGGTCAAAGGCAAGGCTGAAGCCCACTTCTCCCTGGTGCACTATGCGGGCACCGTGGACTACAGTGTCTCAGGCTGGCTGGAGAAGAACAAGGACCCCCTGAATGAGACCGTGGTGGGACTGTACCAGAAGTCCTCCAACAGACTCCTGGCACATCTCTATGCCACCTTCGCTACAACAGATGGTAACTAACGGATTTCAGACGCAGGGGCTTTGCCTTCACATAATCTCCCTTTCCCACAGCATGCAAAAGTCTCGATACATCCACTCACAGTGCCCGGGCTCCTTTGTGTTTTGCAGCGGACGGTGGGAAGAAGAAAGTCGCTAAGAAGAAAGGCTCTTCCTTCCAAACCGTCTCTGCACTGTTCAGGGTAGGACACATTTAAGTTAATCTATTATCAGTTCACCCAAGTCACAGCAAAATGAGCAATGTCGAGATCCTAGGCTTGCTTTATTCAAGGGTTAGTCACGCGGCCTGATGGCTCTCTCTGCATGAGATCAATTGACAGTCTGACAATATACAGATGAGGTTTAACAAATGTGGGGCCAGGGTTTGTTCCATTGCGTACTATAACTAGCAGGTCTGGCTGGCTGGGGGCAATGAGCTCTCAGTTCCAATCATCTAGTTGCCTTCAGTATGCCTGCAGTAGCACCCAGGCCCCTGACAGGGACAGACACATTTTCTATGTTAATTTTGGAAACGATTTTGTAGTTGGTGGCCATCTTGCAACCTGGGAGAAAGATGACTGAGGCAGGTCACATTTCCCTGTGCTGGGGACCAAAACTCAGACCTCAGTTTTTTTTTCTTTTTTCATTAATCCATATATAATGAGATTTCTCAAGTATGGAACCCAAATCTAAACACAAAATTCATCTGTGTTTCATATATGCCTTGTACAGGAAGGATGTAGATAATTTCACATGCTATTTGAAGCATATTGCTGTCTTGCCTACATAAGGTGGGATGTTCTATTTGTGTATCATGTTGGTACTCAAAAACAATTTCAGATCTATAGAAGAAAGATTTTAGATTTTAGAGCATTTTAGATTTTCAAGACGGGGATGTCCAAATTATGCAAGTTGTCTGCATCTCTGGGTTTGGGACTATTCAAGGATAGAATTAATTTTACAACTCTTAAGTTGAAGCCATATAGTTTAGTTTTCACCACCATGCATGTATTTGTCTCTGTGGAAGTTTACAGTAGGCTGCCAAAAGAAATGTTTTTTTTTTTTTCTCTTTCCTTTTAGGAAAACTTGAACAAGCTGATGTCCAATTTAAGAACCACACACCCACACTTTGTACGCTGTATAATACCCAACGAAACCAAGACCCCAGGTGAGGCATCTGCCAGCCCTCAAGGTGCTGCTCAGTCTTAAGGGCTTCTGGGTGAAGCTCAGGGGTCTTGCCTGTGTTCTTAGGGGCCATGGAACACAGCCTTGTCCTGCACCAGCTCAGGTGTAACGGGGTGCTGGAAGGCATCCGGATCTGCAGGAAGGGCTTCCCCAACAGGATCCTGTATGGAGACTTTAAACAGAGGTACATCGTCAAAAGGCAGTTTTTCCTTTGACATGGATAAGGGCTGGGGTGTGAGTGGAGAAATGTCACATGGAAAGACCCATTTCAAAAGAGCAGTTGTGGTTGGCCTTTCATGTGAAATAACCTACGGTTTGGTCAAGATTCAGGTTCTTGTGTCACCTACATTTCTTTGGAACTTGTCTGATATATAATGGGGGGGGGGGCGCGGGAAGAAAGCTCTGGCACACCAGTCCTATGGCCTAGAGCCTGACCATTTCTGTGTCCACAATGGCAGATACCGAGTGCTGAACGCCAGTGCCATCCCAGAAGGCCAGTTCATTGACAGCAAGAAAGCTTGCGAGAAACTCTTGGCTTCCATTGACATCGACCACACACAGTACAAATTTGGACACACCAAGGTAATGCATCAGTTCTGTCTCATGCTGTTGGCCTTTGCATCCTCTTAACACAATGAGCTGGGCGGCTCATTCTCCTTATCCATCCTTCTGAAGGTGTTCTTTAAGGCTGGCTTGCTAGGAACCCTGGAAGAGATGCGGGATGAGCGTTTGGCCAAACTGATCACTCGGACACAAGCCGTGTGCAGAGGGTTTCTCATGCGTGTGGAATTCCAGAAGATGATGCAGAGGAGGTTGAGTGGGGACTTGGTTTAAGCATGAGCTCTTTGGGAGAAGGTGGAAGGGTAGGAGAGAATCCCTAATAGGAATGAGCAATGCTTCATTTGTTTGTTCATTTGTTGAGACAGGGTTTCTCTGTGTAGCCCTATGCTGTCCTAGAACTCACTCTGTAGACCAAGTTGGCCTCGAACTCAGAAATCTGCCTGTCTCTGCCTCCTGAGCACTACTAGGATTAAAGGCATGCACCAGGCTGCTTTTTAAAAAAAATTAGTTCCTATCTATCTATCTATCTATCTATCTATCTATCTATCTATCTATCTATCTATCTATCTATCTATCTAATCTAGCTACTAGCTACCTATCTATTAATCTCATCTATCTATCTATTAATCTTATCTATCTATTAATCTTATCTATCTATCTACTAATATCATCTAGCTATTTATTAGTCTTATCTATCTACCTATTAACCTTATCTATCTACCTACTAATCTTATCTATCTACCTATTAATCTTATTTATCTACCTATCTATTAATCTTTCCTATATATCAATCTTATCTATCTATCTATCTATCTATCTATCTATCTATCTATCTATCTATCTATCTATCTATCTATCTATGCTTTGTGTTTCTGTCTGTGAGTACATATGCCAAGGCTCACTTGTAACGGTCAGAGGACAACTTGCAGGAGTCAGTTCTTGCCTCCACTAGGTGGGGCCTAGGAATCAAACTCAGGCTGTCAGGCATGAGCCTGACATCCCTGCTGAGCCATCTTGTTTGTTTGCAGGGAGTCCATCTTCTGCATCCAGTACAACATCCGTGCCTTCATGAACGTCAAGCACTGGCCCTGGATGAAACTCTTCTTCAAGATCAAGCCCCTGCTGAAGAGCGCGGAGACTGAGAAGGAGATGGCCACCATGAAGGAGGAGTTCCAGAAAACCAAGGATGAGCTGGCTAAGTCGGAGGCAAAGAGGAAGGAGCTAGAGGAGAAGCTCGTCACTTTGGTACAGGAGAAGAATGACCTGCAACTTCAAGTACAGGCTGTATGTCTTTAGGAATCTTGCTTTTTCAGATCCTAGATATGATTACGATGTTAGCAAATCTGGATTAACTGAGGGTGGGGCATGGGTGGGTGTTGGGTTTTTCTTGGAGTGCTTCATGGAGGATTTCACAAAGAAAGATGGCAGTATCTCAAACCTTCGCTCCTTAAAGGGACTTGTGATTTCTTTTTAAAGGAGAGTGAAAATTTGTTGGATGCTGAGGAACGATGCGACCAGCTGATCAAAGCCAAGTTCCAGCTGGAAGCCAAAATCAAAGAGGTGACAGAGAGAGCCGAGGACGAGGAGGAGATCAACGCGGAGCTCACGGCCAAGAAGAGGAAGCTGGAGGACGAGTGCTCGGAGCTGAAGAAGGACATCGATGACCTTGAGCTGACACTGGCCAAGGTTGAGAAGGAGAAGCACGCCACAGAGAACAAGGTACTCGCTCTTCTTGCAATTTCCAGCTCCATGTACTCAGTGCTAACCAAGCTCCTCCTCCTCCTCTTCTTCTTCCTCTTCTTCTTCCTTCTTCCTCTTCCTCCTCTTCTTTCCTCTTCTTCTTCTTCTTCTTCTTCTTCTTCTTCTTCTTCTTCTTCTTCTTCTCCTTCTTCTTCTTCTTCTTCTTCTTCTTCTTCTTCTTCTCCTTCTTCTTCTTCCTCCTCCTCCTCCTCCTTCTTTCTTCTTTTTCTTCTCCTTCTTCTTCTTCTTCTTCCTCCTCCTCCTTCTTTCTTCTTCTTCTTCTTCTTCTTCTTCTTCTTCTTCCTCCTCCTCCTTCCTCCTCCTCCTCCTTCTTCTTTTTCTTCCTCCTCCTTCCTCCTCCTCCTTCTTTCTTCTTCTTCTTCTTCTTCTTCTTCTTCTTCTTCTTCTTCTTCTTCTTCTTCTTCTTCTTCTTCTTCCTCCTCCTCCTCCTCCTCCTCCTCCTCCTCCCCCTCCCTCCTCCTCCTCCTCCTCCTCCTCCTCCTCCTCCTCCTCCTTATTCTTCCCGCTGCGGCTTCTTTTAGGTCAAAAACCTTACCGAAGAACTGGCAGGCCTGGATGAAACTATTGCAAAGCTAACACGGGAGAAGAAGGCCCTCCAAGAGGCCCACCAGCAGACCCTGGACGACCTCCAGGCTGAAGAAGACAAGGTCAATTCTCTGAGCAAGCTCAAGAGCAAGCTGGAGCAGCAAGTGGATGATGTGAGCACTGGGCATCAGTCTCAGGAGTCTTAAGGCTTCAGGGCGGAAGAACCCTGGGCAGGGGCGGGGCTGGGGTTATCCAATCAGAAATCATTTAATCCTAAAGCGGAAATGATGCCTCTTGCAGCTGGAGAGCTCCCTCGAACAAGAAAAGAAGCTGCGTGTGGACCTAGAAAGGAACAAAAGGAAGCTGGAGGGAGACCTGAAGCTTGCCCAAGAGTCCATATTAGATCTGGAGAACGACAAGCAACAGCTAGACGAGAGGCTCAAGAAGTACGTCCCCCCAAACACAGCTTCCATTTTGTGGGCGGCTGGGGATCCCATCTTCACGCGTTCTCTGTGTCCTGCCACAGGAAGGACTTTGAATATAGTCAGCTGCAAAGCAAAGTGGAAGATGAGCAGACCTTGAGCCTCCAGCTTCAGAAGAAAATCAAGGAGCTACAGGTAGGAGGAGGTGGTCAGCTCTCGCTTGCCCGCGTGGCTCACTCAGAAACCTGAGCGGTGTCTGCTGAAGTCAGAGTAGGTAGGGTAGGACTGTGTGGCTGCCTCATGGGACCTCACTCTGTCAGGCTGACTTTGCAGTGGTGATGGTAATGACCGTGTCCCCCAAACTTGCAACAGAATGCATGGAGGTGGATGGAGAAATTTCCAGGGTAGCTAGTGACCATAATGGTGCAGGAAAAGATTCATTTGGAAGAAAATTAGTAGCATTTATGTTTCTCTGGGGGAACATCCATGAGCAGATTCATCTGGTGGGAACATAACCTCTTCTCCATCATCATCGTCGTCGTCATCACCTAATATTGTATATTAATAAGTTTCCATGTGCTAGTTCATCACGTGTTTATAGTGCTCCTCCACCCAGCCCCTTCTTAGCTACGTTCCCCACCTTCCTCGCCTCTACCAATCACCATTTCATATTCAGATTGACTTAAACAAATTCTTCACATGAAAAACACGCACCACTTGTTTTTCCAGTGTCTGGCGCCCTCCGTTTTGCTGCAAATGGCATGACTTCATTCTTTTTATAGCTGAGTCATATGCTACCATTTAAGTAAAAGATGTCTTCTTCATGCATTCGTGGATCGATGACACCTATTCAGATGCCATGTTAGCTATTGTGACCCTGAGAGTCTCTTGGGCATCCCCGCTCTCTTTAGGCTCGCATCGAGGAGCTGGAGGAAGAGATAGAGGCAGAGAGGGCCACCCGGGCCAAGACAGAGAAGCAGCGCAGCGACTATGCACGCGAGCTGGAGGAGCTGAGTGAGCGGCTGGAGGAGGCGGGCGGTGTCACCTCCACCCAGATCGAACTGAACAAGAAGCGTGAGGCTGAGTTCTTGAAGCTGCGCAGGGACCTGGAGGAGGCCACCCTGCAGCACGAGGCCACGGTGGCCACGCTGCGGAAGAAGCACGCGGACAGCGCGGCCGAGCTGGCGGAGCAGATCGACAACCTGCAGCGGGTGAAGCAGAAGCTGGAGAAGGAGAAGAGCGAGTTCAAGCTGGAGATTGACGACCTCTCCAGCAGCGTAGAGAGCGTGTCCAAATCCAAGGTGAGGGAGCGGCTAGGCAGATCCGGAGGGGCAGCTGCAGTGAGTCAACCTAAGGACACCTGCCGACCTCCCTCCTCTTTCCAACCCGCAGGCCAATCTGGAGAAGATCTGCCGAACTCTAGAGGATCAGTTAAGTGAGGCCAGGGGCAAGAATGAGGAGATGCAGAGGAGCCTAAGTGAGCTGACCACACAGAAGTCCCGGCTGCAGACAGAGGCGGGTGAGCCAAGCTTGGTTCAGTTCAATCTAGCCTGGATGCTATGTCCAGATGCCAAGCTGGAATGCCAGAAGGTTTTCCCTCCTAAGGGCAGCACCCTTTGCGGGGAGAGAATGTTTTGTTTTGTTTTGCTTTGCTTTGTTTTAAAGACAGGGCCCCACCTTACAACCCTGGTTGGCCTAGAACTCCTTGTGTAAAACAGGCTGGCCTGAAACTCCCTGTGTAGACCAGGATGGCCTGGAACTTAACAGAGATCTGCCTGCCTCTGCGTCCACAACACTGTTTTTAAAGGCCTGCATCACCCACAGCTGGTGAGGGAGGCTTTCTAACAACACACTTTCAGAAAGAAAGTAAATGGAAATAACACACAGACCAGGCTGCCCCAAACCGCCTGGAGGAGAACACTGAGTCTCCTCAGTGAAAACGGGAAGCCAGTGGAGGGTCAGGCTTCCATCTGACAGGACCTGGATGGGACCAGGAGGGGCCCAGCCTTTCTACTGCTTGCCTGCCTTCCCCCTCTGACTTCTGCACACACTCCAGCTGATCATATTCACCCAAGAGTCTAATTTCAAATTTCCAGAGAGGCCAAGTCCTAAGTGTTTTCCTTAATGACACAGCTGCAGTCAGCAGCCACTGGGGAGGAGCTTTGGGAGCAGAGAGGTACCCTGGTGATGTTCACACTCATAATGGTTCTCTCAGCTTTCACCGGCAGAGGTCACTCCTGGCTGCGTAGGGTTTACAGTAGTATTTTACTAGGCTGCTATTTGCTTTTCAGGGATACACCCCTACTCTCAAGAGGAGGGGGGTCTCTCACCTTTATTATTTGCAACCCCATTTGGCCCAATGTCTTACACTTGGTCAGCGAGTGAATGGATGAATGAACGAATGAACGAATGAATGAATGAATGAGCTATTTCCTTCCTGACACAGGTGAGCTGAGTCGTCAACTAGAAGAAAAGGAAAGCATTGTATCTCAGCTCTCCAGGAGCAAGCAGGCCTTTACCCAACAGATAGAGGAGCTCAAGAGGCAACTGGAGGAAGAGAACAAGGTACCCACTCTGAAGGAGGCTTTCTTCTTCTCGTTTTCAAATGGCATCTGCAAAATAGAATCAAGATTGGAAAAGAAGTGATGATTCAGCCAGTGCTGAGAGCAGGGCGCATCTGACTTGTGTGCTGTACACACTCCTAATCCACTGGGGTGTCTTTTCATTTTTTTCTTAAGGCCAAGAACGCGCTGGCCCACGCCCTGCAGTCCTCCCGCCATGACTGTGACCTGCTGCGGGAACAGTACGAGGAGGAGCAGGAAGGCAAAGCCGAGCTGCAGAGGGCACTGTCCAAGGCCAACAGCGAGGTGGCCCAGTGGAGGACCAAGTATGAAACGGATGCCATCCAGCGCACGGAGGAGCTGGAGGAGGCCAAGTATGTGTCTCTAATTAGAACGCTTAAGGGATCTCATAGCTTAGCACACTGGCTCTAGAGTGACTCAGGGATGAATCTAAAGAGTGAATTTGATTTGTTTCTCAAGATTTCCCCATCAAGGAGTCTTTAAATGTAACACTGGCTGAAATGTAAAATGTAACCGAACGAATTCAGTTCATTCAGACACCAGCTTTGATCCTGGTTAGACCGGAGAAAGGCCATTGATCACAGACTCTGAGCAGATGGGGGCATTCTCTTAAGGTTTACGAGCAGAGGTGTGTGAGCCACGCGGTTGGTATCTCCAGCTTGGTGAGCAGTGATGCTCGTGGAGAAGATTGAAACTTAATGACATCAGCTTTCTTCTCGTTTTCTTGAAGAAAAAAGCTTGCGCAGCGCCTTCAGGATTCGGAGGAGCAGGTAGAGGCTGTAAATGCCAAATGTGCTTCCTTGGAAAAGACCAAGCAGAGGCTGCAAGGGGAGGTGGAGGACCTGATGGTGGATGTGGAAAGAGCCAACTCCCTGGCTGCCGCTCTGGACAAGAAGCAGAGGAACTTTGACAAGGTGCAGGGACGCTCCGTGCTGGCTGAGCTCCGTGGCGTGGGCACGTTGTGGGGGCTGGAGGAGGAAGGAGAGGCTCCCTGCTCTGCCCTTCTTTAGCATGGAGGCCTTAAAAAAATTCCCCGAACTTCACTAGCAATTTGTTTCTCCATTGTGACATGGACTGAGAATGGGATGGGACAGAAGTCCCTTGAGAGGATTGTTGTAGCAATGAGACAGTTTCCACCAGGACACGATCTTTTCCATCGCTCATACTTGTGCCTTTATGTGGCTGAAGCTCCATCTTAGGTCCCTCCCTGTGACACACAGGCATGGTTTGAACCAGTGCTTTAATGAAATCCTTCCCTTCAGGGCTATTTTTTTTTTTTTTTTTTGGTATTAGGAAAAGAGTGATCGTGTCTCGCTAATTCCTTCTTTAAGAATTCATTTGTGGGGCTGGCGAGATGGCTCAGCGGGTAAGAGCACTGACTGCTCTTCCAAAGGTCCTGAGTTCAAATCCCAGCATCCACATGGTGGCTCACAACCATTCATAATGAGATCTGATGCCCTCTTCTGGTGTGTCTGAAGACAGCGACAGTGTACTTACATATGATAAATAAATAAATTTTTTAAAAAAGGAATTCATTTGTCTTCTGGATATGGCAGCAGTTACTGATTGATTATCTAGAATAAGCTAATGGAATAACATCTTTGCTTATTCAGTGATCTAGACCAGGCAATGGTAGAGAACCCTAACTCTGAGAGTAGCCACTTCAGGGGTGACATTCTGTTAGATGCTTGGCAGAGAGTTCACTGACAGAACCTCTCCACGATGCTGCTGCAGGTGCTAGCTGAGTGGAAGACGAAGTGTGAGGAGAGCCAAGCCGAGCTGGAGGCAGCTCTCAAGGAATCCCGGTCCTTGAGCACTGAGCTCTTCAAACTGAAGAATGCCTATGAAGAAGCCTTGGATCAACTTGAAACCGTGAAACGGGAGAATAAGAACTTAGAACGTAAGCCTTTCCGAACTGTCCGAGGTTGTGGGAAACCCTTCTTGTCACCCATCGTGGCCAGAGTGTGTGAGGGTGGATGAGACTCTGTTATTCAAGCTCCTCTACATGGGTCTGCTGATGCACCAATAGAAACTGTTCACTGTTGACAAGTTGGTTTTTCTTAAAGATCTATCTATCTATCTATCTATCTATCTATCTATCTATCTATCTATCTAATTTATATGGGTACGTTCTCTTCAGACACACCAGAAGAGGGCATGAGATCCCATTGCAGATGGTTGTGAGCCACCATGTGGTTGCTGGGAATTGAACTCAGGACCTCTGGAAGAGCAGTCAGTGCTTTTAACCGCTGAGCTATCTCTCCAACCCAGCAAGTTGTTGTTTTGAGTCTCTATACTATGTCTTAGCTCTGAGAAGCAGAGGTCTTTAGAGTTACAGAGAGCTAACGACAGGCATCTAGTGGGCGCTTCACATTCCCAGGAGCCTGTGCAGAGGCAGGCGTTCAGATGCAATGCGAGCTCATTTCATTGCAGAAGAGATAGCAGATCTCACTGAACAGATTGCCGAGAACGGTAAAAGCATCCATGAGCTAGAGAAATCCAGAAAACAGATGGAGCTGGAGAAGGCTGACATCCAGATGGCGCTGGAGGAAGCAGAGGTGAGGATGGGTTGGGAGGCAGCAGCCAGAACAGGGGCAACAGCGTGGTACCCGAGACGTTCACACTTTATGCTTCTGGAATCATGAACCCAGTGCTCGCTCCTTCCCTATGACTGTGTGCCTGAGTAAGATAATGCCTGTGAGTTGTCTTAAGTTGGAGAAAATCATTATGTTACAATAGGTTTACGGCTGAAAATTTGCAAACCCTTAGCTGAAGTTAGAATAGCTGTAAGGTGCTTCTTGCTCTTAAGTAACTGGAAGATTGTAAATACTTTTGGTTTTTGCACAATCATAAATGATTAACCATAAAATCTTTCACTTCTGCACTAAAGGTAAGTTAGTTTACTTAAAGGTAGTTTTGACTATTATGGAATTTGACTTAGGAATCTCTCCTCAGAGTTCTGCTGACCCAAGGTTGTGTGGTCTGCTCTAGAGCAGCGCAGGACCTGTTCTTTCTTTGCTTTGTCTTTTAAAGGCAGCTCTTGAGCACGAAGAAGCCAAGATTCTCCGGATCCAGCTTGAACTGACCCAGGTGAAATCAGAGATTGATAGGAAGATTGCAGAGAAGGATGAAGAGATCGAGCAGCTGAAGAGGAACTACCAGAGGACAGTGGAGACCATGCAAGGCGCCCTGGACGCTGAGGTGCGCAGCAGGAATGAGGCCATCCGCCTGAAGAAGAAGATGGAGGGCGACCTCAATGAGATCGAGATCCAGCTGAGCCACGCCAACCGCCAGGCCGCAGAGACCATCAAGCACCTCCGGAGCGTCCAGGGACAGCTGAAGGTGGAGGGAGCGTCCTGGGGTGGGGGGACTTTGCCAGTGTCCAGATATGAAAAGACTAGGCCAAGTTTGTGGTCCTTGGCTCTCCTCTTCACACGCTCTTGGCTTCTGTCTAGGACACCCAGCTGCACCTGGATGACGCTCTCCGGGGCCAGGAGGACCTGAAGGAGCAGCTGGCCATCGTGGAACGCAGAGCCAACCTCCTGCAGGCTGAGGTGGAGGAGCTGCGGGCCACGCTGGAGCAGACGGAGAGGGCCCGGAAGCTGGCAGAGCAGGAGCTGTTGGATTCGAATGAGAGGGTCCAGCTGCTGCACACCCAGGTGAGGGCAGGAGGATTGGGGTGTGAGGGTCCACCCCAGACGCACTGTATGACACTCCCTCCTCCTCCCCAGAACACAAGCCTCATCCACACCAAGAAGAAGTTGGAGACTGACCTCACGCAGCTCCAGAGTGAGGTGGAGGATGCCTGCAGGGACGCAAGGAATGCAGAGGAGAAGGCCAAAAAGGCCATCACTGACGTGAGGCTCCTGCTTCCTCCCCACTGTGGCCGCTGATACTGTGTCTCGTTAAAGCCCTCCTTGCCTTTAACCCCACATATGACCGGTAGAAGTCTACCCTCTCAGGACACACATGGTGTCCATGCTGACCCCAGACCATTCCCATCTCCGTTCAAACTCGCCTGTGCCCTCTTGTACTGTTAAAAGCCGCAGGTGGGGGAAAGGCAGGAAAGAGGTCTACTTTTTTTTAATCTGCCCCTGGAGAGGTGTTTCTTTCATTTGCATCTGGAAATGAGACCCTCCGAGGGTGCTATCCTGTCACATGGCTCCTTTCCTCTCTAACTTTCCTGGGTCTCCTCCAGGCTTTCTGATTCTGTCGCTATAATGGCGCCACCTACTGCCTTCTATGGGAATATCACCCCAGTGCTATTTTACTTTCCTTTAGGCGTTACTTCTTGAGTCCCTCCCTGATGGGATTCTACCATCTCAGGTTGATCTCCTCCAAGCCTTAGGCGCTTTTGAAACTGTGTGTTGGTGATGATTACAAAACAAAAACCAAACCAAACAAAGCAAAACCTGGGTTTTGGATAGGTCCAGAGGAAACCAGTTTCAGGATATTGCTTCTCATTCAAGTCCGTGTAGAGTTTATTTTATAAAAATGTATATCTCAGAT
This sequence comes from Mus musculus, assembly GCF_000001635.26. Lineage (NCBI taxonomy): Eukaryota > Metazoa > Chordata > Mammalia > Rodentia > Muridae > Mus > Mus musculus. The sequence goes on from NC_000077.6 coordinate 67,100,654, forward strand.
GTAGCTTTTGCCCTCTTTCAACGTGACACATTCATGACCTCACCCACTGTCCTTTCTGTAAAGCATTTCCTCTGCCCACCGTGGAATGCCGGCTTCCACCGCTGCAAGATCTTTGAAGCCTTGCCCACACGCTTTGCCTTTCAGGCCGCCATGATGGCGGAGGAGCTGAAGAAGGAGCAGGACACCAGCGCCCACCTGGAGAGGATGAAGAAGAACCTGGAGCAGACGGTGAAGGACCTGCAGCACCGTCTGGATGAGGCTGAGCAGCTGGCGCTGAAGGGCGGCAAGAAGCAGATTCAGAAACTGGAGACACGGGTACCTGATGGGCGGGGGTCGGGAGGTGGGGACCTCTGCTTGGCCAAGCCCAGCTTCCCAGCCCCTCGGCTCCCAATCAGGGCTCAGCGCTAGAATAACATCTGCAAACATCTCTCCAGATCAGAGAGCTGGAGTTTGAGCTGGAAGGGGAGCAGAAGAGGAACACAGAGTCTGTGAAGGGCCTGAGGAAGTATGAGCGGCGTGTTAAGGAGCTCACATATCAGGTAGGTGGAAAGATCACCTCTCCGAGGTACAAATACCACTCAAAGCTTGGAATGGGACAGAACATGTGTGCACCCCCAGACTGGCTAGGCCCTATTACAGCACCCCCCCCCCCTTCTTTAACGACATCCCTATGTTCATTTGCAGAGTGAGGAGGACAGGAAGAATGTGTTGAGATTGCAGGATCTGGTGGATAAACTCCAAGTGAAAGTCAAGTCCTACAAGAGGCAGGCTGAGGAGGCTGTAAGTCAGATGCATGCATGGCCTCGCCCATTTCCCACGGGGAGATCCAGGAGGGAATCCTGCAGATTCCACCCGCTGGACTCTTTATCTTTAGGATGAACAAGCCAATGCTCATCTCACCAAGTTCAGGAAAGCCCAGCATGAGCTAGAGGAGGCCGAGGAACGGGCTGATATCGCAGAATCGCAAGTCAATAAACTGCGGGCAAAGACCCGTGACTTCACCTCTAGCCGGGTAAGCTGACCTGGGAATGCCCAAAGAGATACAGACCCTTCAGAGCTGGAAGTTGCTGTAGGGGATCCTCTATTTCCCAGTCAGAGATTCTCAGGCTCAGAGAAAACGTTCTTTACAGTCATCTACCTGGGTGGAGCTTCACTAGAAATACATTTATAATGGGGGGGGGGGTGGACGGGGGGGGGGGAGCGCTGTCTTTTCTGCGCCCTCTGCTGGTATGAGAGAAGCTGTTCCGGAGCACCCTCTAGAGGTGGCTGAAGGTGTCTGCAATTACTGTACCCACAGGCCCATTGTGGCTCCTAGAGGGGACTCGCTCTCTTTGAGGACCAGTTTCTCAGGCATCCTCTCAAAGGACCCCCAAATTCCTTGCATCCCATTGAAATATACAGACAACTCCTTGATGCGTACGGGGAGAGGGGTCCAGGAAGTGTCTCTGCTGCCTGACTTGACTGAGAGCATCCACATTCTCTCTAGATGGTGGTCCATGAAAGCGAGGAGTGAGCAAGACCTCCTGGTGCAGGGCAGAAGATATGCAGAATGTATATTTTCGTGGCTCCTGACAATTCTACTTAATTTCCACGTATCACTTTTCCACATGCAATAAAGTTTGCCTTGTTTCAAGTTGGTTTGTTTTGTCTTGTGCCTTCCTCATTCCCAAAAGGGGAATTTATTCCCCTTTTGGCGATTTTTATGTTGAATGCTGAAATATTAGTAAGCGGATGTCTTCGTAGATTTAAATCGTTGTGTATGTGGTGTGTGTGTGTGTGTGTGTGTGTGTGTGTGTGTGTGCACACGCACCTGTGTGCTTGCTTGCACGGGGGAGGGGGCTAAGCATTGCTTCAGTGGGGTGGGGAGGGAGAGTCTATGAAAGTCATCTATTAATATCATATAAGAGAGACACAAAGATTGGGTTCAGGAACACCTTGTTTCAAACTGGGGAGGATTTCTCTCCGCACATTTTACTGGGGAAATGATGTATCTCAAAGCTGGTAAATAATGCTAGGCTCCATACAAGAGGTGAGTGAATGCCACGGTGTCTGGTCCTGCTGAGAGCTCAGAGGCCTGTGGTAGAGTTCTTGCCTCAGATACACAGGGCTCAGGGTTCAACTCTCAGCACTGCAAACAAACAAACAAACAAACAAACAAACAAACAAACAAGGCATTTTAAAAAGTAAGGAAAGAAAAAGAATCCATTCTGCCCCCCCACCCCCCGCTAAGTCTTGCTATCTTGGGTGCAATCCACCTTATTCCAGAGCCAAATAAACAGACCCCTCACTCATCGCCAAGCGGAAGAGGACAAATGTGGAGAAAGGCAGGATAGCCACCATGTGAACTAGCCAGCAGGACAGAATCCTCTATCCAAGGTCAACTCAACAGGTGGATTGCCATGGGCACACTCATCAGAGGAGGCTGCTGAGTCTCTTTCTTTACTGAGGTCTAGAAGATGTTGGATGACCCAGTTTGACCCAGGTGGGGAGTAAAGTCCAAGGGTCTTTTGACGGTGCTGGGAACCGAGTTGGCATATGTAGGGTTTGCGGCTATGGAAGGAAGGAGGGCGTTGTTCTGGTCAGGTTTGCCTTTTTTGGTGGTTCTGCAATCATCCTTTCTCTAAGAACATGTTGCTTTGATTTGCCGTCACTGCTTCATGGCAATGCCATAGCTGTCAAGAGGTGTGAGAGGCGGCTGTTGCTAAGAGGAAATCATGGCACTGAGAAGAGGTTTGATCTACAGCCCAAGCTGAGGTGGGGCCGGAAGAGCAATGGTCACTCCCCTCTCAGAAGTCAGGAGGGCTGCTGCACACCGCCTTCTGTGGGAAGTGACAATGGAGAAGACAGAGCAAACCTCGTTCCCAGGGATTCTGGGTAGTGAGTGCAGAAGAAACGAGATCTGGGCTGTCACGGTTTTCACACAAAGTAGGAGCCCTTAATGAATTGCTATCAGAAGTAGGAAACAGGTTGCCAGGCATTCTCGGCCTCCTAGATAAGGGCGTGCGCACCTTTGCTTACATAGGAGTCCCCATCAACACCCTACACTGGGCCTGATCAGGCCTCCAGATGGGACTGCTCCCAAGTCAGCAACATAAGATGCAACCGATAAATCTATAGTATGAGGAGCTCGGCTGAACAAATAATAGAGTTTAAAAAATACATTGCATATAAAAATACAGACTAGTAAAAGGACTTATATATTGAGATTTAACAGGCTTTATAAGCCAGTTACACTGTATGGATTTAAAATTTAATGTTGTGCTCTATTTAAAAATGTGTGTGTGTGTGTGTGTGTGTGTACATGCTCAAAGCATGTATGTGGAGGTCAGAAGACAGCTTATGGGAGTCAGTTTTCTTCCACTATATTTGCCTTGGGGACTGAACTCCGGCCATCAAGCTTGGTAGCAAGCGCCTTCACCCATTGAGCCATCTGACTGATCCAAGGAGTTGTTAGGACTGGATTTATATGACAGTTTGTTAAAATATGGGACACAGCATTGAATAGTAACTATTCCCTTTCATCCTTAGGGAAGACTCTGACTCTGTGATTCTTTTTTGGAACCAGTTCTTATATTTTACAAGTCTAGGCTGCATTTATAGATGAGAAAGGAAGGGAAATGGAACAAGTGTTGTTTGAAGTCAGTGTGCTGACAGAACTTAACAATTCACCAAAGAAGCTCTTGATGTGCCTAAATGCAGAATGGACACACACACACACACACACACACACACACATTCACACAAACATACACACATATGCACTACACACACACTCATGCACACACACACTCACACAATACACACACACATACTCTCTTCCACACACACATACACACATACACATACTCACACACACACACACATACACACAAACTCACACATGCACACACAACACACCCTCCTGAAAGTCCCCGAGGCTGTGGGCTCTGCCTTGTCCTCTCACCAGTGAAACATGGCATTGCACACAAGAGCACAGTTCAGTTCTGGAAGCTACCCTGGTGCTAGGCAGCAATTTTGTGAAGGATATAGGTAGAAAAAAAAATCACTTTCCAAGAGTTAGGAATATCATGACTTTTTTTTTTTTTTAAAATGAGTTTGCTTACTCCATAAAGCAAAAGAGACCCTCCGTGATAGAGGCCATCAGCCCTGTTAGTGAACAGAGAAAAATGAGAAGAGGAATCTCCTTCCGAGGGAGGCTCAGGCATGCCACACGAGCCTCAGAAGGGCAGCCCGCTCCGGCAAGGGCGAGCAGGATGACCTCAGTGCTATTATTGAACTCTTACAGTGTACACCGCAGGCACTTTCTCACATCGTTGCATAAAGACTCGATGGTGATGAGACGGGTCTCTTTATACTTGCTCACTACAGAAAAAGACACATGGTAACTTGCCCAAGGTCAAGGTGGCAGAGCTGGGGTAGTTTTGAGGTTCGAAGACTACATTTACCCTGCAAAGTCTGTCTACAGGAGCAGCAGCCAGATCCTCAGGGGAATCTCCCCAGGGAGGAGGGGTTGACGGAACCAGAATTGTGCTTCCCCCCCTTTTGATTACTGTTTCTGTCCCTCCTTCAGGCACTGCACCCTAAGATTTCTCTTGTCCCCTGCATGCAGCAGTGCATCCTTGGGACTCTCACACAGACCCTGGATCAGTCATTGGCACAAGGTGATCTTTATCCCATCTATGATATCCACTAATGCTTCTGCGCGTGAACCCTAGGTCAGGGTGAGGAAGAGGCTGACAGTGTCTTCTTTGCAATCTTTTCTTTCCAGTTCTCGAAAAACCCCAATTCTCTCTTTCATTACTATTTTTTCTGCTGTCTGGGTAAGGAATTGATTTATTTTTCTCCCTGTAATCCTTATATGATCCAGAATCTTCTGACTTGCTGAGTTCTTTATTGGGTGGCAAATCTCAGAGCTGTAGAGTTCTTCTATTTTTATTACCTTTTGTATTTTTTTTAATTATAAAAGAAATATATGTTCAAGAATAGGATTCTTAAAAGGGCCGTCAAGTACAAAGAGACTGTCAGCCGGAATGGTAGAGTTCTTTATTTGGAGGGGCCACGGGGTTGATTTATGATTGGCAGATGGCCCCCATCTGAAGGAATCAAGGGACTGGTTTCTAATAGGAGTAACATGCCCTTATGTGGGGAGTTGGGGCAGCTTGCAGCCACTGGCAGCTGGTGAGGGTAGCTTTTCATTTCTTCACGCCTGGGTCACTTCAACAGCTGAGTTTTAATAAAGCAAATGTGCCTCAGACTATGGGGGGGGGGAGCAGGCCTCCTAGAACACCAAGGCCCATTTGCACCCCTCCCACTAATCTCACTGCTAAAAACAGCTGAGGCTGAGAGGCCCTCAGAGTGCTGGTTGGATCTGAGCAGTGATCCAGTTACCCCGAGCTATGCTGAGACATTCCAGAGGCTCTTGTGTCCTCGGCTGCAGGCCACTAGGAGCCAGAAGCCCAAGATGGTACAGAATATTTTTATTCAAGATGGCCATGCTATCTATGGCACATAGAAGCAAGAAGCCCCTTCTTAAGGGCATGTTCTAACAACTGAAACACGGTCCCCTTTCGGGGAAGCTTTTGGGAGGATTAGGATTAAGTGAGCAAGGGAGAATGGACCCCCGTAGGGCTGGCTCTCTTCACAGAAGACCTGGACAATGCTAAGAAAAGGTTCCTCTTGAATGAAGAACACGGAGAACGGCCATCTCTTCAGGCTTCCCAGCAACTATATGGTGTATAACTCACGGAACAAAGACAAGTAAGACAGAGCCTTGAATTCCAAGGACAGTAGATGGAAAATAAGCACCCGAGTAAAGATAAGAAGAAACGGAGAACAAAAACAAAACAGAAAACTCTTAGTGCAGTGGAGAATTGAGGAAGGAGGCAGTTTTACAAAGATCAAAAGGAAGGCGTTAGCCACGAGCAAAGTGTTTTGTGCGGAGCAGGGGTGTCATGCCCCTGCCGAATCCAGTTCTTCGTAGAAAAGGTCAAAGGAAAAAAAAAACGGGGAGACTATGTTGCCCTCAAGAAAAACCAGTTCTCTCTACTCCCACTTCCTGCCTTGTTATCCCGACTCCTGATCAGTAAGGAAGAGACAATACACTTCAGAAATGCTTCCTTACACATTTTCAGACAGTCATGAGCTCCATTTTGTTGTCTTCTCAAGCAGCAGGCCCCTGAAAGCCAGGCTCAAGTGTGAGAGAGGACACTTGGGGACTGAGGTGCTACCTGTGAGAAGCCAAGACCCAGCCAGAGCCTCCATCCTACACCTTGGTTATCTAGTAGGCGCTTCCGGTCTGTGTTTTCACACAGCCGTCATTTACGAAGTGCCTACTACTGCCCAGAACTGGGAAATAGGAGCAGAAATCTCTTGGAAAGTGAGATAGAAAAGGAGGGAGAGGAGGAATCCTTGTCTTAAGTCCTCAGAGTGGGGAGGGCAGGAGAGTGGGAAGAGAGACAGACATTTTCAAATGCGGTTCAGCCTCTGCCCTGGGTGACTTACAGCAGCTGCACCTATTTTGGGCCTGAGGTCTCCGTCCCCGGGCAACAGGTGGGAAGACCTAAGATTTCCTGGTACATTCCCAGGGCACAAGTCACCCTTTTTTAACGACTCATTTTAAGCTAGAAACATGGAGTCTTCCTTTTCTGTTTTCTGAGCCAGCCTTGGGGATCTAGGCCTCAGCACACGGGTGGCGACTCGTGGTTTCTGGGTCTCGCTCGCTCGCTCTCTTGCTTTATACTCACACACGCATGAGCGCACATACACACATAAGCACGCATGCTCGCACCTACGCACGCTCCCTTTCCTGAGCTAATGAGTGAAGTACGTGTCAATCACAGTACATGCCCAGGAGCCCACGGAAGGGAGTCAAGTAAGGGCATAGGTAGGGAGCAGAGATTAATTTACCCGATTTGTCGTCCAGCCCCAGCCTTAGCATCCCTACACTAACAGGACCTTCCATGGGCTATGTGGTCCATAAGTTCCCACTGATAAGATTTGACATTACCATTGGTCAGTAGGAGCAAAAGCGTACAGCCCTTTGTTTCCAAACCGTTGCAGAATAAAGACTAATCTTCCAGGGGAAAATCAGCTCTTTGACTGTGACTTCATCCTTATGATCAGGGGCAGCTTTTGCTAGGATGCTTTCCAGTTACCTACATCCTTTACTCTTAGCGAGGGATCACACGGCACTGCCAGCACGGCTACTTGGACACTGGAATGGGCACCTGCCGCAAGAGTCCCTGACTTTGGTAGGCGTCTTCTAGCCTGTCATCAGAATTGTTCCCTAAGCTGAGATTCCAACCCCTGACCCAGGGCTTGAATGCTAGGTGCTGAGCACAGCGTTAATGACCTTGTTTCTTCTCTTCAGGTTCTGTCTTGTCTCATAATACTGTAGTAATCTATCGATTTAGCCCCATTGTCTGAAGCATAGATAAGAGATGCACACAGGCTTTTTTTTTGGTGGCTCTTGACATCTTTGTAGGAAAATATTAACAGTGGTTCTGTGGCGTAAGCCATCCTGAGCTAGCTCCAGAGATTAAAAAGACAGCTTGAATATTAATCATTACACGGAAAGAGCGATTTTCATATCGGTTTTCCTTAGTGTGTTTCATGACTTCATTGAACTCCCCCTTTGGGTTTTAAAGGCCGATAAGAAGAGGAACCCATGATCTCTTGTAATATGAAAACAGGAGAGAGAAATACCCAGGAATTAAAGGTTCAAGTGAGGGGGAAGAAAAAGGAGGGGTAGGTGTGGGTTAATCAGAAACTAAGGGTGTATGTATATAAAACCCATATGGAAATCCACCACTTTGCAGCTGAATTGCAAAAACAAAAAATTTAAAGGCATTTGAACACAAGTACTCTTCATGGGCGAACAGTGCTTCTCCAAGAAGGTATGGGTTATTAAATTAAAATATGCCAGGCTTCGGGATACTTCTTTAGGAGTAACTGGTCAAGGAGGCTGCAGAGACCCCTCCCCCAAATAACACAAGCTCTTGGTTTCCACCATAACTATGGTAAGATCCGATTGCTGAAGGCACAATACACTCTGGTTTCGAGAACTCAGGCTGGACCCGACCTGAAGACTTCCTCCCTGATAGATAGCGTCCATAGTTCTGGAGGTCCCATAGATGACAGCTGTAGGAGAGAAGCCATTAAGTGGTATTGCCCAGATGTGAACCCTGACTGCTGCAATACTTATCTGATGGGCAAAGGTGTGTGCCCGTGGGCGTAAGTGGCATAAAGGTTACAAGGCTAACCAACCCTTTTCTGAGGGGATTTGAGGTCTGGCATTGTAAACTGGGCCAAAAGCCCATAGCTTAGGAGGTTCTAGGGCCTGGGGGGTGGGGAGGGGGAGAAATCCACTACTGTTGTTGGGGGAGAAATCCATTACTGTTGTTCTGTGGATTGGATGCACTGTCAAGCTGATATATATATATATATATTCAATCAATTGAGTGTATACTATATCTATATTTATATACTCAATCAATTGTGTATATACTATCTATCTATCTATCTATCTATCTATCTATCTATCTATCTACCTACCTACCTACCTATCTAGCTACTCAATCTGGCAAACATCTTGGCTTGCTTGTCTGGGACACAGTAGGGCCAGTCACTTCCTTCATGGTCCTGGGGCTTACTAAGAACAGCTTGCTGCTGCCACCCCCTATGGAAAGGCATCCAAGGTCATGTTGCCAACCCAGGAAAGGATCAAAATCTCCAAGTCCAGGTGCGGAATGCATCTTCTTTTCCCACTGGAATAAACTGAGCCACAGAAAAGTGGGAACTATGTTCAGTGTCCAGGGTAATCATGTCACAGCCGAGTCTCTGCAGAGCAACAGAGGTCTCCTTAGAGGCCTGCGTGGAATCTGTGTAACTTGCCACAGTTCTTTCCAAACACTCCTGGCCTCTGTTACAGTTGGTCAAGCACCCTTGTCTCAGAATGACACTCGCTGGGTCCCACCTGTGGCAGAAGAAAGGGCCCTCGCTTGATTCCCCACAAACATGGTCATGTTGCATTTGCTGAAATTCTAGCCTTGCTGGGTTGTCTTTCACACCAGCTCAGCCACCAGTGCACGCTCTGACATGTTTCTGGAAGCAGCCCCTGCCTTCTATCACGAAGGTCAAATCTGGGACCTCACACAAGCTACACAGATACGTTACCACTAAGCTACACCCCCAGGCTGTACTTCACTTTTTATTTTGTGAGTTGCTCAGGCTGGCTTTGAACTCACTCTGTAGCTTACCAAGTCTAGACTTTTCCCTGCTCCCCCTTCCTCAGCCACGTCGGTACCCAGGTCACCTTCAGTAGTGCCGAACTTTCCAGCTATGCATCTTTGTATTTCCAGTGCCTGCCCAGATACCCTGTGTTTTCAAAGGCTCTTAGGAATTGATTTTCTCATATTTGTCTCAAGTAGGTGAAGTGAGGATTGTGGAGGTTAGAGACACAGTCTCCACCTTCTCTCTCACTTCTCTGATGGGAAAGTAGGGGGCAAGAATCTGCCTCCGGATCTCCCTATCTGTGTATATGACAGTGCTACACTTGGGAACGCCCCACCTATCTCTCCCCTTACCTCCTGACCCATCTGTCCACACAGTCTCCCATCTGCTCCATCTCAACTACCACAGTGCAAGGTCCTAAGCATTGCCTCCCATATGGAGAACTGCTAGGAAGCCAGAGGCTCCAGGAAGACATGCTGTGCTTGGAGTCATCTTTGAGAGCTTGGTACCAGATTCTCCCACTAGGTGGCACCACCGCTCTGCCAGAAGCACAGTTCCCACAGATCTGTGATAATATTCCTCAGGTGCCAAGGGCTGAAGGTAGCTCCTGCAAGATGTGACTGGACAGAGAAGGACTCCCCACTACCTCAGCCTGCATTCATTAGAAAATGCCACAGCAATGCTGTCGGATATTCAAGTTGAGGTAAAAGCTCAAGAGGAAGCCTGTCACAATTTAAAATTTTGTTCATGGAGTTTTGAGTGTTAAGTATGAATCTTTTATTTGGTGTGTGTGTGTGCTCAAAGATGGAGGCTATGCCCGAAGATGAGCATGGGCCATGACATTGGGGCTGTGCCTAATGAGTTGCTATGGCAACAGATGCTCTTGCTGTTGTACATGGCCCTTTCTCTTTGTGAGGGCACTGGGCTAGGGAGGATTTCTGGCCAGCCACCATTCCTGGGTGTCCTGGCTGGTTTTGTGTGTCAACTTGACACAAGCTGGAGTTATCACAGAGAAAGGAGTCTCCCTTGAGGAAATGTCTCTATGAGAATCCAGCTGTAAGGCATTTTCTCACTTAGTGATCAAGGGCCCATTGTGGGTGGTGCCATCCCTGGTCTGGTAGTCCTGGATTCTATAAGAAAGCAAGCTGATCAAGTCAGAGGAAGCAAGCCAGTAAGAAACATTCCTGCATGGCCTCTGCATCAGCTCCTGCTTCCTGACTTACTTGAGTTCCTGTCTTGACTTCCTTTGGTGATGAACAGCAATGTGGAAAGTGTTAGCTGATTAAACCCTTTCCGCCCCAACTTGCTTCTTGGTCATGATGTTTGTGCAGGAATAGACACCCTGACTAAGACACTGGGCATGAAGCTGTTGAGAAGAGAGAACCATTGGTAGCCGCTAATGTCTCTCAGGATATATGTCCACATGGGAAGACTCCACTTTCCCTGTGAAGCCCCTTCTGCTGTCCACACCCCCTGAAACCCCTTGCCACTTCCCTGCCTGGCCAGGTTCCCCCCAAAACCCCGATACCCACAGTGCCCTCACCAGGATTCCTGTTAAAGCTCTAGTTAGTAGAAGGGGCAAGTTTTCTTGCTTTCTGGAACAATCCTTTGTCCTTCACATGGCCTATTTCTTTTCTGTAAGGTATGAAACGTGTTTTAATCACTCCTTTAGACTCCTTCCTCTCTTGGTCTGAGAAGACCCTTTTTCATTTTCTCTTCTGTCTGAACTGCATTCTCCATCCCTCCTACGATGCCCCTTCTCTGCTCTTCCCTTCTTTCTGTGGATCCAGGCTACACTGCAGAGGTGGAACGAAGAAAGGATGTCAAATAAGCTGCTCAGCAAACTCACAGGGACTAAGGGGCTCCGTGTGCTAACTGCCACTTCTAGCTTGGGTGGGGAGAGTCAGTTGGGGAGCTTTGTAAAACATGGATGTTTATGGTCGGGCCCTGTGGAATAAATAGATTCTTATGTCCAGCTACCTGGGCTGCTGAGGTAAGAGGATTACTTGATCCCAGGATTCAGACCCCAGCAGAGGCAACATAGCAAATACCTGTCTCAGCAAGCAAGCAAGCAAGCAAGCAAGCAAGCAAGCAAGCAAGCAAGCAAAATACCACCACCACCACCACCACCACCGAATTGCCCAGGTCACCCACAAGATCATCGAAACCAGAGTATGTGAGGCACAGTCTCCATACATCAGGAGTTTATAACACCCCCAAACCTCCATCTGAAAATGATTCCCAGCTGGTGGGAACTAGGGTATCAAAAAACAGACTTGGGTTCTGTTGAGCCTAAGCTGCCACCTACAGGCCAAAGTGGGTACTGTTTTCAGCTGCAGGAAGAGAGGGTAGGTGACTCAGAAGCTCTGAAACTCCAGAATCTGCCTTTCCGCTCCCCAATGCCCATCAGACAGCCGCATCATCCCGAGAAACTATGTCTTTTCAAAGCGAGAGAGTTTCCATGTCTGTGTCCCGCCCCCTCCATCCCAGAGTCTCCTTCTCTGCATGCCAGGCTAAGAGCACATCTAGAATTTAGTCTCAAACTTAAAAAACATACAGAAAATATGTGTTTATTTAAACAGTACTTTAAAATTATATTTCCCCGTCCATTCATTCTGCTCAGGGCGGGACTGGGTGGGTACTGAGTGACATCTTAACAGGTTGGTGTCACTGGGGACTCAATACCATATTCATATGTTAAGAGTGAGACATCTGTGCGCCTCTATTTCTTCATCTGTAACATGAATAATTATTGCACCCACCCTAGAGGATCAATGCTACAGCTCAGATAAAAGGCCCCACACAATAGTGTCTGATAGAAACAGCAGTTCCCAAGAGCTAGCTGAATTGTCTGACAATGGCAGGGCCAGACAAAGGCATGAGATACGCTGAATTCTGCTCCTTTTACTCTAATCACGTGACTTGATTCATGCAGGTGAATCAAAATGATCCTGAGACTCAAATACTGAGGGTATGTACTCAAACAAACAAACAAACAAACTGGTTAAGTCAGTCTCGCCATCCCCAACCTTTAAAACCAAGTTGCATTTTTGGAGAGTGCCACCAGAGGGCAGCGGTGAGCCACAAATAAATGGCCATGTTGTTGGACCAAGCACAGATTAGGGATGCTGCCTTGGTTTTAACCACCTGGGTTTTCTTAAGCCTGGAGTAGCACATCCGCTAGTTTGCCCGGGTCTGAGTCTAAATACTCTTCTGGCGTCCACCTACAACTTGGGACCGCGGTGACATCTTCAAGGTGGGGTTGGCTTTCATGTCCGTAACGGGTCTTCCACGTAACCGTTCTTTTCTCCTCACTCACTCACCTGCAAACATGGCAGATGGATCATAAAGTGCATCCCCTCTGCTTGAGAACCCATTCCCGTGTCTTTGCCCACGAACATCTCACGCTCACTAACGGGGGCCGGGGGGGGGGGTCTTGTCGCTTGGGAGATGCTCTCGGTGTCCGTTGAGCTCTGTTCCACCTACCATTCTTTCCTTAGTTCAAGACAGGTCCTACAAAGGGTTTGGTTTCTCCGACAGAGACTGCACTTCTGTGACCATTCCAGACTAGAGTGACCCAAGCATTGGGCAAGGCTGAGCACAACCCCAGGTCTCTCTTGAGAACAGTCCCCCAATCTCAAATCCCCAGAACACAGTCCATGCTCCCTGAGTGACGCCTCCTCCCTGCCAAGCGGACTCAAACCTCAAAGCTTCCTGTAAGAACTGTGACAAGAACCGATGCCCACAATCCAACTCTTCTGTCCTCAGCCCACCCTAAGAGATAATTAAAGCAGAGACGTACTTTCTGATCCAGTCAAACAGTGAAGGGATAGTAAGTATCCCTCCAACCTAGCAAGCCCTCAGGCGATCCTGGCAGCAATGTGCCCCACTAACCCCAGGGCTGCCTGAACCACCCTACCTTCAGGTTCTCATGGGAGAACTTTCTGATTATGTGGGCTCCTTAAGGAGAATAGGGGAGAGGGGTCTTGCGGGATTATGCAATGTTAGAAGTCGATAGGATGCTGGACTTAAGTGCTGCCGACTATTTTAAGAAATGGGAGAGGAAGGATATGAGGACTCAAAGGATTTAATGCCGATTAAATCGGAGAGATCACAACATCCTTGTGGGGGATTTATTGCTAAGATGGAATCGTGCTGAGTGAATAGACACAAGGTGCTCAAGACAGCGGGAGAAGAAGAGGGCATGGTGTCTTCTTGGCCTGTTTGATCACCCTAGAAGAAAGAGAGAGACACAGAGGAAATTCATGGCGGAATCACACTGTGAGCCTCAGGCTTGATCTAGCTGGCCCTACCAGGACAAGCGTGAAGGAAAAAAAAAAAAAAAAAAAAAAAAAGGAAAGAAACAAAGAAACCCGAAGGGAAATGATTGTTAAAATGAGAGTTTAGGAGCACAGGATTGTATTCAAGAAGTCACTCGATGGCCTAGCAACAGATTCCTGACAAGGGAATCTGGCAGCTGACAGTCAGTGCCCTGTCTGAATACTCCTAGAGGCCATCATGAGCTGGAATGCCTATCCAGACCAGAGAGCCAAGGCGTCCAGGACAGGCAAGCGCTACTAATTGCACTGTTTAGAAACAGCTTTGTAGAGCAGGCTGGTTTCGAACTCACATAGATCCATCTGCCTCTGCCTCCCTAGTGCTGGGATTAAGGGTGTTTGCCACCATTGCCCAACAATACTTTCAGCTTCTTGTAGGCCCTATGAATAGATTCCACACAGGCGTGAAACCTGTGAAAACTGTTGCCCTACCTCTTCTAGTTTATTTCTCCTCACACGATGACCTGGGGTTTGTTCGGTAGCTCCTTAAACACACCAGCGAAGGTGGAATGATCCCATTAGCTGTGGCTACATTACCATGGGGAAGACGCATGCTTGCCTGATGTCTATGAAGTTGCTGTTTCTGCACATGGTGGCTAAGTCGGGATGGAATTATCTGGAAGATCTCTAGTGGGTACCATTTGGGGGGAAAGAGACATAACCACAAAGCTTCCATGAATTCTGAAGTGCAATGTCTTACTGGCGATGCGCAGCTCAGCAATAGCAAGGCTGTGGCCTTGAGACACAGCACCGAAATAGGAACAGTGTAGTCCAGGCGCCAAGTCCCCTTGAAGACTCTCCTTACTCCGAAGTATTTTTAGTCGTGGTAATTGTAGGTGGTGAGCAGAACACTATAGCCCTCAAGATGGGAGGCTCTCAAACGCGCACGGTCAGCAGGTGTCACCTCCGTAAGCAGACCTACAAGAAGGAAGGGATTAGCTGTGCACAGGACAGCTTTCCAGAAGAGGCCGTCTTGCGGAGTGATCTGGGGTGACCTTACCCAGGAGATTAATGTGCTTCTCCTCTTGTGCCATTAGCAAGCAGCAAAATATCTGACACTTGGGACACTGTGTGTTGTGGTTACAGGGAGAGTAAATGCAGGGGCACGGTGGTCGCTTGAGTGAATATTCGGAAAGAGAAGTTGGGAGGTGAAGCACATCACTGCATCCCCCAGGTCCCACATCACTGTATCCCCACAGGTCCAGCAGGCTGTTCTGTCTCCTGATCTACGACTTGGGACCCGGGTGTGGAAATGGCCAACAATGCTTGATAAAACTGTCCACCAAGAATAGCCAGCTTATGTCCTGTGCTTCCTCAGGGACACAGTTTGGATTGGGAGTGGCCCCTAATGACCATGTAGTAACAGCTTGCTGTTCAACACAGTAGTAGCCTCTGGGAGGTGGGAGAATCTTGAAAAGGTGGGAAGACCCCAGGGGGAAGTCTTACAGTCACTGGGGGTGCGCCAGACCATTCTACACCCCAGCCACATAGTGAGATGTTTTGCTGTGCCAGGGGCTCATCCCAGGATGTGCTGCCCCCTCCCCCATCCCATCAGAGGCCTAAGGGCAATGGGTTTTCCAGTCATGGCTGAAACCTCTAAACTCTGAGCTCAAATAAGCTGCTTTTCTTTACTTCAGCTTGGCTATTTGGGGTATGTGTTAGCAGAAAGCGTATGGATGCACCAAGTGACCTTCTGACTTCATGAGCCAGGAAAGAAGTGCTCTAGAGGGGAGGTTGGTGTTACCGCACGGACCTAGAGACGGCCCGTTTATAGAAGAGTACGTGAATGGCTGGCGAACTTGGTGAGCATCCACAAAATTTTGATCACTATGTGCTCTGGTAAAGCACATTCTAGCAAAGCAATGTGGAACCTTTTTATTGAGTACTTACTGTATACCAAATGGCATAGCAGGAGCTGGCAAAACATAGTCCCTTCTACTAGGAAGCTTCCAGAGCAGTGACGATCCAGGCCTGATCCACAGGTAACTGTCTGTCTTGTTCTGGCTGCACCTGAAAGGGCCACCCACCCCCTCCGTTGTCACCAAGTCTTGTTGATCTTCTGCCTGTCAGAAACCTCAGATACCATCCGGGCCAGGGCCTTTCAGTTCTTCCTGCACATCACAACCGTGGAAGGAACTTTGGAAAAGCCTGGAGCTTGGACCCATGTCCCCTCGACTGTTCAATGAGCTGATTGGAAGAAGATCAGTAACTTGCAGATCTACCCAGGTGATTCAAAGGCAGGGCTCACAATCTCTGACCAGGCTCATTTGTTCTTCCTTCTAGGTAGGTAATGTAAGACCCACAGAATTAAAGGGACAATTCTGAATTTAACCCTCCCATAATGCAGTGATTTCTAGCAGTCAATGATTGCCTCCAAAGCCCTCCCTTCCACTCGTAATCTTCATAATATTTCCATACTTACACACACCTCTCTACACCCTGAACATTTTTTTTTTAATATGGCTCCTCACAATATTATTTAAGTCATGTCTGTCCTCAGCAATAAACCCTGTGAAGTTTAAATTGAATTGCTATGGATTTAGTAGCAGATCAGTTTACTTAAATTACAGACAATCCCACTTCAGGCTTGCATCTCCTCTGGAGACACTCAGGGCTGAGCGCTCTTGGGAAGGTCTGGGCAGGTGCTGCAGACCTTTGGTGGGCGTGGTTTGCACAAATAGTGGGAGAAACTACAGTGGCCACAGGAACTGGGCCGGGGCTGATTCACATGGGGTCTGTCACCTTTGATGGCTTTGGTGGCACCCACCAAGGGACAGGTGATTTGTTTCACTGCTTCTGGAAAGGCCACAGGTCCGCCTAACTGAAGACTTTTAAAATGAGGCTGCCCATTCGTCACCTGGAATCTGCTGACATGACACTGAAGTTGATATAGAAGAGGAGGAAAAAATAATGCCACCAAGCACCCGGAAAGTGACTCCAGAGGGCACAGTTTAGATTAAATGCCACGTTTAGCTCTTTGGTTCATAAGGACTCAGGATTTTCAATTCATCTCTCCGCTTACTGAGGATTTTTTTTTTTTTTTGAGTAAGACCTTTAGTCTTGCTCTCTTTATAAATGCAGTCTAAATTGACAGTGTTCTTAAATGAGGTGGGGGGCGGGGAGGGGAAGTGGAGGAATTCCCTGTCTTCTCAGTTTAGCCTCAGGATAAGGAAAGGTCCTTGAGATTTCACCAATAAATCATCTGTAATTATGCTTTTTTGTTTGTTTGTTTGTTTGTTTTTTTCGCGACAGGGTTTCTCTGTGTAGCCCCGGCTGTCCTGGAACTCACTTTGTAGACCAGGCTGGCCTCGAACTCAGAAATCCGCCTGCCTCTGCCTCCCAAGTGCTGGGATTAAAGGCGTGCGCCACCACGCCGGGCTTCATAATTATGGTTTTTAACGAAGAGGTTTTCTGGTTTCTAAATTTTGGAGAGAAGATATGAAAGGGGTTGTCCTGTGGATGGGATGCCTCAGAGGGTTGAAGCACACAGGCTAGTTACCTCCTTTTAGTCCTCAGAGCCTGTAGTGGAGGTAGAGAATAGATATCTAGGGCCTGACCTCTGACCTTCACACATACTGTGCCACAGAATTCCTGCTCAGACTCATAAGCATAACACAGACACAGACACAGACACAGACACAGACACAGACACAGACACAGACACAGACACACACACAGACACAGACACACACACAGACACAGACACACACACACACACACACACACTACACGGGGAAACAGATGCATGCACACATTAAATTAGAAAAAATGGATTTGAGGACCCTTTGGTGAAATGAGAGGACCTACAAACTACCCCTTCTGAACAAAGCCCAAGATTGTGTGTTTTTTTCTTCATTCACACATAGATTAAAGGCATAAAGCATTGGGCAAGAATGTACACACCAGCTTGAAGGTAAAGCTGCTGCCCCTGGGAAGAAAGCAAGGGAGAATTGTAGCATTTATTATTGTGATGAATCTTAAAGATTTGAAGTAAATAAAAATACTTGTTAATTCTGGTTATGGATGCTTATTAAATTATTTAGCTAACTTCCCCGCCAGCTTGTCTCATGGGTAAAAATGAAAGCTGTTTTAAGGGATTGCAGTTCTAATTCAGATGTCCCACGTGTGCTAGGAATTCACTGGATATGCATATTCCCTGAGACGCGAAGACTTGCATTGTTTATATGGGGAGGCAGATGTGATGCTCGGCTCTTGTCCCATACATTGACACATGCAAATTTGGCAGGAAGGGTTTATTAAAGAGTTAAGAGAGAAAGGGCTGGCAAGATGGCGCATCAGATAAAAACTCTCCTTCTGCAAACCTGATTATCTGAGTTCAAACCTGGAACACACGGACAGGGGAAAGAGTCTTCTGATGTCCACACACAAGCTTTAGTACATAGACACCCACACATATACATCTGACACACAGCCCACAGAAACACATCACACACACACACACACACACACACACACACACACACACACACACACCATACTCACACTTTACAAAAACACGTTACACACATGCACACACATATACACCACACTCACAACAAATACAAAATTTTTTAAAGAGTTGAGAAAACAAAATTCAATTAAAATAGTTACATGAGCTAGATACGTTAAGAAAGTGTTTAGTTTAATAAAACAGCCTTGTTTTTTTTCCCCAAATCATGATGCTTTAAAACCTTTTTATTTCTTGAATTTGTAATTTATTACTTGAAAATGTAATGACACATATAACCTGCATTCATTGGACAACTGAACGGTATTAAAGGAGCTTGGTGACCTCCTATCTCTCACTCCAATCCTTCCAACTCCACAAGTTAGCCAAGGCGAGCAGCTCCTCGCCTTTATCCTTCTTCTCTTTCTTTAAAAAAAAAATTCTTAAAAGTTGTTCTTGGAAATTTTCAAACCAATTAAAATTTTCTGAGTAGGAAAAAATGTTTTCTTTTTTTTCCCCCAGTACCCCAGTCATTTTTGAAAAAATGCGCAAGGGAATTAAACCAAGATAAAATAAGAATAGCTAAGTGGGCATGCGTTTCTAATTCGGCTTGAACAGACCTTGTATCTCTCAAATCCTGAGTCAAAGATTTAGGCTAGACTCGACTTGCTAGCATACGTGTGTGTGTGTGTGTGTATGTGTGTGTGTGTGTGTGTGTGTGTGTGTGTGTGTGTGTGTGTGTGTGTGTGTGTATCTTCCCTTCAGTCGCTTTCTGTGAGCGTGTCTTGATGGCCCTGGGGGAGTCAGTAATCAGGAGGCAATCACCAAAGATGCTCTGAGATTCAGCATGGGAACTGCTCTTTGTTTCCCAGGGCAGAGCAGGGATATAGTCAACGACCAGGAAGGTTCACTGCCTTCCCCCAGACTTCTGGATAGTCACAGCTCATCATTACCTCCTCCCTCCTCCCCCTCCCCTCCCCCCAACCTTGCCCTTCCTCCCCTGTCCTTCCCTGCACTGCCTTCCTTAGCCCCTCCATCTCCACCTCCCTCCAACTGGCGGAAGAATTGTCCATGTCACTGTCACTCACCTCTTGGGTAACTGGAGCCCCTCAGCTGTTTGGGTCCTGCTTTGGAAGGACATTCCAGTGTTGTCCTGGCTCCTGGAACAGCCAGCCTCCCAGAGGGCTTCACCTGTCAAAGCTAGGGGGTTGACTTAGATTTCCTTATGAGCACTCTGTAAGAGAAACTGAAATAAAATAAATCAATAAATAAAATAAGCGCCAGAGAAAGGCTCAGCAGAGCAATCGCAGCCCCTTGCTGAGATCCCCATTTCAAATTCAAACTTTCCCCTAAATCTATGGGTGGGTGGGTGGCTCACCATACAGTCCTGGAAGCTATGCAGGGGAAGAGCCACAGGAGAAAGATCCAAAGGTAGTATTATCTCTCGGGGATGAGCAAAGCCCAGAGGCAGGGTGGGAGATGACAATCTAGGGAGATGGGACATTTTATTTAGTTAAGAATTGTCATTAATCCCCACCGAGCTTTAGAGATGGGAGTGGGGTTTTCCCGGGCAAATAATCTGTCCTTTCTCTGCTTTCACCTCCCTTTCTCATTCCTCTTTCTTTTGTTCTTTCCCCCAACCTTAGACACTCCTTTATAAAATAGGTTATTTGAAACCATCAGCATCATAATCTTTGCCCAGGCTCGGCCTGTGCTCCCTGGGGGACAATGACTGGTGGAACAAGCCAGCAGCTCTCAGGGTCTATACAGAACTGACAACGAGCCCTGATATAAAGCAAGGGTTTAGGGTACAGGCTGGCTGGGACAAATATTACCTCCTGACACTGATATTGGAGACAAATACACACAAGTTAAGACTGGGTAAGGAATGGGATGTTAGTTTTGATGTGAGCCCAAAAGTACTCTGAAAAAGTACATTTAAACTTCCTTTTCTTTTTTTTAAAAATCATACCAAACACTCCCAGAGGCAGAATTATATACTTTATAAACTTGTACAACACTGCTGTTAAATAAAAACAAGCAGGAGAGACAAGGACTTTGAAGATAGTCCCCAGGGTCTAATAGCAGCAAGCACTTAGTGGTCTTGTGTGAGGACAAGGAGCCTTGGACAGGCTGTGTGCGTTCCTGTGCCTCCTGCCAGGTCCTTTGGCCTTATCGTCTTACACAGGGAGAAGCAAGAATGTCTTTATAATCCAAGGCCTGGGCTCCCGTTCCTTGATCCCTCTGGGGTAAGAAATCTGACGACAGGGTGAGCCTGCCAGGCGTGGCCTCTTGACTCTGAATCTGGCTGAGAGATGGGCCCGGAGTTACAGCTCCTGCTGGGAATGTTCTCAGAAACTCTATCAGGTCAGGCGACCTCAGTTGATCTGCCCGACCCTGGGTTTCTCGGTCGACCCTCGTCAAGGAAACCTTATTCCATCATGTTATTCTTCATTGCTTATTAGTAGAAACCCACTCCACATCTGAGTACTTCCCCATGTACTGAGTCCCTCACACATTCTCCTGTTCCCCCTTTCAGGCTCACGAGATGGGTGCTAGTCTTACCTCTGTTTTATGAATAAAGAGCCTTTAGAGGAAGGAAATGATTTGCTAAAACCACAAGTAAATTAGTTTTAGGGGCTCAGAAAATCTCTCTATGAAAGCATGCACCAAAGCCTATGTCTGCCTCCTGCATGCTGCTCTTTATAGCTCAGGCTATCACTGATGCTGCTCTTCATAGCTCAGGCTATCAATCACTGGTGTTGTTCTTCATAGCTCAGGCTATCAATCACTGGTGTTGTTCTTCATAGCTCAGGCTATCAATCATTGGTGCTGCTCTTCATAGCTCAGGCTAACACTGGTACTGCTCTTCATAGTCCAGGCTATCAATCACTGGTGCTGCTCTTCATAGCTCAGGCTATCAATCACTGGTGCTGCTCTTCATAGCTCAGGCTATCAGTCACTGATGCTGCTCTTCATAGCTCAGGCTATCAATCACTGGTGCTGCTCTTCATAGCTCAGGCTATCAGTCACTGATGCTGCTCTTCATAGCTCAGGCTATCAATCATTGGTGCTGCTCTTCATAGCTCAGGCTAACACTGGTACTGCTCTTCATAGCCCAGGCTATCAATCACTGGTGCTGCTCTTCATAGCTCAGGCTATCAATCACTGGTGCTGCTCTTCATAGCTCAGGCTATCAATCACTGGTGCTGCTCTTCATAGCTCAGGCTATCAGTCACTGATGCTGCTCTTCATAGCTCAGGCTATCAGTCACTGATGCTGCTCTTCATAGCCCAGGCTATCAATCATTGGTGCTGCTCTTCATAGCTCAGGCTAACACTGGTACTGCTCTTCATAGCTCAGGCTATCAATCACTGATGCTGCTCTTCATAGCTCAGGCTATCACTGGTGCTGCTCTTCATAGCTCAGGCTATCAGTCACTGATGCTGCTCTTCATAGCTCAGGCTATCAGTCACTGATGCTGCTCTTCATAGCCCAGGCTATCAATCATTGGTGCTGCTCTTCATAGCTCAGGCTAACACTGGTACTGCTCTTCATAGCTCAGGCTATCAATCACTGGTGCTGCTCTTCATAGCTCAGGCTATCACTGGTGCTGCTCTTCATAGCTCAGGCTATCAGTCACTGATGCTGCTCTTCATAGCTCAGGCTATCAATCACTGGTGCTGCTCTTCATAGCTCAGGCTATCAATCACTGATGCTGCTCTTCATAGTTCAGACTATCACTGGTGCTGCTCTTCACAGCTCAGGCTATGAGTAGGAAGGCATTGAGGTTTCCTGATGAGCTGCATCCATTCAGTAGCATCCCAAGTTGGGATGTTAAAGACCCTTCATCTGCCATCTTTTCCTGTTGCTCTAGAGCAGTGGTTCTCACACTTCCTAACTCATAAAATTATTTTCATTGTTACTCCATAACTGTAATTTTGCTGCTGTTATGATACTATAAATATCTGATGTGCAGGATATCTGATATGTGATACCTGTGGGGGCCTTGACCCACAGGTCGAGAACCTAGAATGCTCCAGCCTGTTCTGGGTACATTTTTCTTTCCTTGTCCCATCCAATGGTCACCCTGGGCAGCTGACTCTTCTCCAGACTCACCAAGCTTTCTCAATGCTGGGATGACTACTACTTCAGGAAAACCTATCATTGAGAAATAAGTAGTAGGGTCAGGATAGATGGCTGAGTGATTCAGGCACTTGCCGCGATTTCAGAGGCTGAGAATTCATTTTCCAGTACCCCTGAAAGGTGGCTCACAACCAACAGCAACTCTAGTTCCAGGGGATCCTATGCCTTGTTGTGGCTTCTGTGGGCCCCTGCTGTGCATACACATGGGCCCACACACATAAATAAAAAAATTAAATCTTTAAAAATGTAAACAAAAACTTGTAATCGTCTCCACCCGGTGGAAGTCTTTTCCAACCTTGAGTGACCTTTTTCCCACTACTCTGACCGTGCCACACCGTGAGAGCATCAGCACCCACCCCCTCCATAGTGGCATTCTTCACTGACCTTCCATTGGCCCCGTGGAAGCATAGCTGTTCCCTTCTGTCTGGTCCTCCCTGCTTCACAGTAGATACTGACATCATGGTTCTAAGTGTGTGTTGAATACTCAAGGTTTCTGTTGTGCAGGTTGAGCTTAATGAACAACATAAATTTAGATCTCATTAGCAGACTCTGTGGCTCAGGGTCATTGAAAAGAAGGCACACTACCCAGGTCAAAATTAAAAGCCAACATGAGGTCAGACCCAGGGGTCAGCCCACTGGCAAGCCCTCAGCCTTAAGTGTAACTTCCACGTTGTCAATTCTCTTTTTACGAAAAATGGTCCTAGGAGTTTGTCACAATGCTGAGCTGGGTGATACATAAGATTCCCAGGGAGAGACTTTTATTCAGAAATGCACCTGAAAGGGGAAGAGGTCACTACTTTGATACAGGAATGGAAACCAAGTAGAGACTCAACTCACTCCATCTTACTGGCAAATAATAGCCCTTCTCCGTGTGTCCCATGTGGCTAAAAGGACCTTTGCAATTAGTCAAAAACCAGTTCTACCCCAGCTACACCAAGCCATCAATGAGCCCAGCGCTTCAGGCTGAATGGTTAAAAGAACAAGGTTGTGCTGGGAACCACTGCCACACAGGAATCAAGCTTAGTTATGAGTTTAGGTTTGTGAACGATCAGGGAGCTACTCGTGAGAACCCATTCACTCATTCCTCAGTCTTAGTTCCTAATATGTGCCCAGCACTGTGCTAGTCACAGGAAGGTGGACAGACTCCTCATTGGGGGGGGGGGTTGTCTTAGGACTATGCAGCTGAAGGCACTTGGTGCTGCAGGGTAGAGGGACATCTTTTAGAAAACCTTTTGCTCACTTGGAAACTCGTGGCCACACCCATTTGCTGCCCCATCTGCCTGGAATGGTCTTTCCCATGGTGGTTTTCTTGACTGCTGTGTTCTTCTGCATAGATGGCAACTCAATTTCTTTCTCATCAGAGACTTGCCGTGTCACCCTTCCCAGTCATTCAGCGCATATCCCTTGGCTTCGTTCTCTGCACTTTTGGAGTTACTGTCTTCATTTGTACGCTTAGTCATAATTCCGCACCAAATACAAATCTCACACAAATTATAAATTCATAGGAAAACAGTTTTGCGTTTAATCTTCAGAATTTGTAATGCCTGGACCATAGTAAATATTCACACAGGTTTGTGGAGGGAAGGTCAGAACTCAGCTTTCACACGAGTGAGAGAGATGAGATTCTGTAGACAATGAAGGGGGCTGAAGGAGGTTGGCGTATGATCAGGAGTGTGACCCTGGGTTTGTTTCCCCACATTACAAGAGCAGCTCAGAGGAACCGGGGGCCCGTGGTAGGCATGAATATGGCATGAATAGTAACTGTATTATGAAAAAATCTGTATTTGGGTCTGGAGCACAGTGGCCCAAAAGGATGACCATGCCCAGTTAGGCCAGAGGGCACCGATGAAGATGCAGATGCAGGAAAAGGCTTGCACAAGGAAATGGGCACCCGTGTGTCAAGGATCAAGAGTTTATGAGGGAAAGCCACGAGAGATGAACCTGCAAAGGCCGGCTGGATAATTCCAGTGTAGGTTTTCAATGCCAGCTGCAGAAAGTATTCTCAAAGATGCAAAAGACTGAAAACTCAGCCAGCTGCATCTCTATTGAACATAATTCATCTTGTTGCAGGCTGGGGGATTTAAGCTCAGCGACTTGTCTAGCATACACAAGAAGATCCAAGGTTTGAACCCCAGTCCATCAAAAATAATAAAAAAAAGTCATTATGTTCTGTAAGAAATGAGTCTCTAAAATTCTTAGATAATCTTATATTAATATCCAGACCTCTCTTTTCCAAGTTAATTTTTTAAAAGTTATTTTAATTATGCGTATGGGGAACTGGGCGGGTACCGAGGAGAACAGCTATTCTCTGGGGATTCCGCGTGCAAGGCAATCACAGCCCAGGCAGGCACAGCACATTTAATCAGATTTGGTACAGACTGTAAATCTGCTGGCAGATCTGGGACTTAATAAAAAAGTGTGTTACAGAGGAGATCCGCTCTCAGAAAGGCAGGCTTTGCCATTAAGACACTTTAAAGCAGACCCAAAGGGGGCAGATACAAACTTTCATTCCGTGAGCATTTTGGAAAAGTACAAGGAATATTGATTGGCATTTTAGGAGTGGAAAGCAGGCTCTTTTATGTCTCTTGCTTCTTTAAAAATGTATAAGAAAAGTCACTAAAAAAACCATCTGTGTCGGTGGTGAGGTGGAAAGCACAGCGGCCGCATGTGTGTGTGGGGGGGAGTGACGCCGCAGAACTTTAAAAAGAAGCCGATGGTGTCTAAAAGCAGATGAGAAACCTGGCCGCTTCCCCGACACAGATCAGCTTCTGTTTGTGGTTCTGCGCGCGGGCCACTTGCTACCATCCCTTCACTTCTCAAGGATCAGCCGCTCCTATCCAAGTATGAAGATGTCAGCGAAAATCTACCTTCTGGGGAAATTCAATCTGGAGAGACGAGCTGCTGACACTCGTAAAAATAGCTGTCAGGCGTTCTGACTTCCCCGTCTGACTCCTCCGGATGAACCGGGGTGACAGGGCAGAGCCCTGTGTGAGCCTTAGGACCATCAGCTCAGATGCACCCGGCCTGGGGTCAGGAAGTCAGGGGCTGGGGGTAGGACTGCGTTTCAGGGACTCTTGAAATCACCAGAAATCGAATAAAAAAACATCTCAGAAGAACTTTTATAGAAGTTTTAAAGGAAGTCTTTCATTAGAATCTCAGATGTTTGTGCCCCCCCCTCCCAAATAAGAACCATTGCCTTGGCATGTAATGTCCACAGACTTTCACTCACTTTTAAAAATGATTTCTTTTATTGATTAACAAATACTTACACACACTTACACACACACACACACACACACACACACACACACACACACACGCTAAAGTCGCATGTAGCCCTGGTTGCCCTGGTACTTCACAGGTAGGCCAGGCTAGTCTTGAACTCACAGAGATCTGCCTCTGCCTCCCAAGTGCTGGGATTTAAAGGCGTGTACTAGTATTTCTTGACCTTAAACACAATGTTTTAAGGATAAAACCAAAGTTATAAGAATATAAGGCCATTTACCCATATCTTCATTGCTCCTCCATGTTCTTGCTCCTCTTGTCTTTATGTGTTTTTTCATATATAATTATGTGCACATACAGAAACTATAGTGCATTTGAGTATGTGCTATTCAATTTTAACGGTTGTGTTTGTGCGTGTGTGTGTGTGTGTGTGTGTGTGTGCAACTTGCCTTTGGACCCCCTGAAGTCTAGAATCTGCTTCCACAAGTGCACATAGGGCCCCTTTATCAGTTTTCAGTGGCTGCAGAGTACTCATAGACATACTGTGCTCAGCAGACATAGCCACACCTCTACTGACGAATACTTAGTTGCTTCTAGTTTCCTTCCGCCCAAGCACAATATCATGAGCATAGGTGTATGGGTCTCTAGCTGACAGGGATTACTTGGTCACATGATACACATTAATTTTGTTAAAAATTTGAAATTAAAATATAATTATGACATTTTTTTCTATTTCCTTTTTCTCCTGCTAACCCCTCTGTGCATCCCCCAACCCCCTGCTCTCACCCAAATTCATGGCCTCTGGCCTCTTTTTATTTTTAATTTACACATATTATTATTTTTTAATTAAAACATTTTTCACACAATATATTTTGCTCACGCCTTTCCACCCCTGAGCTTCTTCCAGCTCTTCCATACCTCCTTGTCTCCCATGTAACTTTAGGTTCTTTTTCCCTCTTTCAAGAAGAAAAACAACACAAAATACAAAAACAAAAATCAAAGCAAGCAAACAAACAAACACCAACAAGACGCAGACACACACACACACACACACACACACACACACACACACACACACACACACAAGCTAAACCAAAACAAAATGAAACAAAAAGCTCATATTGTCTTGGCCACCTACTCCTGGGCACGGAGTCTGCCTTGAAGTGTGGTTGATATATCCAGTGACATTCTGTCGGAGAAAGCGGATTTCCCTTCTGCTGGATAGTATCCATTGTAAGTAGGTTCCTGGTTAAGGCTAGGGCCCTGTGTGTGTCCACTTCCTCCTCTCAGTGCTGAGGCCTCATCTGCCTTGAACCTGTCTAGTGTGAGCTGCCTCAGCCCTTAGGATTTCACAGGTGTATCAGTCCTGATCTGACCTATGGGTTTAGAAACGGGTCATTAGGAGTCATTTTATTGCTAGGCTCCTTTAGCAGGATCCCAGTAGTGGGATTTCCCTAGGCTCGTGACCTATCTAATCTCAGGTTCTTGGACATTTTAGCAGTGTCACTTATGGGCTCCAGCTCATGGAGTGGGCCTTAAATCCAATTAAAAAGTGATTGGTTACTCGCATGGCATTTGTGTCACTATGGCCCCAGTATATCTGCAGGCAGGTGACTGTGGTAGGCTGCAGGGTTTGTAGCTGGGTGACAGTGATGATTATCTTTCTCTCCTGGGACCATGCAGAGTAGCTTCCAGGGTCGTGACTGTTAGTCTGCAGGGGAGAAGGGTCTGCTTAAGTAGCAGCTCGATTTCTCCATGTTCTCTGACGCAAGTAAGTGCTGTCTCCAGCAGTAGGTCCTTCCCATCAGGCTGTGGAAACCAACAGCCTTGGCACTAGCCTGGGAGATTTCTCTATGGGGCCCCTTTGGATAATAACTCAACAAGATGTAGCTCATTCCTGGTACTGGAGGATTTATTTGATGGCAGAGGGTGCCTAGTTAGGGAATCGTCTCTCTTACTATTTGGTGACCTCCTTTAGATTTTTTATCTGAATGTTCTAGCAAGTGTCTACAGTTGGTTTTAATATGGTTTTTCAAATGGCATTTAGTGTTAGCCGTCCTTCCCCATGTTTTCCCCTTTACCCCGCTCTTCTATCCCCCATTTAACCCTCTTTTTCTCTAGTCTCCATTCTATCTCTCTATAACACTATATTCTATTCCCCATTTCTTGAGAGATCCTGTCCTTCCCCATGATCCCTTACCGGCTACCTAACCTCTGTGGTTATTTGGACTGGAGCACACATTTGAAGGCTTAAAAGGATATATAAAAGGATGCATATAGTATTTATCTTTTTGGGTCTGGATTACCTCACTTATGATAATTTTTAATCAATTTACCTGCATGTTTAATAATTTCATTTCCCTTAACTTGGTTGAGTAATATTCCATTGTGCAAATGTAGCACATTTTCAGTATCCATTCATCAGATGATGGGCATCTAAGCCCTTTCCAGTGTCTGGCTACGATGAATAGAGAGGCCATGAACGTGGATGAGCACATGACTCTATAGTAGGGATGTTTAGTCCTTTGGGTATTCACTGAATGGCCAAATTCCCTTCTGGAGTTGCTATGGCAGTTTACCCATCCACCAGGAGCCTCTGAATCTGTTTTCTGATTTTTCTAGTCACATCAGATACTGGCAATCTTTTAATTGGTTTTAGTTAATTACTTACTTAGTTAGTTAGTTAGTTAGTTTGTTTGTTTGTTTTACTTTCTCACCAGCATAGAAGGTAAGAATCTAACACCTCACTTTTACCTGTATTATCTAGTTGGCAGGTTGGGCATCTTTCCACATGTTCACTAACATCCGTGTTTCTCTTTTAGGGAATCAGCTCCTCTGAGCATCTCTCCTCTGTCTCAGCTCAGTGTTCTCAAACCTGGATAAATGCTAGAATTACCCACTGAGCTTTTCAGGAACACTGGCTACTGAGCCCCAGGCCAGTGTGATTCTGCTGGATGCCCTGCCTAGCACCCTGTCACCCATCTTCCTACCCATGATTCTAAAACTTCCCTGGTGACCCTGAGCTCCAGCAATGCTTGAGAGGGTGGATGGCAGCTGCTCAGAAGAACAAAGACCTCAGTTCTAGTTCCTTCTCCCTCACAACACGTCAGCTCCACAGTGCTCTGCAGGAGTTCGCTGGGAACTCCCTCTACATTTTACCTGGACCACAGGTGTATGAACTTGTAACCAAGAAGGAAAGACAGGAAGGAAAGAAGGAAGGAAGGAAGGAAGGAAGGAAGGAAGGAAGGAAGGTAGGTTGGTTCAGGTTCAGATATATATATAAAATGTTTATGCTATGTCTAATCTGAAGCAACCCAGTGTGATAGACCTTCCAACCTGGATTCTTAGTTTGATTTTGCATTTTACCAGCTATAGAACACTTTAATATCAGTGACCAAGCTTCTGTTTTATTTTTATGTAAAATGAACTTTACTGTCATTGCTATCTGGTGTGTGTGTGTGTGTATACATGTGTGCGTGCTTGTGTGTGTTATATACATCAGGTGCCTCAGGCCCAGTAGAACTAGTGGATTTACCATCTGACTTCAGATCCCTCCCACTTGTTCCTTGTTGGAGCCTCCTCCTGGCTCCCCTGACAGACTGATTCTACTGTCACTCATCTTGTAGGAAAACAGAGTCCTTCTCAGGTCTCTCAATCAAATCTTTATATGCTGTGAGGAGCCGCCCTCACATTTGCCATTATAAGATGGCCCTGACAGCTGTGTTCTAAGTGGTAAACATAATCTGCACACGTGCAGGGGCAGTTTTCCCGCCATGTGTTCTGCCTTTCCCGTGATGACAACTGGGCCGATGGGCTGCAGCCAATCAGGGAGTAACACGTCCTAGGTGGAGGATAATTCTCCTTAAAAGGGACGGGGTTCTGGCACTCCCTCTCTTCGTCTCTTGCTCTCTTGCTCTTGCTCCTGAAGATGTAAGCAATAAAGCTTTTGCCGCAGAAGATTCTGGTTTGCTGCGTCTTTCCTGGCCGGTCGTGAGAACGTGTGTAAGAGTTGGTGCTGAGACCCGGGAACGGGACAAGAAAACCCGGGATGGGACGAGAAGACCTGGGACGAGAAGACCTGGGACGAGAAGACCTGGGACGAGAAGACCTGGGACAAGAAGACCTGGGACGAGAAGACCCAGAACGAGAAGACCCAGAACGAGAAAACCCGGGACGAGAAATCCTGGGACGAGAAAACCTGGGACGGTTACCATCACCGGCGCAAGGAAGATCCCTCATTCCGGAACCAGAACTGCGGGTCACGGTAATGAAGTGTTCCCATAAAACAGACTGTTGAGAAGGATTCAACTGCGTGAATTCAGAACTCTTCAGCTGGGGAATGGTGTTAATGAAGTGTTCCTGTAAAACAGACTGTTGAGAAGGATTCAACTGCGTGAATTCAGAACTCTTCAGCTGGGGAACAGGGTACCTGTAAGTATAGCTTTACAAGGTAAGTCTGGCCTTGAACTTTCTAACGAAATTCAAGACAGTCTATCAGAAGTAAAGTGGGGAATAGCTTTACAAGGTACGTCTGGCCTTGAACTTTCTAACGAAATTCAAGACAGTCTATCAGAAGTAAAGTGGGAAATAGCTTTACAAGGTATGTTTGGCCTTGAACTTTTTCTAGTGTTAGGAGCCTTTTTGTTCCTTTTCACATGTTATCAAGTGGTTAAGGCAGGGCTGAAAATTCTGGATGAAATTCAGGGCAATCTATCAGAAGTAAAGCGGGGAGAGAGAGTAGGAGCAAAGAGGAAATATGGTACACAAAATAAGTATACAGGCCTTTCCACGGGTCTTGAACCTGAGGAAAAGTTTAGGTCAGGTAAGAATACCTGGGGAGAGATTAGAAGGAAGGAGAAGGAAAAAGAAAAGAAAAAAGATCAATTAGCGGAGGTCTCTAGGAGAAGGAGCCTATACTCATCACTAGATGAGCTCAAGGAGCCAGTTCTTAATAGTTCTGAATCAGATGAAAAGGCTATTAGGGCCTGGAAGGCGCTTTCCCAAGCAGGTGAAGCCACTGGACAACTAACAAAGATCGTCCAGAGACCACAGGAGTCATTCTCAGATTTTGTGGCCAGAATGACAGAGGCAGCAGAGCGTATTTTTGGAGATTCAGAGCAAGCCGCACCTCTGGTAGAATAGCTCATTTATGAGCAAGCCACACAGGAATGCAGAGCGGCCATAGCCTCAAGAAAGAACAAAGGTTTACAAGACTGGCTCAGGGTTTGTCGGGAGCTTGGGGGACCCCTCATTATGCGTTACTTCCATTCAGTATAAGAAATTTACTAGGGCAGCTAATTTGTTAAAAAGTCTTTCTCAGTATATGTTACAGAATTGGATGGCTGAATTTGAACAGACACTTCGGGAATTGAGACTTGCCATCATTCAGGTCAACTCCACGCGCTTGGACCTGTCCCTGACCAAAGGATTACCCAATTGGATCTCCTCAGCATTTTCCTTCTTTAAAGAATGGGTGGGATTATTTGGAGATATACTTTGCTGTGGATTAGTGTTGCTTCTTTGGTTGGTCTGTAAGCTTAAGGCCCAAACTAGGAGAGACAAGGTGGTTATTGCCCAGGCACTTGCAGTACTAGAACATGGTGCTTCCCCTGATATATCTATGCTTAAGCAATAGGTCGCTGGCCATTCAGCTCTTGCACCCCCACGAGGCTAGTCTCATTGCACGGGATAGAGTGAGTGTGCTTCAGCAGCCCAAGAGAGTTGCACGGCTAAGCACTGCAATAGAAGGGCTCTGCGGCATATATGAGCCTATTCTAGGGAGACATGTCATCTTTCAAGAAGGTTGAGTGTCCAAGTGTCCTTCTCCCCAGGAAAAACGACACGGGAGCAGGTCAGGGTTGCTCTGGGTAAAAGCCTGTGAGCCTAAGAGCTAATCCTGTACATGGCTCCTTTACCTGCACACTGGGGATTTGACCTCTATCTCCACTCTCATTAATATGGGTGGCCTATTGCTCTTATTAAAAGAAAAGGGGGATCTGTGAGGAGCCGCCCTCACATTTGCCATTATAAGATGGCCCTGACAGCTGTGTTCTAAGTGGTAAACATAATCTGCACACGTGCAGGGGCAGTTTTCCCGCCATGTGTTCTGCCTTTCCCGTGATGACAACTGGGCCGATGGGCTGCAGCCAATCAGGGAGTAACACGTCCTAGGTGGAGGATAATTCTCCTTAAAAGGGACGGGGTTCTGGCACTCCCTCTCTTCGTCTCTTGCTCTCTTGCTCTTGCTCCTGAAGATGTAAGCAATAAAGCTTTTGCCGCAGAAGATTCTGGTTTGCTGCGTCTTTCCTGGCCGGTCGTGAGAACGCGTGTAAGAATATGCGCTTAAAACTTAAATCTCTCAAGCTGCAATACAAAGAAATCTTTGGTAGGAAGTGATAAAGGGTAACCAATCAATAATCTATCAATACTATCTTGTGGGAGTGCTCGAGTTCAAAGACAGATCCCAATAACTTTCTCAAGAATGAATGAGAAGAGTCAGTAAATTCAAATACAACCAACGAGAGCAGGCGGTGTATAGGTGAGTGACAAGAAACAGGAAAGAGTCCAGTAATGAAGAGAGGTCACTGGGTTGGAAAGTCAGGGAAATCTTAAGAATTTAAAGGAAAAGCAGACTGTTGCTAGGTGAAGGGGGGCGGGGGATGGACAAATGTTTCTGGCAAGAAATATGGGGTCAGTAAAAGCAAGGTGACAGAAGGGACAAATGCTCTGCAGAGATGTTTGGTGAACATGTGACAACTGTGGAGAGCAGGGAAGGCGGGGTGGGGACCTATGGTGCCACTTGATATGCTGGGTTTTGGTAGCAGTTGCTTCTTGACCTCAGGGCGCATTCTCCATCTTGTTAGCATTTGGGATATTGATTTAGTATGGTACAGAACACAAGGGGTGTTAGAGGGAAGAGCTCCTCTCTTCTCAACCCTGTCTTCTTTGTATTACCAACCTCTTGTGAATCTTCCAGGGGTCTCTCCCACGTAAGGACAGTCATTTCATGATGCTTGCCATAGTCATGGTCTGTAAAGTCACTATGAGCGCCGAGTCAGCAAACACTGAACCACTGCTCTAAGGGGAACGCAGGGTTGCTTCACACAAGCTTCTGCTGGCCATGGCATGTCAGCCATGATGCAGGGAGGACAGGAGCATCGATGAGGATACTGTCTCTTCCCTCTCAAGTAACTTGGAGAGGAAGGAGGGTTGTGGGTGTCAGGTGGCAAGCAGGGACTTGTTAAATCCAGGTAAGTCTAGGGCTGATGGCAGAGAGAGAATTAGGTAGAACAACATCAATGAAACCAACTGTAGTCCATGGCAGAGTAAAGGGATGAGAAGGGCAGCAACCAACGACCTTTATCCAAGCAGAAGTTTTAAAACTTAGATACTCTCAAAATAGGGTGAAGTCTAGACAAGAGCAGAATTGTTGAATCTGGAGGCTTATATTTCTATTTTATTTATTTATTTATTTACTTATTTATTCATTTATTTATTTATGATTTCCAGGTTCATGGCTTCTGTTTCAAAAAGGGTGACTTTCTCAGATGTCAGTTTAGGAGGTGATTTTTAAATAGCTAATTAAAAAAATTCTTCTGTCCACTCATTATATAGCATTTCATGATGACACCTCCACCCAGGCGCCCCCTGAGCTCTGCCCCATCAGCTCTGTGGAATGGAGGCTATTTGGTTTGGAATCCTAGAGCTGTAAGGATTTCAGAACAATGGCTGGAATGCTTTCTACCCTACCAATGCTTCTGCCTACAGCATCCCCAGCAGGGGCCCGAGGACATTTTGCTGAAACAAAGCTGTGACTTAGCTCTCTGACTCTAACTCTTAAAATGGGCCACCAAAAGTCTAGGGCTATGTCCAAGGATGAGACCAAGTGTCACTGGGAGGTTGTAGTGGTTTCTATCATTCTCCAAAAGAAACTTCTGTATGAAGTGTACATACATGGTAGAGAATGGAGCCCTCACAAACATCCACGATGTATCAAATGCCAAGCCTGTGTGCTCAGTGACCTATTCCCCCAAGTTCAACATTCTAGAACATCGCATGACCATGACTTTGGCAGGGATGCTGAGGGACCTTCTGGAATTATCCTCAGCAGGAGAGACAGTTCCCTTCCCCATCCGACACTCACAATGTCTGGAGATGTCTGTGGTTGTCCCATCTCAGGAGAGTAGGTTACTACTGAGAATTAAAGTCGGAGCCACCACTGAATATTCTATAGGCTGGTTTAACGCCATAACAAAATCTGCACATCAGCGGTTCAGAGGACAAGGAGCCCCGGAAGAGGGCAAGCATGGGAGCTTGGTGACTCTACTGTAGCATCTTGCTTAAAATCCAGGTAATAGGATGTTGAAATGTATCTCAATTGTTACCCCCTGTCAATCTGCTGACAGCTCATTATCCTTGGGGACTTATGATTTACAGTTCAGGACCTGACACGGACAGTAATCAAATATCCATACATGGGAGTTAATTTTAAGAGATTCATGCTTTCTATTCCACTACAGAGCACTTCATTTTTCAGGCTTATGCTGCCAACGCAATATATTTTCTTATTTTATAACGGTGTCTTCAAAGCTGTCATTAACATTGACACTGAATGGAGCTGACGTGAGCTCCTTTAATTGAATCTGCAAGTTTGCAGGCTGTTGAACTCTGTCCCTGCAGAAAGTGAGATAAGACTGGTCTTTGTATGCAGGTATTTACATAAATAGCTGCAAGCCTGAACAGAGGGCGCAAAGTCACAGGGCTGACCACTCACATTAGTGGATGCATCAGTTATGCATTGTCTGTAAGAAATGGGACAGGTGTGACGGTGCCGCATGCCTGTCATCCCAGAGCGTGAGAGCTCAGGCAGGAGGACCATGGATGGAAGATGAGCCTTGACTGCAGAGTGAGATTCTGTCTGAAAAAGAAAAGGGAGAAGAAAGGAAGGGAAAGGCAAGGGAAGACAAAAGAAACAAACAAAGCCCCATTATTATGTATCGAGGTAAAATGATGTCAGAAAACACTATTCCTATTCCCTTCTAAGGAATTTTGCAAACGGCCTTTTTCTTTTTCCTTTTTTCTTTCTTTTTTTAAAGTCAAGAACTTATTTTATTTATTTTAAAATAAACATTGAAGCTTCCCCATTATCCACCACCCTACAAAACTTTTGAGTGTGGAATGTTCAACAGCCTCAGCAGTTTTAGTAGGCTACAAAACCAGCAAAATCTCCAGTTGTCTAATGACGAATATCTGAGAATAATTGTTGTTTTGAGTAGCTGATTACCAGCTTGGAAAAAAAAAGTTTGCAAAAGGCTAAAAGTAAAATTTAATTTCTGTACAGAAAATAGCATTAACTTAGGCAAATGGCCTTTTTCTACTCTAAATGAGAGTTAAGAAGGCCAGGTGAGGGAGCAGGTTTTACTGTGCATGCAGCTGACTAGGGTTCTTGCTAAATGCAGATTCTGATCTAGTGGTTTGAGGAAGGATCATGTTCCCTAAAAAGCTGATTTTGCCTGCTTATGGACCATCTTTGAGCACAGTATGCATGAGAGGTCTTCAAGTAGCATCTTGGGAGAACTTGTTACTATTATTTAAAACCTGTTGGTCATGATATCTCGGACTTGGAAGTTAGAAATCACTTCCATCCCTTGCATGTGACGAGATGCAAATCATGGGTGTTTTTGTGTGTTTGAGGTTTGTTCTGTTTTTAGGATATAGAAAAAGGAAACATTTAAATGAGTGGAAAAAGAATAAATTGTGGTAGATTGTCTCAGTTAGGATTTCTACTGCTGTCATAAAACACCATGGTCAAAAGCAACTCAAGGAGGAAAGAGTTCATTTCATCTTACAGCTTCCACTTCCTTATCCTGGGAAGACAGGACAGGGACTCTAGGCAGGAACCTGGAAGTAGGAACTGATGCAGAGCCCACGGAGGAGTACTGTTTACTGGCTTGCTCCTCATGGATTTCTCAGCTTGCGTTTTTACAGCACTCAGGACTACCAGGCCAGAGATGGCAGCCTTCACAATGGCACGGGCCTTCTCATATCAATAAAGAAAATGCACCAAAGGCTTGTTCATAGGTCACTCTGGTGGATGCAGTTTTTTTTTCCAATTAAGTTTCCCTCTTCCAAAATGATTCTAACTTGTCTCAAGTGGACATAGAACTATCCAGCACAAAGATAATGTTCTTAGGTATTTATTTTGATTGGAAAGATGGCCCTTCTTCAGAATGAATATCATATATATATATTTTTGCTTTTAAAGGGTATTACAGCATTTATTATTTATTTATTATCAAACAGTGAAAAGTCTACTCACTAAAACAGGAGTTGGCAGAACTGAACACCACCCCAGCCAGTGGGTGATCATTCTGGAGAGCCGGGTACTCTCTGTAGGACCTAGCATGAAGTGCACCAGGCTCCTTTTCATTCTGGAAGACTATAGATGTAAGATGTGGGAAACTGGGAAGGGCTGTAAGGGAGGGCTTGCTCGAGGATTTGAGGTATTTGTTCCATTCTTTGAACAATACATATATCTCATATACATGTAGGTGTCTCATCATACCAGCAAGCATTTGAAAGGCTCAGTGGTGGCATTACTGAGAAAAATATATTTTTTTTTTTAGCTGGACATGGTGGCACATACCTTTAATCTCAGTACTCACAAGGAAGAGGCAGGCAGATCTCTTTCAATCTGAGGCCACCCTGGTCTGCAGAGATAGTTCCATGATAGCCAGGGCACATAGAGAGACCCTGTCTCCAAATACTACCCTCTGAATAAGTATGTAAATGTTAAGAATAAGATGATTTCATAAATAGTGTGCCTATAGATGTAGGATAGTAAATCACAATCTGATGGTGATGTGGAATGGGGGAAGGCTTCGTAGTAGAACTTCAAGAATGCCAGCTCTTTCTCAGTAGCTGTGGCCTCTGTGGAGTCCCAAGGCATCCAGAAATGACCTAGGCAACTCTGACAAAGAATTTTACAGGTTTCTTCTACTGCTGTGACAGCTGCTGACATAATGGGAACAGAAATGGATGTCACCAGAGTCCATGATGAGGGAGCACACACTGACAGAGGCTCATGTAGGCTAAGATTTAGTTCATTATCACACCAGCCAATCCCAATTCCATCCTTCCCTATCACTCTAAGGAATCATTAGCGCTAACAAACTGTAGGAACGTCAGAAAGGAAAGAGTCAAGGAGTGTCAAGATAATCAACATTGTAGTTTGAAAGCACTTGCCAATAGATTTTTTTACATGGTCTTGATCTTGAATTCTTGACAGTTCGTTACTTTCAGCTTCTGCCTGTTGGTATGGGACATGTCTCCGTTAATCTGATGACCATGGGCCTTACCTTTCTTTCTTTCTTTTTTTTAAAAGATATTTATTTATGTATTTATGTATTTATGTATTTATTTATTTATGTATTTATTTATTTATTTATTATATGTAAGTACACTGTAGCTGTCCTAATATACTCCAGAAGAGGGCATCAGATTTCGTTACAGATGGTTGTGAGCCACCATGTGGTTGCTGGGATTTGAACTCGGGACCTTTGGAAGAGCAGTCAGCACTCTTAACCACTGTGCCATCTCGCCAGCCCCAGGCCTTACCTTTCTAGAACCCATCAACCACAGGCCAGCTAACACAAGAATTTCAACTCTCTCTCCCCATTAACACTACTCCAAATCTGGAAGCTACCAGGATGCCCCTTAATAACTGAATGAAGAGACAAATTGTGCTGTGCCCATAAGATAGAACCTTACTCAGCAATAAATAAGCTTCCAAGACATGAAATATTAAATGAATGTTGTAAATGAGCAAAATTAGTTTGAAAAAAAAAGCTGTACATTGCTTCTGATTATGTGACTTTCAGAAAGAAACAAAACTAGAGAAATAGTTAAAAAAATCAGTGTTTGTGAGGAGCTCAAGAAGATGGGGTCAGGGTATAGGTGAAATGAGGTGTGTGTGTGTGTGTGTGTGTGTGTATCTGTGTGTGTAGGTCAGGAAAACTATTTTTGCATGATTCTCTAATGGCAAACAAATGACACTTTGTATTTGTCGAAATCCATACTTTTTATAACACAAATATTAAACTTTCATGTATGCAACTTAGAAAAATTATAGGTTAGTGTGCACAGCACAATGCATATAGGTTGGTATGCATGCATACGTTGAGAAATTCCCTTAAATAATTGCCCATTAGTAATGGACACATCTAGTGTTCAGATAGTAGTTTCCAAAACTATGTCTAATAAGGGCAGGCTGAGATCCATGAAACAATGCTTAGATCCAACTGAGAGGGGCAATACACGAGATCAGCCTGCAGCATCTCATAGAGTGAGAAAGTCAGAAGAGACTAAGAAAGGAATAAATGATCCTCAATCAAAATAACGAGGGGATGGTACAGAAGCTAACTGAAAGAACTCTCAAAGGCCAAGGTT
Organism: Mus musculus; assembly: GCF_000001635.26. Classification (NCBI taxonomy): domain Eukaryota; kingdom Metazoa; phylum Chordata; class Mammalia; order Rodentia; family Muridae; genus Mus; species Mus musculus. The sequence goes on from NC_000077.6 coordinate 67,138,487, forward strand.
GGGACAATCTGAGTAGCAAAACACACACACACACACACACACACACACACCCAACATATAGAAACAAACACCTACAAATCTGTCTGAAAACGAATAACTAGGTGGTAAAGATGCAAAGTTCCATGCAGAAGGATCCTATGTAATCTATGCAGATGTTCTGCCCTCGAGGATGGGCAGTGTGACTCCCACTTCTTTAGCTGTGGCCTGCCCATAGGACTTCCTGCTATGAGCAGAGCATGGAAGGACAAGAGAAGAGTCTCGTCATTGTGGACTCACCCAACAAGCATTCCAGTGGCTAGATGTTTCAGGTCAATGTTAACAGTGGCAAGGCCTTGGGATGCTTGGTAATATGATGGAATGATGCTACCTCAGAAACCTTTATTCCCCAGACCCACAGTGTTAGGCATGAGGAGACTCAGGTGATGGGAAAAAGCCCTGTGAAATACAACAAGCAGTGATTCTCAAAAACAAACAAACAAACAAACAAACAAACAAAAAACAAACCAACCAACCCACCTACGCACTAACCAAAACCAAGGTGGGCCATCAAACAAGAGAAGTCTGAGACTGCCACAGCCAAGAAGATCCTGAAGACACCTAATAACTTAATGCACTATGGCATACTAGAACAGAAAATGAGTAAGCAAAAGTTAATGTACTTTCAGAATAGACTCAGGGAGTAGCAGGCACAAGCTATGTGTGAGCTTTATTAATAAATATGCACCGGTGGCATTTCTAATAATAAGAAATGTATAATCCTAACTGCTTCTCAGCCTTTTGACTAAGATCAACTGTAGAAATGCACCATAAGGATATGGTGTTCATAACTGGGAAATGCTTATTAGCTTCTTGGCTTGCACATGGATCTGAAACTTCTGGAGGCTATAGCCTTTAATGAATAAATGGCGTTCAATCTGAAAGCCCTGAGAAGCCAAACAAAATGTTGCTAAGAAGCTGACCCGTGGTGTTCTGAGCTCCACCTGTATGAAGGGGTCCAGATTTACAAGTCGTGGCTTTCTTCTTTTGGCCTGACAAGGCGACATAATGATGGTGGCAGGCTCTAGCTTACTTTAGGCAATGACAAATTAATCACCTTCAATCCCTTCCTACTCAGAAGTGGGTAGACAGCACCAGTACCTTGATCCCCTCAACCCTTTACCTGCCAGACAGAAGCCTGTAAGATTTTAAATCCGTCTACGTCAGAGTCAGTCATTTGGCAGCTGTGACTGACCTGCCGAGACCTGGCATATGGACAGCGATAGAGGTGCTGAGGGAGTGTTCTGGGAAGGCCAGTTTCTCTATCTCAGCAAGTTTGTGATGATGTCAAGTTTCCATAGTTTCAGCAGCTTCTTTGAAACCAATCCTTAAATGCTCCCAGACGCAGGCAAAGGAAAGCGAGCAGCAGGCTCGTGTTCTCTCTTTAGCCGACAGGTGTGGTTATATTTATTAGGCTTTAGAATTTCTCCCATAAAGGATGTGGGAATGTAAGGCTATCAATCGCAAAATGCCTCAAGAGCGTAACCTCCCCCAGGTGTTTCATATCACTTACAGGGTGGGCAATAGAACAAACATGAGATGAAGAGATAAAGTAGCCAGGGAATGCAAGTGTACCTTCCGACCTTCTTAACACACAGGTATCGCCAGTGTCTCCGATCCGTTCAGTTTCTTACAGTATCCCAAGGGACAACTATTTCTAAATCACTCTTCTCAAAGTATCTGCTCACACTCCCCAAGTGAAAAGTATAATCCTATCCTGATTATTGAAAACGTACATTCTTTCGAGTGGTTTCATCTCATATAAGGAGCAAACTTTTGCTGAGCTAAAGAGTTTTTGCTCAGACTAGCAAAGAATCCAAGAGTGTTCAAATGAGACAGCTGGCAGTTCTCCTACATTCGCTTTTTAAGTGCAGTCACAGGGGCCGGCATATCCATCTGAGTGCCGTTTGTGGAAAGAATTGACAGTGAGTAGACTTGTGGGAGGCTGTGGGGTTGTTCTATACCCCTCTCCCCTTACCATCACTCAGGAATGATGCTGGCCTTTGAGGTTAAACCTTACTCCTCATAATGCAAACCATCCACTCTTCAAGGATGCAGAGCTGTCAAATGTTTACATTTCTTGCAGTTGTAACTGTGGAAGTCCAACAATCCAGTTGGGAAATAAATTGTGTTGGTGGGGGATTTGGGGTAGGTATCTTTAAACTCATCTTCAAAACCTATTTGTTATTCCTTTGTTGCTTTAAAAATGTTGGGGTATTCAAAATGTATCTGAGTCTCTCAGTGATGAACACATAACATTGTTGTAATGATTTTCTGTCTCTCTGTCTCTGTCTTTGTCTCTCTCTTTCTCTCTGTCTGTCTCTGTCTGTCTCTCTGTTGTATACCTGTTCAACTAGTTAAATATTTGACATACCTGTGCAAAAAATCACTAAGCTAAATGTCTAAAAGTAGATCTGCTTGCCCAACTGATAACATGCATTTTCAATGTTGGTAGACACTCTGAAGTCTCCCTCTATATAGACGTGGCCTCCACTTATATTGCCACTAATACCACGTGAGAATCCCCTACCACAGGTGTTTCTAAAACGACAGAGGCACGGGCCATAGAGGACAGATCTACCCCACACCCAGAATATCTAGCTCCAACCCCCTCAGCAATGAAAATCCTATTTCTGAGGGAGCAGCCGTTCTGTTTACTGCATGGTCGCTATGTGACAAATGTGTCCCCAGCTCAAATGTACAAGTTCCAGATGAAGGTGGTTTCTCTTTCAACACAAGCCATCTTTCACCAGGCTGATCTTGAGCCTCCAAGGGCAACACTCCACTTAGCCCTCTGTCCTCAGGATGTGCCTGAGTCAGGGACAGGGGCACTGGGACGCTCAGGAGTAAAGAGAGTAAAGACATTTTTCTCTTGGTATTAGCAGATACCTTTCATTTCTTAGTCTGACTCGCTTTCTCTTCCATAGGAACCAGAGTAACATTGGGACAGTGTAGCTTCAGCTGAACTGTTGTAAGTTCTTGGCTAAGATGTTTATATTCTAATAAATTTATTGACAAAGAATAAATAAGTTTATTCTGGTCAAAACAATCACTTGAGAGAATCATCACTAGTTAAGAACAAAATATGCAACACCATCATTATTATGTACTATTTCTGGGACACTTGACACAAGAGAATATATTTTTTTAAATTGATCAAGCACACGGACGCCCTTCAGTGTGAGGCAGGGTTCTCCCTTCAGAGCTCAGGCTCAGACATAAGTGGATGAGACAACTGCCTTAGGTTTTCTTAGCAGAGTGACCTAGTCACAAGTTAGGAAACCCAACTCTTGGCTGCTCTGTGGCTCAGTAAACTGATGGAGGATGCTCACTACCCAGCCACCCCCACCTCAGCCTGCTAGTTTCCATGGTAGCTATTTGGTGGTCAAAATTCTACAGGCAAGAGGAGGGCTGGTGCGTCCACTGGGAGATAGTTTCTCTGCTTCCCTCCCCTTTCTGTCCATCTTGCTTCCCTTGACCTTAGCACTTCTTTTCATCCCTTTACAACATCCCAGGTTCTTTTCTGTCACATCAGAAGCCTGCTTGCTTCTTGCTTGCTGTTCCCTTTCCACTCTGCAAGTCTCACAGGCCCACCTCCGGCATCCTCCCTCCTGAAGCCTGCAGTGTTTTCCCGGCCCACTGGCCTCCTCCTTCTGACTTCTTCGGCCCTAACTCCTCCTCCATCATTTACTTGGTCTCCAATCACCAGCCACCCTCACACTTTTCCACTAGGAGAAGCACATTTGAAACTTTCCCTGGCCTCCACCTATCAGTAACCTTCAATGTGGAGTTTCCAAATCTCTGCTGTTTCTCAAGCGCAGAGTGCTGCTGAAATTTGACCATTGCTGTAGCTGCAGGCTTCCCCCATTGAAAGGCTTCATTGCCAGCAGTCCTCTTTGGCAGAGAGTAACAAAGGGTCAAAGGCCACCTGTAGCATTCCAGCTATCCTGAATACACATTTTAACGAAGACAAAAGTAATAGATCTGAGGTAGGGGTAGGGGGCACTTACCTAGCAGGTACAAGGGGTTGGATTCAGAGTCCAGAACTGCAGGGGAAAAGGTAATACATTTAAAGTATTGAGTTTATATTTCATATAAAAAGGAAAAGATGAACTGCCGGAGGCCAAAGGTATACATCAGTCAGTAGAGTGTTCACTCAGTATGCAGGAAGCCCTGGTTCAGTTCCCAACACCACATAAACTGGCTATGTTGGTGCATGCCTGCAATCCCAGCACGTGGGTGGTGGAAGCAGGAGGATCAGAAGTTCAAGGTTATCTTCAGCTACCTAGACAATGGAAGGCCAGCCTGGATGACATGAGGTGACTCAAGGTCTCTTGCTAAGTAAATGAATTAAAAGAAAAGAGAAAGAAAATGTGATAGCCATGTATGCACACATATGTGCACACATATGAATATTCTTCAGGTAGTCTGTCATGTGTGAATGGTGAAGTAAGCTAGTTGCACAAGAACATATGCTGTGCAATCTTACTTATATGTCAGAGATGTAGTGATATAGATAATAAAGGCTGGCGTTATCTAACAAGTAGATTCTAGAAAGCATACTCTACGACACAGTATCTGTAGTTAGCAATGATGTGCCATGCAGTCTAGGGTAGATCCCACCACGATGAAAAGTCAGAAGGATTGCCTTTCAGCCGGCTTCCTTGGCTGCAGGTGACACCCAAGAAAAGACATCAGTGTTTGCTGTCTCTGATAGACACGTGGTGGAGTGAGCATGGACACTGCAGGACCAGCACGTGACACCAGGAGACAGTGCATGGTCACAGGAACAGGAACAGGAAATGGAACAGGAAATGCTGGATCACCTGGAAGCAGGCAAGCCAATGGAAATCACTTTTCTCTCAGCAGAGGTTGGGAACAAGTAAGGAGCCAAGGGGTGCTGGAGGGGTATCTCCCCCCACCCCCAAGGTGCACTTCCTGCCTCTTATTTAATAAGCCACAGCAACAGGAGCAACTTCCACCATCTTTCAAGCTCCCATCCCTTTGCCCTGGTATTCCATTCCCAGCCCCGTGCTCACCTACTCCCATCTGTGAGTGCTTCCTCCCTGTTCCAGAAGAAACAAAACAAAATCAGAAAACCATAATCCTCCATTCATGTTTAAAAACACACTTGATACTCCCATGGTTACATGCCTCCCTCTCAGTTCAAAGCCCATTTATATAAACATGCACATACTGTTTGAGTCTGTGTATGTATGTGTATATAGGCAGAAATTATATCTGCATTGCTGTGTAAATATAATTAGAATAACGAGACAAATATACCAATGTCCTATAAAATATAGAAGATCTGACTCTACTAGTATCAATGAATTAAAAAGAAAAAGAAAAAGCGATTTCTTCTATGATAATCACCTTTAAAGAGCAAAACCCAATAGGAAGCTGCTAGCAGGCAAGCACTGCCTGGGGTGTGTACTTAGGATCCTGAGTCACATTACTGAGGGACAGTCCCACTTATTTGCTACATGATCTTCAGCTTCTCTGCCCACTCACCGCTGCTTAATAAAGATTCATATCCTCTGCTTCTCACCAATTTGCCAGTTCATTTAGCAGAATCTGCTGATGGGCCTAAAGATGCAAATGATTGTGAGGGGGCAGTTCAGATTTTTGCTTAAAGATTTATTTTTTTTTTTTTTAGGAGCAAAAGGGAAACAGAAGCCTGCCAATGGTGGAATACAGGACCCAAGTTAACAGCTCACTGTAAAATGACCATCATGTTAAGTCAGAGAAAGACTGCATTTTTGGGGAAGCCCTACTTCTAAAATGTATTAAGCCTCAATATGATTAAGGGGCTGCTGGAGAATGGCCGTGTCCTTATTTTGATCTGCCTGCTGATGGCCTGGATATTTTTAGTTGGTGAAAATTCATTCTTACTATCTTATGATGTGTTTACTTGTGGGTATCCATGCATGTTTTTACAAAGAGTATAAAATGAATGCGTTATCTTCATATATAGATATAGGATACCTGGGAATATCTGGGAATATACTTTATCAAGTTGTTAAAAACCCTGGAATGCTTGCTGCTTGAAACCCCATAAAGGTAAGTTCAGAAATGCAGTCTTGTGCCAAGAAGTGTATTTTACTTGTGGAAGCATGTCCGAGCACAGTCAGCAACGGAATCTTTGTAGAAATGATTTCAGATGGGTTTAGATTCAGGTGGTGATGGGGGTTGGGCTGTGGCTAGGCCTGATAGACAAAACTGCTCTGTGACCACAGCAGTCCCCAGAAGGCCCGCTGAGGTCACCAGCTGTGCCTGTCTATCTCACAGGCACTTGAGTTTGGGATGTTAGAGCCACTTGCCACAACCTGTGAACGAAGCCAGAACCTTTCACCCTTTTCTCTCCATCCCACCCAGGGCATTTCAGCTGGATCCCAATAGACCTCAGTCTACCCTAGACCCCTCCTTTATGGCCCCTAAGTAGACATGCTATTTAAAACAAGCAAAACTTTGCCTTCAGTGGCATTCATCTCGAGTTTGTGGGTTCCTTGCCTCTGTACCAGCCAGTTTCTCTTCTGCTTTCCAAGGTTTCTGACTTCTGGGTGGGCAGGTGGAAAGCTTACTTTCTTCTTTCTGGTTCCAGGGACACAGTCTTTATTCTTTCTTTTTCTTACACATATTTAGAGTACAGAATATATAGCACACAGGGTGGTAGTCTTTGAGATTTGTGACTGAGTCTCCAGATGGGACCTCGTGCTGATCTCTGCCTTTTAGTACAACAGTGAATAAGTTTATGGTTTCGCCTTCTAGTTGGACTTGTTATTAACAAACTACTGTGTAGAGAGAATATTTTTCTTTTTTATTAAATTTATTTATTTATTCACGTTACAACTACATATCAACCCTTCTTCTCCTCCAGGATCCCCTGATGCAAGCCTCCCCCCATTTCACCTTCAGAGAAAGCCCCCCCCCCCCCCCCCGTGTCAAAACATTTCTCTGACATCAAGCCATGCAGGACTAATCACATCCTCTCCCACTGAGACCAGACAAGGCCTTCAATTAGGGGTCCTTCCATGGACCCTCATTGTTATTTGGCTTCGTTGGGTCTGCTGATTATAGCATGGTTATCCTGTATTTTATGGCTAATATCTACTGTAAGTGACCACATATTATACATGTCCTTTTGGGTCTGGGTTACCTCACTCAGGAGGATATTTTTTAGTTCCATCCATTTGCCTGTGAAACTCATGATGTCCTTGTTTGGAAAATCTTGTATAGGACCCAACTTCCACACTACTATATTTACTTTTTCCCCTCTAGTGATGCTGGACCTTGAAGGCAAAGTCTTGTGCATGCAAGCAACTGTTCTACCAGAGCTACACCCCAACCTTTGAAGGAATTTCATATGCTAGCTGTCAGTATTCACTAGATCTGTTTCATTATCTGTTCCTTTGACATTCCAGGCATAAACCAATTTCCCCTGTGGGCCCACTATCCTTTCAAGAAAAACATCTTCTTCTTCTTCTTTTTTGTCATATTTTGTCTGGGTCCACCATCCCTTGTCAGCAACTCTAAAGTTCAACATGAATTGAAAAGACAAAAACTCCGGTTTTCCCCTTTTAAGCAACTTTGTATTTGGGCAACAACGTTGATCTAAAAGTGATGCATAGGCATTTCTCTCTAGTATTTATGTGATTATTTCCACTGCAGGGGATGAAAGTGTCTGACTTTGAGATGTCACAAACTCTATCGGGATGTTAGGTGGTAAACATCTACAACCCTAGGCTCATAACCTGTGTGCCACAGATGGCAGGAAATCAATATTTTTGTGGTTTTTGGAGAAAGTTTATAGCACACATTACATACATTACCTTGGAATGACTGTTATACAGTATCCTTTAGAAGGAAATGATTTCCCAAACGAGAACACTCTAGCTCTTCAGTCTACCAGTGGATCCACAGGCTTACACACAGAAGCTGGTGCCTTGAGAGTCAGGGAAAAAGGACCTCATTATGGCCTTAATGTACACTGTCTCTGGAAAAGCACTCAGGACCTCTGTGCCACTGTAATAAAGGCTATAGGACTTATTTTTTTGGTCAAAACCATGCATCACAATGAGCAGTGCCTGATATAAACTATGGCTTTCAGCAAGGGATGACATAATAATGTTGGTACATCAGTTGTAATATATGTACCTCAGTAATGGAAGATGTTAGTAGTAGGAAAACTGGGAGAGAGAATGAGGGAGCTTAAAGGGACGTGGAAATTTCTGCCCAAACTTCCTATAAACGTAAAGCTTCCTTTGAAATAGAAGCTAGACATGATCATGGTACATATGCTATCCCAGTGCTTAAGATCCTGAGGCATAAGAAGCCCAAGCTTGCAGACACTCTAAGCTACATGGTAAGACCCAACCTAGAAAAGGAAATGTACAAATAGGGAAGTGAGTACGACCAGAGTAATGCTACCCTATAAGTCCCATTACTTTGCCCAACTAACTAGTTTCACATTGTTTTTTTTTAAATGTCCATGTACATTTTTAATTTGAAAATTATATGGGGGAGAGAGAGAGAGGCCTACTTTTGCTGAACCATTCAGTAAGTATGCTGGCAGACTCTCTGTAACAGAAAATGTGTTTGATGGAATGGCGAAGAGATATATCTACATTTATCCATGGATCTAAAGTGCCCCCCTAACAATGCCTGTCTGTTAGTGAGCATCCATCTTCTTCACTTGGAGATCTAGATGATATTCAGGCTCCCAAGACTCATTCTAGAGGCAGTATAAGGGAACAGATATAGATGTGGAAGAGGTGGCTCTTGTAGTGAGATACAGATTTTCTATCTTAAAGTCCTCTATCACCATCATGAGAAGTGATTTTAGATTCGAATCTTGCTTTTCTGGTGGTATATCCAGGACTTGCTATGGTGGGAGAATTGGATTCTGATGATGCCAAGTAACCTTGGTTTCTGGTGCTTATGTTCTTACGATTGCTTCCTGCCTGCTATCTGCCCTCACTATATCTGACCGGAGCCTGACTTTCCTGTGATCCTGGTTGTGTCAGAGCTCCTGGAAGTCAAGCTGTCTCTGTGGTTCTGTGATTCTGGGATCCTGGGATCCGGTGATTATGTGGTCCTGGGCGTGTTAGAGCGCCTGGGACTGGAGTTTCTTCTGAGTGTTGTGGGACTGGCTGCAAAGTTCGCACCCAAGGTCTGCTTAGGGTGCCGGCTCAGACAGGAAGGAACCGCTGCCATTGGTTGGGTGGAGTTCCCAGGTGCCCAGGTCCCACTGGTCGCAGTTACTTCCGGTGTTGGAGCAGATATTTTGTCCTTCTCACCTCTGATCCTCTGATCCTGGGAGTGTTTGAGCACCTGGGAATGGATCTTCCTCTGGATGTTGTGGGCTGGGCTTCAGAGTTTGCGCCCAAGGTCTGCTTAGGGCACCGGCCCAGACCGGAAGTGGGGGGGTGCAGTTTTCCAAAGGAAATGAAAGGGCATTGTATATGAAGGAGCTTGGAAAGACAAGGCCCATACCTCAGGGTGTGGGGAGAGTGGATTCCCTCTTGAGAGTCTAAGGTAGCATGGTGGTTGGAGGTGCAGTTATTGAACTTCCTTATTAATTGGAGGATGTGTGAGGTTGGGGAAGTCACGGGACCTCTCCAGGCGTGGACTCCTCTGTTGTAAGAGGGAGGTCATGAGAACATCTGCCCCATAGACTTGGACCAATTAAACAAAACATCCAGTCAAATCCTCAGCGCCAGTAAGAGCATAGCAAATGCTCGAACTATGGCAGTTACTATTAGCCTTGTATGAGCTACCATAATCCTCTCTTGCAACTTTCCAATAATAAAGTTTTAGTAGGCCAAAATCAGTGTGTTGGTTTTGAAGAGATTGGAAGAAAGATGGTAGCCAAGGGTATAGAGTAAAGTAGTGCTCCCCTCCCATTTCTTCTGTATGGAGCAAGACACTGTTGGCCAGTCAGGGATGCATAGATCCAAGTTTCAAGTGAAAGTGGTTGGCTGGGGTGAAGCTGGCAGAAGGATTCCTGGTGCTGCCAAGGAAGTGTTTGGAGGAAACAGATGCAAAGAGAAGCAATGATATCAATGCTATGGTTGAGGGAGTGCTGCTCTTCTGGAATGGGAGCTGGAGAAACCCGTGAGTCCCGGAGTAGATTAAGAACCATTCCAAGATGTGCTTGTTAAATTTAGGTAGGCTGTGTTTGACAGCACATGGGAACAAATAAACTCAAAAGACAGCACTCAGCACATCCTTGCCCTCTTAGTGAGGCTGCTTCAGAGTTGCTCCCTTGCCTCTGGCCTACTGGTCTATAACACATCCTCACATTGCCTTCTCTATAGCACTGGGCTCGTCTCCTTTCTCTTTCCTTCAAGACTATTCTGTTTCTTTGCTTTCCGAGCCAAGGCTAAGGATTTTTCCCCCTTGGGAACTCCTGGTCTTACTGAGAGGGTCCCTCTGACCTATGCAAGCTCCTAGATTAATCTCCTGTTAAGATCCCTCCAGCAGCACAAAATACCTCAGCAAATATTTGCAAAAGGGATCTACCATTTAAGGCTGACTTGTTTGAAATGTGTCCGTTGAATTATTTTTGCCATTAGCATGCTGTCCATCTTGTTTTGTGCATTAATCTGTCTTTAGCTCCTCTCAAAAGTCCTACCCCCTTTCAAACTTTTCTTTTGGTCCTAATCAAACACTTTTTCGATCATCATTGTACTTTTCTCATTAGAGCTGTCTGAGCTTTCAAACATGGCTTTCTAAAGCAGGTCCTTGATGAATCACGTTCCCTTTGAATATGTGGCCTTTAGAGGAAACTCTAAATTTGGGTTCTACACACTTAAGAATTTGTATTCTCAGATTAATCAGTAGGAAGAATTAATTGTCCTACTGCTTTTAATGGAAGATCAGGGAAAGAAAGGATCGTTTTCTTGACACATAAAAGGACTGTTCAATCATGAGCAATTTAGCTAAAAGGAAAGAATTAGCTCCGATTTGAAATATGTCATTTTCTCTAGTTCTTGGAACACGGAGAAGGGACTTCTTCCCCGAGCTCAGAACTCGGTGTTAGCCTATATTACCTTCCGTTTTTGCCACTTATTGTGTTGGTTTTATATTTTTACTATTAAAGTGTATACTTACAAACTAATATGATGCTTCAAATTCCTTGATTTTGCCTAACCTAAACATAAACCTAAGCCCCCAAAGGAAAGTGAAGGAGAGCCAGTGCCTTCCTATTCCTCAGTTTTATTTATTTTATCTGACAAAAGCAAGCCAAAGGAAAATTACTGGGAATTTCTTTGAAAGGTAAACTAATTCATTAAGTATCTGTTCTCTACCCTGACAGACACCACCCTGGTCTACCTTGACTGCCAGCGTTTGAGGACCCATTGGCTTTCCACAGCTGCCCTGGCTTGTTTTCCTACCTTGGCCAGTCTCAACACTCTGGTCCTAGATTCACTTCTCAGCTAGCTTTGGTGTCTTTGTCTTGTCCATTACGAGCTGAGCAACAATAAGCAACTTTAAGCAACTTATTGAATATTCTCTGGGTCCCAGCATCGTAGAGAAAAATACAGAGAACCAAGTTCTGCAGAAGGAGTATGAGGGGAAATATGGGGCCTGCTGAACCTGCTACCTGGTGGTTCGACGTAAGTAAGGTTTAGGTTGTTTTGACACTGATGGTGTTTCTTCTTATAAGTGTTTGTTTCTTGCAAAAACACACAGCTGATAAAGAGATCAGCACTGAGGAATATGAAAAGAATGTCCGCCAGTCAATAAGAGAGAAAGAAAGAAAGAGAGAGAGAGAGAGAGAGAGAGAGAGAGAGAGAGAGAGAGAGGAAGGAAGGGTAAACATATGCAAAGAGTGTCAACCATTCAATAAGAGAGAGTGAGACTATGCAAAGAGTGCTCACCATTCAATAAGAAAGGGTGAGACTATTCAGAGCACTTACCATTCAATAAGAAAGAATGAGAATATGCAAAGAGTGCCCAGAATTCAATAAGAGAGGAAGAAAAGAGTGTGAATATGCAAAGTGCTTACCATTCAATAAGAAAATGGTAAAGAACCCAGTTTTTTTGTTTTTTGTTTTCCAGGACCGAACCCAGGGCCTTGTACTTGCTAGGCAAGTGCTCTACCACTGAGCTAAATCCCCAACCCCGAACCCAGATTTGTTCTTCCTCACTGCTATGGATTGCATGTACTTTATCACTAAGCCACACCCCCAGCCCTAATTAGCCGAATTTTAAAGACAGAAAAAATTTAAATGAGAACTTCTCAAAAGAAGCTCTATGAATGGCCAACAAAACACTAAAAGATTGTCCACATCACACCATCAAGCAAAAGCAAATTAACATCATAGCAGGATATTTCTTAAAGCCTAGCAGGTGAAGCTAAAGCTAAAGCTGGCAGATGGATGTACTCAGTGTTATAAGGCAAGGACGGGGAGAAACTGGAGTCTCATGCCCTGCAGGTGGAAGTATAAAATGGTAACATCAGTTTGAAAAGCTACCTGGCAGTTTATTATAAAGGTAAATAGAAACTTGCTTTTTCAATCCAGCAATTCTAGTCTAGATACTTACCCAAGTAAATTACATGTAAGTCTGTGAAAAATATCCATATACATATGTCCCTAGAGTCTTTGCTATAATGGCAAAAAAAAAAAGTAGAAACGACTCAATTACCCACTGGCAGGAGAATGGATGGACAAACATTTTTATAACGGGCTGCTACCAGGGGATTTAAAAAAGGGTTCAACCACCGAGGTAGCATAAAGTGTGTAAATCTGAAAACATTATGTTGACTTAAGGAAGGAAAAACCAAATGACCTCATTCTTATGAAGCTCTGAACAAACAAGGCAATTTATGGTGTAAAAATTGAGAGTGTGGTCTTTCTTGGTAAGAAGTAGCTGGCAGTGTTATATGCATATGCATATACTGTGCATATACAGTGTTATGTATATGCATATGCATATACTGCAATAATGTGGATTAGATTAGAGCTCAATAAGGTGATTAAAAAAAAGATCCTGGCATAGAATCCAAAAGATTCTCAGGAAAATCCATTCCATCAATATTAAGACATATTCCCTCTGTATTTTTAAGGTTTCTGAAGTCAAGATGTGCCATAGAACCAATGGCATGTCAAAGTTAATTGCTAATTTTTTTTTTATTCTTAGGAGCATGTTAAATAATAGAACATTGAAAATTGGTTACTTCAAAGATTTTATTTAATTTGCAAAATTCTTGCTATAGCCAGCCCAACTGAGTACTTCTTCTGTAGTTCCTGCCTTGGCAGGGCTCCTAACACCTGACTAATAGGTATTGGGCAATCTAACATCGCTCTGACTTCATGCCCTACAAAATTTCTTTCTCTAACAGCTATGCCTCGGAGTCACTGAAGACAAATTAACCTGGCTGCCAGACTCTACTCCACAGCTCCGTAGTGGAGGCTTCAGCCTCCATTAATAGGCTCAGCTAGGCCACGCAGCCTTAAGGCCTCTCTAAGAAGCCGGCTCGGGCTGCCAATTCTCCTCAATCCCTGCCCTGTCCTAATGAGTAGTTTTACAGAACGGCGAGAAGTGTCAGCCAAGTCTTTTCCACTCCCTCAGATTAGTGTGATGACTTGTGTTGGTTCATTTAGCATTAATTCACAACCTCATAATCCCAATGCAGTCCTCAATTAGGGAGGCTGAAAAGCCAAGGGCTCCCTCTTCAAGGTTCCCTGGTTGCTTGTGGTAGCCACGTGACCTGTTCTGGCCAATGAGCATACTACAATGTGGGAAGCTGCAAGAGACGCTTCTGATCGCCTGTTACACCATCTCCCTGTGTCTTATCTTGGACTTAGGTGTGAAGGCTGAACGCAGCAACACTCTCTGAAAGTTGTTTAGCAGCAAGAATGAAGACCTCCATACCAACATGGTAGAGAGGGAAAACAGAAATCTTGAAACAAACTATGGCCACAGTTTTAGGGATCAACGGCATTGTGACTTTTCCTAGAAGGCCTTAACTACCGGTGAGACATGATGAGTTATCTATAGGTTAAGTATGGTGCTTAGACTTGCTTCAAAGTCACCCAGTGGAAGCTGGCCGAAAGGATACATGGGTAGCTAAGCGAAATGACACTAACAGCTGTGGAAACTGGCTAAGACGTAACAGGGCCAACTCTAGTTTTATATGTGTTTTAAATTCTCCATTAAAAAATGACTAAAAGACGAGATCATGTGACAGCCTAGAGATGCTCAAGGAGACCCGAGGACGAGAGGCAATGAGTGAATTCTGCATTTCACAAGCACACTCATGGACAAACTAATGACATTTGAATGCAAACTGTTCAATTGATAGTATCAATACAAATGTTGTGCCTTTGACTAATATGTTAATGTGAGAGGAAATTAGGCAAAACACACATCAAACCAAAACCTTTATGACATTCCTGTGACTTTAATGTCACTCCAAACCAAAAGAGATGTGGGGTGGGGGAGTGGGAGTGGGAGTGGGAGTGGGAGTGGGAGTGGGAGAGGGAGAGGGAGAGGGAGAGGGAGAGGGAGAGGGAGAGGGAGAGGGAGGAGAGTTTGGCTTTTCAATGGCATTACTTAATCCTGAGTGAACAACACCAGCAAGGGCCCACCCCAGAGTCCTCATTATGAGAGAAAAACAAAAGAAAATTCTTAATAGCAAATTTAGCTAGAATGTTACTTGCAGTTCACTAAATATGAATTGATAAAATAAGCTCATTTGTCTGGTGCAGTTAACTCTTAAAACCCACAGCTAAGAGCACCAGCACTCAGTACCATGCAGCAATTTAGAGGCAGTTCTCTAAGGAGCCAGTTCCCTACCCACAGTGCTGGCCAGAGGCATCTTTCCAGGAGAACTTGCATGCCAACCTCACCCCACCCCCACACAGAGCACTCATAGGGAGCTGGGCTATGAAGAGGAACGGCTGGCTGTCTCTCTCAGATCCTGCCTGAAGCACACAATGAGTAGACTTTGTGATAAGAGAGATGTAATGGCTTTCTTTTGTATCTTAATTCTTCATTTTCAATGCTCTGCAGCTTCAGTTCTTCAGCTCCAATGAATCAGCAAATCCAACGGAGAACGGATCTCATACAAGGACAATAAAACTACAAATACACACACCAGTAAAGTAATAAAAATGTGCGAGACACATATGAATAAAAACATGAAACTTTATGGGAGAGGAAAGAAGGAGCTGAATATAAACAGCGTCGCTGTTTTCTCCGATGTAAAGATGCCGAGTGGCCTTCATCCTAAAAATACTGCCAATCAAAAGTGGGGTGTAGAAAAGAACTCAAATGGCTCCTATGAAAAACATAGCTGGAACACATTTACAAGATAACAGAAGAGACACCTTCCACGATCAAAGGGCTCCTAGAAATGACCCCCTAAACACTAGCCATCAAAGAGAAAATTGATAAATTTGGCTCCATCAAAACTTAAAACTGTGCTCTGGGAAAGGCTATGTTAAGAGAATGAAAGATAAGCAACAACCAGGCCAAAGGCAATTACATATCACAGCTAACAAATGTGAGTAGCTACCTGTTTCTGCTACAAAATGAAAGCTTGGGACCCTCATTCCAGCATCATTAAGGATGTCAAGAAAAGATGTAAGGAGATGGACCAGTGGTTGAAGTACTTGCTGTGTATTTGAGAAACTCATTGGTACCTCCAGAACCTACACAGTGCCAGTTGAACTTGCCTGGGACTTGTCTGTGATTCCAGACACAGCAGCTGAAAATGGGGTCCTCAGAGCAAGCTGATAGTTACAATACCTCATGCAGACCTCTGAATTTGACCAAGGGACTCTGACTTAAAAAGACAAAGTGGAAGTTCCGTTGAGGAAGGTTCCTAACTAACATCATGCAGTCATGCACTCACAGGCATGCACATGCATGCACACCTGCTCACACCTGTGTGCACACATGTGAGCACACATACATGCATTGGTACATGGCACATGCCCCCCCCCCCAGAAAGAGAGAGAGAGAGAGAGAGAGAGAGAGAGAGAGAGAGAGTGTTAGTTACTGGTTCTGCCTTGAGCATTTGAAATTCCAAAGCCCACCCCTAATGACACACTTCTCCAACTAGGCCATGCCTACTTCAATAAAGTCACACCTCTTAATCGCACCATTCCCCTGCTGACCAAACATTCAAATCTATGAGCCTATGGGGGAACGATTCTAATTCAAACCACCACAGCTATATACTTACACTGTTGGTACCTGATTGGGAAAAGTTTGGCAGTTTCTTACGATGTGAAATCTACACTTGTTTGTCAACCCTTGATTTAACTCCAGGAAAGGAAAAACATACATGTGTCCATAAAAACTTGCACATGGATGCTCAGGACAGTGTTAAGTAGATCAATCTCAAACTGCAAACACTGTGTGACTTTTCCTTGGTAGGGGAGGATGGCTAAACCATGATACATTCATGCCATGGTGCAACCGAGCGATGAAGAAAGATCATGGTAATGAACTTGGAGCGTTTCAGGGATGCTGAGTCAAAGAGCAGCCTCAGGGGTTCTGTAGTTGTATGGTTCCATTTATATACTATTCTTTTTTTTTTTTTTTTTTTTTTGGTTTTTCGAGACAGGGTTTCTCTGTGGAGCCCTGGCTGTCCTGGAACTCACTTTGTAGACCAGGCTGGCCTCGAACTCAGAAATTCACCTGACTCTGCCTCCTGAGTGCTGGGATTAAAGGCGTGCGCCACCACTGCCCGGCTATATATTATTCTTAAGAAGAGAATACAGTGGCAGGCAATGCATAGTCATCACCGGGGTCAAGGGTCATGGCTGGAAGAAAAGGTGATGGTGAATAAGTGGAGGGTTTTTTTGTTTGTTTTGTTCTTGTTTTCTGAGTTTTTTTTTGGAATGATGATGAAGCTGTTCTGTGTCTCGATGGTGGCTGTGTTCACACTAATTCATGGATGTAGCCAAAATCAAAGACATGAGCATTGACCTCTAAAATTAATTCTTTTTTTCATTAAAGTTTCTCATGTAATTTTGAAGTTGGGATCGGAAGTAAATACTAAAATTCTGCCAGAAGAGAAATCATATAAGAAGAATGTAGATATTCTGAACAAAGTGTCTGAAGACCTGCTCTTCCGTTGCAACCTTTTATGAGATTATCATGGCTAGAGTGTGGAACTGGTTGAAGTGGTATGAATTCAGAGAGCTGTGGGCACAGAACACAAATCAATGGGAGAAGCTGACCCCAGTACATAAAGGTTTGATAAACTTAGTTCATGAAAACTTTAGTACTTTCAACCATACCCATACGGGCTGCAGTCAGTTCACCCTACCCAGTAAATTCTTGAGGGTAAGATTCAACCAATCCCAGATGGAAAAGGTTTGTATTGCGTCTGTACAGACACTTTCCCTTTGTGATTTCCCAATAACTGGGTCTAACAGGTATTTTTTTTAGCATTTATATATTACATGAAGTATTATAAACAGTCTAGAGATGATTTAAAACATATGAGAGGATGTGGGAAGGAGCCAGGAAAACACTAGGTCATCTTGCACAGGGGACTTGAACACTGGTGGGTTGTAACATCCAGTGGGGCACTAGACCCCATGCCCCTTAGATACCAAGGACGGACTGGATTAAGTAATTTGAAACTAATCTATAACTATCACTTGGAAATAACGTTTAAGGGCTGGAGCGATGACTCAGCAGGTAAAGGTGATGGCCGCCAAGCTTAATGACCCAAGTCTGATGCCCAAGTCCCACACTGTAGATCAGGGCAACTGTTTCCTGTTAAGTTGTCTTATGACTGTCACACATATGCTGGGTATATATGATTCCCTCCATGTTGATAAATAAATACATAAAATAATTTAAAAGTAAACTTTAAAACTTCACATTATACAAAGTTAAATTTTAGATGCAACAAAAAGAACTAATTGTATAAAACAAGATTATAAAAGCATTTTTTTTCAGAATCGATGAGAGAGTTCACAGAAGTATAATTTCTAATGGAGGGGTGGGGAGCCCATCAGAAATGAAATAGAATATATTCACAGTATGCAGTAGCTATATTAACATATTTGCCCATATGAAAAGATTATTTCTTTTTTCTTTTTGGTTATTTTATTTATTTACATTTCAAATGTTATCCTCCTTCCCAGTTTTCCCTCCACAAACAAACAGATTTTTTAAATGTAGAGTACAATTTCTTCTCTCTCTCTCTCTCTCTCTCTCTCTCTCTCTCTGTGTGTGTGTCTTTCTTTTCTTTATATTTCTTGTTTCTTCCTTTCTTTGTTTTGAGATGGGATCTCATGTAGCTCAGACTGGCCTTGTACTTACTATTTAGCTGAGGGTGACCTTGAACTCCTGATCCTTTTGCCTGTCTCCTGGATGTTGGGATGACAGTCATGTACCATCATGCCTGGTCAATATATTTCTTTAACTGAAACATTTCATATGTGCCTATTATAACTGTACACAAGCTAGTCTAGAGGGCTGTATGCTCCACTGCTTACAGAGAGATGGAAGGGCTAAGGTGAATGGAGAGCACTCATGAATAACTTCACTAGTTAACTTTTAAAAGATCACTGATGTACACAACAGTCTTATTTATTGTAAAGCATGAACTAACTTTGCCACCCCCCCCCCCACACAATCTGCTTGAGGAAAGGGATTTGAAAGAAGAACCTAGAGGAATTGGAGAAACACTTCATCCAAGATGTCCATGAGAGCCTGTCCTAAGAAAAGGGATCCACACTGGGTCATGCCAGAGTCCTCTTGGCTAGAAGGGCTTTTCATTCAGGCAAGACCTATCACTTTTCCACCCTAAGCCCAGTGCCCCAACAAGAAGCAATTGTTGAGGAACAAGAGAGACTTTCTGATCATCTCCAGGACCAGGTTATGTTCACCCATTTGATTTGCAGTGTTTTGTGTATGAGGAAGAAAAGCAAAAACAAATCAAGAAAACCACTGCATCCTAGGCTCCGAGAGATGGCTCAATGGTTAAGAGCAGCGACGGGTTTTGCAATGGTGACCGAGGTTCAGTTCTCAACACTCACGTGATGGTTCACATCCATCCACAACTCCAGTTCCAGGGGATCCAATGCCGTCCTCTGACCTCCATGAACACCAGATACACAGGTGGTGCACAAACACATAGGCATGCAAAACATTAATACACATAAAGTAAGTTGATTTTAAAATGAAGAATGCTGTATCCTGTGATCTTAACTATGATGACTAGTCTGGCCATTATTGTTAGTGCTAACCAATAGCTAATGCCTAGGTCTACAGAGATGCCTTACTAATCATTTTCTGTGGGGTTTATAGATGTAAGTCATTTATGAACATTAGCCATAATACAAGAGGTGATGTTGGATAAGAAAGAGAGGGAAGGAAGGAGGGAGGGAGGGAGGGAGGGAGGGAGGGAGTTAAGGAAAGAGAAGACAAAAGGGAGAGGGAGAGAGAGGGAGAGAGAGAGAGAGAGAGGGGGAGAGGGGGAGAGGGGGAGAAGGAGAAGAATGTCTCCATTGGAGAAGCCCTCTGTACACAAAAAGCAGGAACAAGTATTCCCCTCCTGGCCTTACACAGGATGCTGGAGGCTTGGATAGTCACACTATCTGACTGTCGTTGTCTTACCAGGCTTCATGATTGCCCAGGCCTCTCCCCACCAGAAGGTGATCTTCATGGAAGACACACAAGATGAGATGCATAGAAAAGCCCTTCTCATCTCAGCAGAGGAAGAATTTGAAATACACAGTTCTGAAAAGTGCTCAGTGATTCTATGAATATATCAGGTATATTTATTCCCACACATAAAACTCCTTTTGTTAAAATTACTGATGCTGCTAGTAATAAGAATGGAATTTAAAATGACTTTAACGGAATAAACGACAATTCTGTCAGGATAAATCAAGTCCTGCGTCATGTTTTAAAGTTATCTTTTGTGCTTATAATTTTACTTGTGAGACATACTGCTACAGGGGAGAAATTCCTCAAGTTGTGCTCCTAATTTAAAAGTCCTTTACCGCTTGGGCTTGGGTTAATTGGAGCTACTTCGGGAATTCCCGCTGAGTTAATTGTCATAAGGTTGCTTCTAAAATTGTCCTTAGGACAAACGAGGCCTTACTACTTTAGGTAGACACAGCTCCCCACAAACAGCAAGAGTGAAGTCTTTTAGAATGGAACATACATACCATTGTTCATAAAGACATTTATAGCTTTAAGGTTATGAGTCAGTATTTCTTAGAAGTATTAAAGACCATTTTTCAGCACAGCAGGAAATTGGTTTGCTCATGTAACAAAGACTCTCGGAGTACCAGGTAAGATGGTGCTGGACAACCTGGACAACTGCTACTGGTGTATACAGTTTTTGTAAATAATGTTAATCTTCCTCTCTTCCTCCAAGAAGAAATGAGGGTCAGCTGAGGAGCTCCCGCCTTCTCACAACTGCTGGAGGAAGCCTAACATTTGCACGAAGCACCTGAGTCCTTCAGGGCTTCCTTTCACTCTTTCAGGCCAGCCTGAAATATTCATCCTGAATGACTATTTTCTAGCTGGAGTGCGAGTTGAAGGGACCGAAGATGAGCTGAAGATGTTCTAACCCTACAACAGCTAATACAGCACACCATATCAAGTACTTCCTGTCCATTGTGTCATCTGGTCACCACACAATTACAATAAGGAGGGAACAGAAGCTGTCAAAAGTTTTTCTTTGTAGCAGATGTCAAGGTACTGAGAACAAGTGGCATCTGAGCTCTCAGCATTTAATGGGGCACCTACACACATCTGTACCCCAAATCTCAGGGCACTTTGTGGAAGAAGGAGTGATCTTAAGAGTCATACTATAGGAAGGAGGGCTGGTAAAAACTATGCCGCTGGTGAACTCACAGTAGCCACTGTTGCCTTCACAGGGCCATACAACACTGAACCAGTAAACATTCATTCCCCCAGAGGGCTTATGGGGCCCTGTCTCATGCAGGGGAACTAATGGCAGTCAAGGGCTGCCAAAGAAGAAGCCATTGCTTTGAGTGCTCAAGTCACTGGTGAGCTACAGAACCAATGCATAGTGTTACATCTGTGCTTGTGGGTGGCCCTACGTGACTCCATTTAAACACATGGGTCATGAACAAAACCAATAAAAAGATGTCAAAGTGGGGTAGAGACTTGGTGGGAGGGAAGAGGGGTTGGTGGAGGTAAGAGGAAGATGAGAGGGGGTTGAGGAATGAGTATGACCAGAATGTTTTACACACACACACAACACACACACACACACACACACACACACACACACACACACACTCATACTCACACACATTCACACACACAAATAGTAGGTAGGTAGGCAGATAGGTAGATAGTACACATACTATATCTACATATGTATAATATTGTCAAAAAATAAATTAGCTTTAAAAAAGAGTTTCAAAAAAGTTAAGCAATATGGTCCAGGCCACTGAGCCATACATTTCAGCATCAGGATGTGAGATGTCCTAGAGCATGGCTCATCATCAGCGAACATGAAATGGACACCTGAGGTGGAGGCCCATGTTTTGAATCATCACTCCACGTTAGATTTGTATTTCCTTCATCACCATCTCCCTCAAGATGTTGACTGCTTTCACTGTGCAGATGGCTTCTGTGGTCATTTCATGCTCTGAATGAGAACTGTCACATGGGTTCTATGAGGAGTGAAAACAGTCCAGTTATATGCGAGCAAATAGGTAAATTAAGGAACATCTGTTTGCTAAGGACCTTGCCGATCTGTGGAGGGTGAGGAGGGGATGGAGCTGGCTGTTTTGAGGACTTACTTCTCTTTTGTGTTGTGTGCTCTCAAAGGCCTTGGAGAATTCCCCACTTTGTTTCAACTGATTTGCATGTGATGAGGAACTGGGTAAAGGATATGAGAACTACAGCCTTTTGGAGACAGTGGTCCCTCACAGCATCAGTTGTTTCTAGCTCTGTTCTATCCTCTATGCAGAAGGATGTCCTTCCTTTATTCTGTAGGTAGAGAGTTCTGTCCCACCATAGAGCGGAAGTTCAGAAAGGAGCAGTGAGCTGTCATAGAACAACTTCTCATAGAAGAAAAAAATTAAAAAATTTAATTTGATGGAGACATTTGAACTTTTCAAGTCTGACCTTTTGGCTAGTTTTTTTTTTTTATTTTTTTTTATTTTTTCAAAATTCTTCGTAGCCAGGTCTCTAGCTGGGAAACTCTTTGATGATCCACAGGGGCACGATCTGTGAAGTAACTGATGTGTGGCAATAAGTGGCACCTTCAGAAGGATACCCATCTTCCAAGGGCCGGTCACAGTTACTTCTTGTAAAAGACATCAGATATGAGAAATAGGATTGCTCATTATTCAACTTATGAGGCTAACAGACAGATAGCCTTCCTTCCTTCCTTCCTTCCTTCCTTCCTTCCTTCCTTCCTTCCTTCCTTCCTTCCTTCCTTCCTTCCTTTCCTTCTTTCTTTCAAGTTCAGCACCTTCGGGGATGTCCAGACCATGTACCAAGACAGGCCGCTAATGTGGAATGGTGAGCTACATTGATGCCCTTTGACCTTGTGATATTTATCAAATGGTAGGACTTTATTCTGTCTTTCCTGAATTCTCTGTATCTTCTGACTCAAACTTCAGTGCATAGCAAAATCCTAGAGTTTGAGTTTCACCCCTAAGTTTCTGATACCATAGGTCAGGGATGGGGCTTGGTAACGTGTGCAGATACCAAATTCCTAAGCGAGGCGGCAGCTGTGAGTCTGGGGACACTTTGGGTGCTGGTGTCCAGGACACAGAACTGTAGAACCTGCAGACAGTTCTGACGTGTGCCCAGCATCACAGAAGAGCCATGTACTCATTAGCATGCGGATTGAAGTGTGGTATAGGGAATATTGAAATAAGCATAGATGTTACCCTTGAGGTCAAGAAACCCTTACAGCAATAGGAAAGGCTTAATAGGTTTTCATAGACAACTCAGATGCCTTGCTGAGTAGGTGTTATGTGGTTGGCATCTCAGCAGGGATGGAAAGGCTGGAGAAATCTGCACATTTTGGAAATTAATGATCTTTGGACTCATTATAGAAAAAAAAACAGTGAAAATGAACTCAGGGTCTTTTTCCTTCAAATATGTTACAGGCAGTGTCTTAGTCAAGGTTTCTATTCTGCACAAACATCATGACCAAGAAGCAAGTTGGGGAGGAAAGGGTTTATTCAGCTTACATTTCCACATTGCTGTTCATCACTGAAAGAAATCAGGACTGGAACTCAAGCAGGGCAGGGAGCAGGAGCTGATACAGAGGCCATGGAGGGATGTTCTTTACTGGCTTGCTTCTCCTGGCTTGCTCAGCCTGCTCTCTTATAGAATCCAAGTCTACCAGCCAAGAGATGGCACCACCCACAAGGGGCCTTTCCCCCTTGGTCACTGTACTGGCTAGTTTTGTGTCAACTTGACACAGCTGGAGTTAGCACAGAGAAAGGAGCTTCAGTTGAGGAAATGCCTCCATGAGATCCAACTGTAAGGCATTTTCTCAATTAGTGATCAAGGGGGAAAGGCCCCTTGTGGGTGGGACCATCTCTGGGCTGGTAGTCTTGGGTTCTATAAGAGAGCAGGCTGAGCAAGCCAGGAGAGGCAAGCCAGTAAAGAACATCCCTCCATGGCCTCTGCATCAGCTCCTGCTCCCTGACCTGCTTGAGTTCCAGTCCTGACTTCCTTTGGTGATGAACAGCAGCATGGAAGTGTAAGCCGAATAAACCCTTTCCTCCCCAATTTGCTTCTTGGTCATGATGTTTGTGCAGGAATAGAAACCCTGACTAAGACAGTCACTAATTGAGAAAATGCCTTACAGTTGGATCTCATGGAGGCATTTCCTCAACTGAAGCTCCTTTCTCTGTGATAACTCAGCGGTGTCAAGTTGACACACAACTAGCCAGTACAGGCAGCAAGTTCCAATATTAGTGACAGCACTTGTCACCATGTCAGTTGGGGGTCTCCAGAGAACAGAATCTATATGACAAGTTGATGGATGGCTGGAAAGCACTGTCTTTGTAGAGATAAAGACATTTTGAGCTGTAGAACTGAGACCAAAAGGCTAACCAGGACAGTTCCTAGAAACTCCCTAAATTATTGAATATTTTATTTATTTATTTATTTATTTATTTATTTATTTATTTATTTATTTACTTGAGACAAGGTGTCACTATGCAGCCCTGAATGGCATGAAACTCACTCTGTAGATCAGGTTGGCCTTGAATTCATAGAGATCTGCCTACCTCTGCCTCCTAAATGCTGGGATTAGGTTGTATATAATCACATTCTGCCTATTGCTTGTCCTTAGTGCCAGCCTAGATCATTTACTTTAATATGACCCCAGGAGGGAGTGTCTATTTAACAGTTAGCCACCCCATAATGAGTCTGAACCATCCAGGAAGGATGGGACTTTGCTATTCCCACCATCTCTTTCCTCCCAGCTGTGATGTACTTTTGGCTAAGTATGTGCTCGTGTGCTGAGCATGTTAGTAAGCTCCCTGTTACTTTAACAAACACTCAAGACAGTCAGTTTGCAAACAGAAAGGTTTATTTTGGCCCAGTTTTGGATGTTCCATGACCGAATGGCCCCATTGGTTTGGGCCTTTGGAGAGGAAGCCATTTGCCTCGTGATGAGGAAACAAGAGGGAACAGGAAAGATATTAGCAAAGTCCAAGACCACATTCCTAGCAACCAAAAGGCTTCTAACTACAGAATCTACCAGCAAGCTGGGAACTAGTCCATGAGCTGTTGGGAGACTTTTCAGATGAAAACTACAGTAGCATGAATAAGAAGGACACACCTCCCCCAAATGCACACAGGCAGTGGAGTTCAGCCCATCAGATCTCCACAGGCTGTCTAATTTGAAGAATCTTCAGGATTAGCTAATTAATGTTTTCCCACAGGATATGCTTTATCATGGGGGATATCAATGGTTTTTAATTTGTTTTTCTTATTTGCTCAAGGGAGAAGGAATACAGGAAATGAAGCTGTGCCTTCCAACACACCAACCAAAGCAAATGAATGTGTGTATGTGTTTGCCTGTGATTTACAATAAAAAAGGGCCAAACAATGAGAAAAATCCATGAAAACTTCTGTGTTCGATTTTCCAACGTGAATGGAGCTGGGTCTCCAGCATTGGCTTCTGGAAGCTAGGCCGCAGGCTTCTGTCCTGTGGTCAGTTTCTTGGGTCATGCCAAGTTTTAGCTTCTTCACAGGACCAGAGCTTCAGATGGCATGGCCATCCTTCTCTTCACATAAAAAATATCCTTCCTCCTCAAGCTCTAAAAATACCCTGGGCCTTGGAGCACGGCCTCCTTTTCAGCAGCTCCTCTTCACCGGAACAGTTGCTTGACCTGGAGCAAGCTGAAACCAGAAAGGACAAAGAGTCTGCTTGGTGGGGGCGGATGCACTTGTGGGTCTCCTTGAAATGCCCAGTGTACAGAAGGAACAACAGTCTTTGCCTCCTCAGCCACGAGATCCCAGCCCACACTCTTTGCTTTGCTTTTCTCAGGGAAGGCTTGGATGTGGTATTTTTAGTTTGCTTTTGGTGGGAGATGATTTGGCAAGATGAGATCAAAAGCAACTTGACTTTTCATTCTTGCAGTTGAAATAAAGTAAAGAGAATTAGGTTACTTGGTGATTTCTTTTCTTCCCCCCCCCCCCCCGCCAGCTCTAAGAAGTTAACTTTAGAAACCTCATTGTACTCAAATGAAATAAAATTCCTCAAAGAATTGGTGGCTAGACTTTAGGTCATGTAGAAGACTGTTCAAGAACTCCATGGTTTACTATTCTGGATTCATGCCAATGCGTTCTCTGTCTCTCTGTCTCTGTCTGTCTGTCTGTCTCTGTCTCTCTCTCTGTTTCTATCTGTCTATCTGTCTGTCAGTCTGTCTCTCTCTCTGAGTCTGTGTAACTCTGTGTATCCCTCTTTCTGTATCTCTCTGTCTCTCTGTGTTTGTGTGTATCTGTCTATATCTCTGTGTCTCTCTTTCTCTGGGTGTCTATGTGTATCTCTCTGTGTGTCTGTCTCTGTCTCTTTGTCTCTCTGTGTCTCTCTGTCTATGTTTCTCTCTCTCTCTCTCTCTCTCTCCCCCTCCCTCCCTCCCCCCTCTCTGTGTGTGTATTAGGACCTCACTCACATACACCGAGCAAAGCCATTATCCCCAGGCCATAGCTGTGTTGGACTAGCATCCCTGTAACATCCTTTGTTGTTACAGGCTGTAAGTCAGGCTGGTGGAAGAGCATAGGAACTGGGCAGAAGTATAAAGCATAGCTGTTTCCAGTTTCAAGAAGCATCCACATGAGTGAGGACACTGGTCCAGTGGGGAAGGTGAATGGTTAGGAGTCCTGACAGAATTCCTGAATGTGTTCTGGGGTTGGGAAGAAATCAAGGGGAGGAGTCAGACAGGGACAGGTCAGTGGAGCTGATAGCCATGTAGAGGATGGAAAATCAATCCGAGGGTACAGAACTGTGTGACAAATGAAGCAAAGAGAAAAAAAAACGAGGTGGAGGAAGCAGGTGCAGTGGAGTCTGAGGGAAGAGGACTGTGAGCTCAAGGCCTGGCCGCATAGCAAGACCTTGTCTCCAAATAGCTGGGGAAACAATCAACCATCAAACAAGTGGAAGGTTTGTGGGGAGTGAGGGGAGGTCAAAGGTCTGACGACATAGGCAAAAAGGAACCGCTCTGGTCAGCCCTGTGAAATTCTGGAAGAGGACAATCATTCTCAATGAGTTAGTCAGCATAGCCACTTCTGACACATCCCACCCAGCCTGTCTCCCTAGACTCTTTCCTCTTACAACACTTCTCCAAATAGACCGAATTTTCCCTCTTCTTAACTTTGCTCTTTCTGCTTACATTTTTGCATCAAGAATTTCTTTTTCCCTGGACTTGACACTGTCAAATCCTTTACATCCCTTCATGGACTCTAAGGGGGATGCGATCAAAACACATCATATACGTGTTGGGAATGCCACAGTAAGACCCATTATAATCTAAAACAAGTGATATATGCTAATAAGATTGCATAAATTATAATAAAATAATTCTGTTTTTTTCCTGCCAACACGTTGAGTTTGAAGAGACTGAAGGAACAGGATGGCAGAGATTGGGTACAGGTGGCTCTTTCATCTCATCTTCTCGGGGCTCTGTATTTAAATCTTTTACATTCCAGGATAACTATTGTTATATTTATTACTTTAGCTTTCTCACAATGGTGTATGGGACCCAAAGGCGACCACTTTACTGACTCACATGCCAATCAGCAGCCCAAGGGCTTTAGAATAGCCTGGAGTAAACTAGACTCAGGGGTGCATGCATTAGGCTGCAGAAGCAACATGGCTGCAGTGTGATCACATAAGACACTTCATTCACTCCTGGATCTTGGTTCCAAGAGAAAAAGTAAAGAGGGTGTATCTGTCCCATCCATGCCTGTTAAAAAAGATGGCCACTCTCAAAAACCTATCTACAGTTCAAGAACTCCTGGTAAAGTGTGCACTTATTGAAGTAATGGGTGCTTATTCTTAGCCATTAAAGCTGTGCATATATTGATGCCTGTCATGTAGGAATGGGGACAATAGAGACCATGTATGCACACTGATCATACCTCCCAACTTCATTGTTGCCTGGACATGGGTTTTACATGAGCAAACGCTGACATGTGCACAGGTGAATGTGTTTTGTCTCATGTCTAGCAAGACACCACTTCTCCAGATGGCTGTAGGGGCACATGCTTACTATCCCACCATCCCAACACTTGAGAAGGAGAATCCCAAGTATACATAGCCTGGGCTATGTATACAGCAAGAGCCTATCTCAAACAAGCAAAAATTTCTCCCTTTGTTTTTCAATTATTCTTTCCTCAAGTGTCTGGTGTGTCCCCACACTCAGATACGTTTACAGTTAGAAGAAACAAAATATGTTTAGACTCAAGGGAGTTGGTCTCTTGCCTCAGTCTTCCGTAGTCACTAGGATCTTCACGCCCAGATTTTGTGCTTTCTGCTGTGGCACTTCTGGGTGAGGGAGCCTGGGTATGGCCACCTTGCTCTGTCCTAAGCACTCACCTGGATTTTGTTGGGCTTTAATACAGTACATTTTCCTGGACAATTCCATCTATGAGTGAACACAGATTCAAAACTTCCTTCTTCTATACTTGTTTCAATGTAGCACCAAATAATGTTGGAGTTGTTTAAGGCTAAATATGGAACAACCACAAAGCCACTTCAGATACAGAAAATCAAACTTAAAATGACTTTTGAATGATCACATCATCTGTTTCGAAAATTTTAAGTCATGGGAATCTTCAGGCCTTCTGCTGCTGTCATTTTGTTAGTTTGTTGTTGTTATATTTATTTATACTCTGCTCTCTCTCTCTCTTTCTCATTCTCTTTCTTTCTGTCTCTCTGTCTCTGTCTGTCTGTCTCTATCTCTGTGTTTGTCTGTGTCTCTCTGTGTCTCTGTCTGTCTCTCACTCTCTCTCTCTCTGATACTTGTGGGATTTGGTTCTCTCCTTCCATCAAGTGGGTCCTGGGGCTTGAACTCAGGTCATTAGACCTGGAGGCAAGAGCCTTTACCTGCTGAGCCACCTCATTGGCTCCATTTTTTAGTTTATAAAGTAATTGCTTAGAACATGCTGTATCTGGATGTTCAAGCATGTTTATGCAGGTGGATTGCTGATACATAGTTACCAAGTTTGGAGCAGCTAAACAGCAATTCCTAGAAAATTATCAGTATCCATTGCTTTCTGCTTACAGAGCCATGGGCCAGGAGTTTGGTCTACTGCAGAGAGAGAAAGAGAGAGAGAGAGAGAGAGAGAGAGAGACAGAGAGAGAGAGAGAGAGAGACAGAGAGAGAGAGAGAGAGAGAGAGACAGAGAGACAGAGAGACACACACAGAGAGAACTGACCCTCTGAAAACTACCATCTCCAATCCTGCTTCTTCTAAGCCATCATCTTATATTTCTAATTCTGTGTCCATACTTCTTACAACCACAAGTGATTCTCTTTAATTTATAAATATTATTTTAGAAATCTCCAGCTTTTATTTTAAAAGCAATAATAGAAACTGGTTTTTCTTCCTGTGGGGACTGGAAGCCTTTCTTTCTTTCTTTCTTTCTTTCTTTCTTTCTTTCTTTCTTTCTTTCTTTCTTTCTTTCTTTCTTTCTTCCTTCCTTCCTTCCTTCCTTCCTTCCTTCCTTCCTTCCTTCCTTCCTTTCTTTCTTTCTTTCTTTCTTTCTTTCTTTCTTTCTTTCTTTCTTTCTTCTTTCTTTCACTTTTGTTCAGTCTTCCACTATTATCAAGAATAATAGTGTCCAGTGTCCCAGAGGACAGCTGTTAGCCAGTTTCTCCATCCACTCCATCCATTCTCCACCCACCAAATCTCCAGTCTATGCTATGATTTCTTCACAGCTATCATTACTGTGACAGCTTTGTGTGTCTTATAGGACCAAATTGTGGTTCCTTCATTAGGTGGAATAATGGAGAAGAATGTGTGGGTGAGATCTGAACTTGACTGTGATAAACCCGGGAGTGATAAGGAAGAGAGGAGGAGATTCCATGAAGACAGTGGGGGCTCATATGGAGCCTGGTGCATGATGGGTAACTGGGATGACAAGCAAACAAACCTCACTGTAGCAGAAAGTTCAACAGAAGCACTAACAAAACACCAGGGCCACCGTAATCACAATCGCTACATCAGCTGAGTAAGCAGGGGTACCACACACTGTTCTAAGTTTCTAGGCCTTCTATAATTTAATCCTCAGACACTGCTATGCACCACTACTTTTTTATCCTTTTATATTGTGGGAAATGGAGACTTGGGAGGGTATTCTAATTTTCCAAGGGCATACAGCTTACGTGTAGTCGAAACATAAATGCAGGTCATGAATGTTAAGACACGCCCTGAGTGTGCACACTTGGGTTTTGGGGATACTTCCTAAATGTTAGCTCCTACTTTGGGTTTAACAAGGGTAAAACCCAACTCCTACACTGAAAAGAACTTGGACCCCATACTTTTAAATCTTGCTGTTATGCTGATTTGAGGAGACTTGAACCACTTTTCAGTATCCTTTTGATTCTTTAGACCCAGTCCTCCTGTAGACAAGATCAGTGGCTGTTGTTCTCCTTGGAACCTCTCTTCACAGCATAGAACAACACTCACTCTTGAATTTCCCCCATTTCTGACTTTGGCACCAGATTTGAATATGACAATTAGCCCAGGGGGTGGCCACGGGAAAGAATTAGGCCAATTCCTTTGATCAGTGCTGAAATCTAGGAGCCACAGAAGGGATATTTGTCCGGAGTTGTTTTCAGAGTGGAAAAGTACACTAACCCAACTCATTGGGTCTATATCCAAAGTGCTGGTTAGAGTATTGAAGAAGATTTGCCAGTCACAAGTCAGGAACCAAAAGGCAAAAGGAACAACTAGGGCACGTCTCTCAAACACTGGGAAATGAGTCTTTGGATTTTCTCCTTCAACACAAAAAGGCGCCACACCAGGTATTCTCTCTCAAGTAGCACAACATCATACAACATCTGAGGGAGGAGCGCACAAGGGGCAGAAACAATACACACACTCTGAGATGACCGAGTCACTCTGAAATGACCCGAAAGTGAACATCAGCTCAGAAACAGCACAGAACGAGAAATACTTAATAAAACTTAAGGAAGACGTTCGTGGGGACCAGAAATAAAATAAGAGAATCTCTAAATATCAGATCAGACACTCATACTGTCTGTTTAATGGAAACCTGAAGCATAGCTCACCAAAGCAGAAGTACTCATGTGTCCCAGCCTCAAAAAAGCTACAGATGCATCGTGGAATGTTGATCCACTCAGTGTTAGAGGAGCAGATGGGACATGACCTTGGGGCAGCCTTTAGCTGTGAGATAACTGGACAAGGGTCCCTTGAGAGTAGCCTGGGCTTTGCTGGAGTTTGGCTGTGTTCTCTTTCTCCCCACGGGGAGGCAAGCACAATGGTGTCTTTGGCCATGTGTTCAGTGGAACCAGGAAGGACTTCAGAGGCCAACTGAAAGTGTGGCGGGCCCTGTTGTTGTCAAGAGACCCCAGTAATTGCTGGAAAGCTGGTGTTCCAGGATGTTTGGGGCAGGGCACAACGCCCAGAAGGCACCAGCTGAAGGAAAGGTGCTGAAGGGGAACTGTGATCCTGGGTCGTGGCTCAGACTGAAAGCTCCAAAGTTTGAGCTTTGACTGCATCAGGCACTTCTCCGTGTCTGTGACTAATGTGCCCTTTGACCAACTTAGCAACTAAGGACTTTTTTAGCACATGGGTTTTTTTTTTTTTTTTTTTAAATTACGGCTTCATCAAGTCTTGAAGTAAAAGAGTTCAAATGGGTCAACATTCTACTTCCATTATCCTAGAAAATTCAATATTATAGCTCATTAGTGAAGGCAGAAGAGGAGTCTGGCAAGGTCTTCATGCATCATTTTAACTGGTATGAAAAGCATGATTAGGCTTTCACTCCCTTTGTGTGCGAAGATCTCCACGATGCTAATTACCAAGAATTCAGAAACTGCATCACTTAAAAACTTTTGATTAGAAAAGTGTCATATTTTGAGCACAAATTG
The DNA here is from genome assembly GCF_000001635.26 of Mus musculus. Taxonomy (NCBI): domain Eukaryota; kingdom Metazoa; phylum Chordata; class Mammalia; order Rodentia; family Muridae; genus Mus; species Mus musculus. The sequence goes on from NC_000077.6 coordinate 67,170,090, forward strand.
AGGTGTGGGTTTTTGTGTGTGTGTGTGTGTGTGTGTGTGTGTGTGTGTGTGTGTGAGATCTAGCTCAAGTTTTTCCCTAACAGTTTAAAAAAGATATTATTCAGAAGCTCGAGATAATTCAGTGTTTAATATTTTTTCTTAATATGGTAGATATTATATTTGCTATATTTTATTAACAAAAGAAGGGGTGGACATATAAAGAGCGTCATTTATGTAGATACAGCCAAATCAAATCTCTCCCATGTTCCTCTAGTGTATTACACTCTCCTTGTCATTTTTTTTCATGATGTACTATGATATAAAAAACATTGGGAAGTACTCTCAAAAATCACCTTTTACAACTAGTAAGTATTCAACTTTTTCCCCCTTGCATACATGCCAGTGAGGAAGGAATGTCATGTTACTATACAGAGAAACAGCTTGGCTAAAGCTGTTGTTAATTTTTTTTTAATAAAGCCAGGAAATTCTGGGAATGTTAAGGAAACAAAGAGAAGATCTTTCTCTCTGCTTCAATTGTTGAAGGCATGCAACTTAATTTTGCTGGGTTGGAGAAAGAGGATTAACAGGTGAAAATTAAGCCTTGTAAAATTAAAATAAGTGTATTTTATTTATATAGTTTAATAGGAGAAATATTCGAGAGTGATGCAAGGCTCTGAACGGCATGCCCAGCGACGCCAAAAAGACGTTCCGACGGCAGCCAGGTATCCTGCTGGCTGGCCACCGTCTTTATCCACCAGCCTGAATCTTCCTTTCAGATCATCTTCTCAAATTATCCATAGGAGATTTACCCACATACTCAATAAGAAAAATATTTCTAATTATATCCAACCATTCTTAATATGAATGAGAATTATGCAGAGACGCTCGATTGCCAAGAGGGTTTTTGCCAGACAATTCCTTTTGACTTAAGAAAGAAGAGGCAGTCGCATTGTTTCCATAGCTAGCCATATAAAAGAGTCCCGAACGAGGCTGACTCGTCCTGCTTTAAAAAGCTCCAAGGTAGGTGGGAGCAGGACACTGGCCACTGCCCGAGCTGCAGCTCCCCTGGTCTGTGAATCCTGGTGCCTTCAACTTTGCATAGTGGGATTTACTTCTCAACTAATCAAGTGCCTTGCTCTTCTCTCATACAGGACCCTCTTATTTCCCAGCTGCACCTTCTCGTTTGCCAGTAAGGTAAGGGTTGGACTAACCAGTCCCTGGAGGCGTGATGGAGAATCTCTGGGACAGGTCCATGTCATTTCGCATCCTCTGAGAAAGTGCCTGTCTCAGGAGACACTAACTGCGTTTGAGGAAAGGGGCTGGGGAGGGATGGAGGATTTTTATCTCTGCCATGTGAGCAAAGTCAATTCTAAAAAGTTGGATTTTTTTGTTTTTTGTTTGTTTGTCTTGTCTCTGCAAGAAAAAGAAAATCCCTGCTAAAATCTCCTTGGTAGAAAAGCCAATAGAATTCATCTGGTAAATAAGATCTCTAACAAAAAAACGAAAGGAAGTACTTAGAACAATGGAACTTTTAAACTTCATGTATGCCTGTAGAAAGTCATCTCACAAAACCAAAACATAGTGAATTTTTAAAATAAGAAAACGAGGAATTCAGCAGCCCCATTACTGCTGCATGCTGCATCTCCGTAGAGGGAGATGGGGAGAGACGATTTAAAGGAGTTTCAAGCATTCGATCCTGCAGTGACTGTACTGGATAACTTCCCCACCTTGTATTGTTCTGCCACCTGTACCTTGAAGCAGTGTGGAACAAGCTGCCAGGTTTCACTTTCTGTACAAGGAAGCTTAGACCTCTGGGAGTCCTGCCATGTAGAAGCACAAAGATGGGCGTGGGTGTGTGGGTTATCTCCTTCATGAGTTAGCTTGGTTTAGTGTGCAAAGATACCATGTTAGAATAATTGCCCAGCATCCAACTTTAAAAGGGGGGGGGGGAGGTGACAAACAGAAACACAATTAAAATTCTTCCCAAACTACTTTGGGTAAATTTGGCCAAATATCTAAACATGAAAATAAAGTGGTCTTACTTTATATGGCCAGAAAGATGTGAGACATTAAAGTAAATGACATTTTCTATGCAAATAATTTCCTGAACCTGTTCCAATTACTTAGTAGTCATTTTAAAACATTTTCCCAAATATCACCCTATCCCAAGGGCTTCAAAGTGAAAAGAAGCTAGTACTATCATCCTTGCCCTAAAGATGGAGTTACTGAGGCTCAACATAATCAAGAGACTTACCCAAGGTCACACAATCCTTGGCAACATCACTCTACCTATAACCTAGTTTCCCAACTGGGATGCCAGTCTCAGAGGATGGGAGATACTAGATGCCTAATCCTAAGCACACATCACTGCAACCTCTTGAACTTCTGTTCTTGTGATGTCTGCTTCAGCAACTGCAGCCTGGTAGTAGTAGAATTGCCTAGTGTAATTTGCAACTGGGGCCCCTGCAGTAGACATCGTAACAGTGGTTCTCAACCCTCCTAATGTTGCTACCCTGTAAAACAGTTCCTCATGTTGTGGTGACCTCAATGACAGAATGATTTCATTGCTACTTCATAAGTGTACTTTTGTTATGAATCATAATGCAAATATTTGTGTCTTCTGATGGGCTCAGGTGACCCGTGAGAAAAGGTCTTTTGACCCCCCTAAAGGGGTAGCAACTTACAGTATGAGAACCACTGCACTATAAAGATTCCCTAGTTGGAGCTGGAGAAATGACTCAGTGGTTAAAAGTAATTGCTGCTCTTGCAGAGTTCGATTCCCAACACCTACATGACACTTCACAACCATCTGTAACTCCAGTTCCAAGGGATCTGATACTCTCCTCTGGCTTCTTTAGGCACCAGGCATGCACACAGTACACACAGTACATGCACACAGTATATGCATGAATGTACATACGTACAGGGAAGATACTCATACAAGTCAAATCGTGATAACTGTACAAAGATCTGCTGTTATACCAGGCACTGCAGACTGTATGATTTTTTTTTTTAAATCCCCTCTAGGGTCTGTGAGTTCAGCAGTCATGAGCTCCGACGCCGAGATGGCCGTTTTCGGGGAGGCTGCCCCTTACCTCCGGAAGTCCGAAAAGGAGCGAATCGAGGCCCAGAATAGGCCTTTTGATGCCAAAACATCTGTCTTTGTGGCGGAGCCCAAGGAATCCTTTGTCAAAGGAACCATTCAGAGCAAAGATGCAGGGAAAGTGACTGTGAAAACAGAAGCAGGAGCGGTGCGTAGGGAGCCTGCCACGGTGTACCTGTTAGGTTTGTGCTGCATTTGGCAGGGTTGGTCACTCGCTGACTTGACACCAATAGTTATCTTTCCTGTTTACTAGACCCTGACCGTGAAAGAAGACCAGATCTTCCCCATGAACCCTCCCAAGTACGACAAGATCGAGGACATGGCCATGATGACCCACCTGCACGAGCCCGCTGTGCTGTACAACCTCAAAGAGCGTTATGCAGCCTGGATGATCTACGTGAGTGACCCACACCAGGGGTCTTTAGTGTCATTACCATGTGCCCTAAAAGCCGAGGCACAAATGTGTCCTAAGTATCTCTCAGTCACTAGAAGTCACCAGCAGAATTACTAGTTATTAAAAAGTTCATTATTGAAACTGTAAGGCACATATTGTCTTCTCTCCCAAGGGCAGGCCATTGTCCGTCTGGCCATAGGCTTTATCACAGATCTGTAGATTAACCATGCTAAGGACGTCCCTTTCTTTCCCTTCCTATCTCTTTCCTCCCCCTCCATTCTTATCTCTTCCCCTTCCCTCCCTTCCCCTCTCTGTCAATTGCTGTTGCAGAATTTTGTCAATGAAGAAAAGATAAACACTCTGAAACATTTAAGAATGGAATTTTTAGGGGTTAAATTTCATTTTAGGGATTAAATCTCCCCACACAATAATACCAGGGTCTCTGTGTTTTGGTTCCTTTCATCTGTGTGATCTTTCCAGCATCCCCAGGCAGCCTTGAGTATTCTGCTCCGCTCTTCCCATCCCTGCATTCACACTATGTGTTTCCTGGTTATTCATTAACTTCCCCATCTACTGTGCTGACTGGGAATTTCTCAAAGGACTCTATGCTATCTATGTTTTAGTCTGACATCCTTGCAGGGTCCTAGAATATAATATGCATCCAATAACCATCTGAATGTAATGCATCTTATATTCATGTTTTTATACAGTTTAGCTAGAATTGATATTCAGCTGGGCAATACCCACACAGGTATACCAGATGTTTATGCTCTATAACCACTTTAATTGGCTAGTGACAGTCCTTAACCAGTTGACAGACAACTTTTAAATTCCTGTGTTTAATCCTTATGTATTTATTTGTTCTTTGTCGCTGTATAACTAAAACATACTTTACAGCATTTCCCAATACTGCCATATCCACACACTGTCCCACTCACTTTTGAAAGGCTTTTATCATGTTGTCTTAAAATATTCCAAAGTCCCCATCCTCTCTTACCGTTGAATACATTTATGTTCAAATTTATGTTCTAATAAACTCGAAGTGTCTCAGTTCTGCAAAGAAAATATACTCTTGTTTCTTTCAAACAACAAACAGCAAAAATCTCTCATAGTCCACATTTTAAAACAAATAGACAGACATGGTGTTGGTGCTCTTGCTGTGGGAAAACCATGACAAGTCCCAAGGGAAGCAGTAGGAACTCTGAACTGGTCATTGCCCTCAACTGATGCGGTTGCCTGTCAACCAGTCAGTTTCCATGCTGAAGACCGGGAGAAATGTACTCACAAGGGTCCTTCTTCTTCTTCTTAAATTCCAACCAAGTGAGTTGCACAGACAAGAAGGACCTTTGGATAGTCATTCTCTCTTTCTTTATACAGACCTACTCAGGCCTCTTCTGTGTCACCGTCAACCCTTACAAATGGCTGCCGGTGTACAACCCCGAGGTGGTGGCGGCCTATCGAGGCAAAAAGCGCCAGGAGGCCCCGCCCCACATCTTCTCCATCTCTGATAACGCCTACCAGTTCATGCTAACAGGTAAGTGGCTTGCCAATTTTCTATGTGCCTGAACTTTTCTCTGCAGACCTCTATAGAAAGCCTCGAATCAATTGCACCATTCCCCTCAAGAGAATCCCCTCCCACAGGGGCTCATGTGAGATAATACAGGACGACCAATGAGCTCTCTAATGTTTAGAGGTCAACAAAAATTACTTGCAGTGAGACTTATGAACATAAACAGGCAAGCATCCGTGTGCAGATATACATGTGCTCACATAGACACAGCCACACATACTGACTGTTACTGTATGGTAAAAAGCAGGAGAAAAAACTTTGCTTTTACGGTTTCTCCTTTTTATCAGAGATTATGATCAACAGTACACAGGATGCTGCCTTTGCTAGAACCAACCAGTGAGATTTTAAGGCATAGCTGGTATTAGGACATTATACCGTGACACTACCTCTATGGTGCTTCACTTAGCTAGGTTGATCTTATGTACTTGTGGGCCCTTTGGAAATGGTTTGGAGAATTCTTCAGGCTGAGCGAGACATCACAGCTCTTGCTTTCCCTTAAAAGTATGATGAAGCCATGTGTACTGCCAACACTTCCACCTTCCCACCCTTTAAGACTCCTCATGCATCAAAATGTTTCCAATGTCCCAGCAGGCATTTGTCCTTTTGCCCACCATGAATGTGTCACTGATTTAAATTGTCATCAAAATGGGATGGGCAAGCCAAGTCTAGTTTAGATATTGATTTAGCAGTAGAATATTAGAAAGAAAGCCTTATGCTTCAGGAAAACAGTGTAGTCTCCCTTCTACCAAGGCTTTTAGGCAATTTCTTCATCATAGGATTTCCCCCATTGAATGGAATGTTCTGGGAAGACATGAGTGGTTGTCCTTGGTTTAAATGGGTGTATGTGCACCAAGTATGGGGAGAGAAGAAAGGGAAGATGTTATGTCACTGTGCACTAGGTGCTAAGACTGCTAAACAGAGAAATAGAAATCTCATGCCCCGATTCCTTTCTAGCCATTTACAAGTGGGTTTGAAACAACATTAAGTGCTTGCAATTTCTCTTTGCAGACAGGGAGAATCAGTCAATCCTGATCACGTAAGTAGGGTTTGATGTTTTCTTTTCATGGCTATGGAAGATGCTAGGTGTGGGGCCTCCTCTGATTGTTTTGACTTAACAGCGGAGAATCCGGGGCCGGGAAGACTGTGAACACGAAGCGTGTCATCCAGTACTTTGCAACAATTGCAGTCACTGGGGACAAGAAGAAGGAGGAGGCAACTTCTGGCAAAATGCAGGTGAGAGTGACTGTCACAGAGTCCAGACTGAGAGAGAGAGAGAGAGAGAGAGAGAGAGAGAGAGAGAGAGAGAGAGAGAGAGAGAGTGTGTCTGTGTGTGTGTGTGTGTATGATTCCTAGCAAGGAATCCCTGAGCCTGATAAGCAAGGTCTGATCTATTCCTTGCAGGGGACGCTGGAGGACCAAATCATCAGTGCCAACCCCCTGCTGGAGGCCTTTGGGAACGCCAAGACCGTGAGGAATGACAACTCG